>NC_050576.1:153965701-154291058 GCF_011100635.1 Trichosurus vulpecula | reverse complement strand
GGGTGAAAGACCAACACAAGCCCAACAACAAGAACGCTGCCAGCACAGGTTCTTTTGATTTGCTTTACTAAGGAAAGCAACATTAAGGGTTAACAATCTTATTTCAATCCAACATACAAATATCATTCACTTAGTTCAGGGGAAAAAGCCATCACCCTAAACCTCAGAGCAAATACAAGCAAATTACAAACATACATTACAAAGAGACCAAATACAATTCATAGTTACCAAGAAACCATCAACATCTGGATTGACAAGCTGGGAGGCTCTTAGAGCAGTTGCCCAGAGTCCCACACCAACACTTCTCCAGGAGTAAGAGCCTCAAGCAAATAGCTCTGTTATCCCTTTTTATAGTTTTCAGATGTCATCAAACATCATCTGAGCAACCAGAACTTAGGCGCCTACTATTGGCTCTGGTCTTAGCAACTCCCCGTAGGGCCCTGAGGGCTTGATACCCACATCAGCTTAGCATCTAGTTAATAGGGGTTTGGGCCTGGGGCTTTGCACCTAGTAAGACACTTAATCAATTTAGCATTCTAAAGCATTAAAAAAGTCCCAACTTAATTAATATTACACTTTTGCCTCCAAACTTTTTAATTTGTCATTCATGACTTCTTATCTGCCTATCTGCCCGATCTTGTCTCTCTCTACTGCCAAGTAAAAGACACATACCAATCACGTATATGTCTTCATTCTACCTTATTCACATCATGCTGATACTCAGTTCTAAGCATTTGTAATACTGTTCTTTACTTGTACACACCCCCCAGCCTTGCACCCCCAAGCTGGGCAAAGGTCTATAACACTCAACTCCATTGCCTTTTCTTTCTACCTAGTTAAATCCTACCCATCTGTCAAGACCCAGTAAGTACCCCACCTTCTCCATGAAGTCTTCCTGACTTCTTTAGCTCACATCCTATCCCCTGTTTCATTTGACTACATATAGTATTCATTGTCTAGACCAGTAGTCCTCAAATTTTTTAGTCTCAGAACTCCTTTATGCTCTTAAAAATTATAGAGTGCCTCTCAAAGAGCTTTTGTTTATGTGGGGCTATATCTATTGACAATTCCTGTTTTTAAAAATTAAATGGGTTAGTATTTATTATGAAAATAGTTTTAACCTTGTGGACCCCTTGAAAATGGTTTTAGGAAGCCTCAGGAGGTCTTTGGAACACACTTAGAGAACCACTGCTCTAGGCTATTCATCTTTGCAATTAACTTCCTCAGTGCTGTTCATTGTCAGTTCACATATTATGTCCTTCAAACCAAAATGTAAGTTAGTAGAGGTCATTTCTCTAGCACAGTCCCCTCCTCCCACGCACGCACGCATGCACACACACACACACACACACACACACATATGCTATCCCTAGCACTCAGCACAATACTTTGATATTAAAGGAGCTTCTTTGTTGTTTTGTTTTATTTAGTCATTTCAATCGTGTCCAACTCTTATGACCCCATTTGGGGTTTTCTTGGCAAAGATACTGGAGTGGTTTGCCATTTCCTTCTCCAACACATTTTACAGATGAGGAAACTGAGGCAAATAGGGTTAACTGGCTTGCCCAGGGTCACACAGTAAGTCTCTAAGGCTGGATTTGAACTCAGGTGTTCCTGACTCCAGGTCCAGAACTCTATCCACTGAGCCACCTGTCTGCCCTTATTAAAGGAGCTAAATAAATATTATCTCTTGAATTCACATGATAGTGAATTATTATGGGTATGCTTCTAAGCTCTGCTCAAGGCTGGACTGCGACAGAGAGAAATTGACCATTTACTCAACTATCTAGGATTGGGGAAACTTGAATTTTCTGTATTTTTTCAGGGTAAGCTGGGACCAGCAAATATCCTGATGCCCTTAGGTTTGCCTAGAAGCATGAGGATACGGGAATTTCCCAGACACACTTGGGTAGAGATAATCTGACTTTAACCATAAATGAGAATATATATTCATGAGGATGTAAGGTCATAAATTGGAAATCACAGCTTAGTTAGGGAAATTTATTTTCTTGTTTAATGATTCATTCAATGAGTATTTGTTGAACACCTGTTATTTACCCAGAATTACACAAGAATTATACACGGCGTTTGAGAGAATACAATCAATAACTATTTATTAAGTGCCTACTGTGTGCCAGGTACTTTACTCAAGACTGGGGGTCCAGAAACAAAAATGAAATAGTCCTTGCCCTCAAAAAGCTTTTATTCTTTTTTTCCTGATTTTTATTTTTTATTACTAAAATTTAAATACACAATAAGAAAAAGAAACATATTATAAACTTAAATATTGAAACTTAAATATAAAATAAGAAAAAAAATGTCATGTGCACCACAGAATGTATGAGAAGATTCAAAATATATAGCAATAAATTTCCATTTCAAGAAAGCCTGTATAATAGATACTATGCACTGTGTTGAGAGCTGTCCATCTTTTCTTTGCTTCCTTGTAAGTTTTTTCTTGTTCTCTGCTGCGCACTTTTGACTTTGTTCAAAAAGCTTATATTCTCATAGGAAATATATTTAAGAAGGATCAAAGGATATAATGCTTGTAAATCGTTTTGTAGACTATTTCCCACTATGCAAATGCTCATTATTATAAGACAAGGTTCCAATCCTGGAGACACTTGGACTCTCGTTGAACACCCCTTTCCCGATTATGTGACGAAACCCGTTGATCTTTGGCTCAATCTGCCTTTCCAGGTATTTCATCTCTCATAAACCAAACAAGACCTGGCAACAGGTATTCTGGTTCGCCGTCAGCATTGCGATCAATAACGCCTACATCCTGTACAAAATGTCCGAGGCCTACCACGTGAAGAGGTACAGTCGGGCGCAGTTTGGGGAAAGACTCATAAAGGAGTTGTTGGGCTTGGAGGACGCCTCGCCGTCCCATTGACCCATCGTTCTCGCGCCTCGAGGCCCGGGTAAGGGACCCGCGTCAAGGGAGAGGGGATCAGAATTGGAAGAAGAGAATCTGCGGCTCTGGATGTCCAACCGGGGACCTGGTGACGCCCACCCCCCTGCTTGGAAAGTGACGCTTCGAGGCCTTCATAGGGATAGAAATAGAGACTCGGTCAGGAGGAGTAGCTGGTTATCTGGGGCTTCCACTAAAGAAGAGTGTCCCATCCAACCCCACCCAGCTGCATTGTGAGTGCTCTGCCAGTCCTTTGTGCACCAGCCCTGGGTTTTTTAGGTTGCTAGCCATTTATACTATCAGTTGTATCTGTTCAATAGGGTGTAAGTCTCCTTATGATGCCCACTTGAAGCTAATCATTGAGCTCGGGCTCCAAATAGAGGAGGCTTGACAGATGTGGGGCCCCCACTAATACTAAGTGCTGCTAGTTGTGGGGCGTGTTGTCACATTACATTAGAAAAAGGGGAGGAAATTTAGGGAAGACTGTGACATCTTTTGACATCAGGGCATGTCACCCGATGAGGCTGAAACCAGCAAAAATGTCGTGTTCGTTCTTAAAACCATTTAGATCTGAATGGAAGACCGTTTGGTTTTTTCTGATTTGTCTAGGCAGTTCTTAACCTGGCAATTTAGGAAATGTCTAACAGGGGAAAAAGAAGAAAAAGAAAAATTAAATTGTTGCCATTGAGATAAAAGTGATGGAATGAGCAGCAGTTGAAAATGGTTTTCATAGTCTAATTAATAAATGAGGTATTACCGATGACTTTGGTGTCTTTGCCTCATGGGAAGGGGAAGAGGGAGAACACACCGATTTAACTGGAAGTGGAATGTAACCACTGTATTTTTTTCTCTCCTTATTTTTAATTGTATCTACGTGTTGCTTAAGATCTAGCATAATGGGTGATGTTCTCCTCTATTTCTTTTCCTCTTTCCTTACCCCCTCCCCCTGCTCTGTATCTTGGGCACGTATTAAACAACTTTGTGACTGTACCCAACACAGGAAAGAACAGTTCACTTTGAGAAGAAACATATTGCACTTGCCAAGTACCATAGGAATGCCTTTTAGAATTTAAGCTTGGTCACCACTATTGTCATTTGCAAAAAAAAAAAAAATCACAAGTTTAAATATATTATCTATATATACATGCATAAATACACATGTAACATTATTGAAACAGACAAATCTCTTTAAGGTCAAGATGACCGTGAGCTGAATCTCTTCCATGAATCGGGAGTCCCACCAACCTCACTTGCCTTATTTTAAATGGCCCCTTTGACTAATACAGTTGTCTTCAGCAAGACCCTAAGAAGAAGGAGTGCAGAAATCTCGAGACAACATTTTTGGACAAAGTGCAGAATTTGTAAGAGGTGGTTCTTCCTTGGACCCCAGCTAGAGGGATTTAATTACGGAAATAGGGCCATGTGATAAGGCAGGCCTACAGCATGAAACCAGCATAGGGGCTACATTAGAACAAGAGATGCAATGCATTTTCTGGCATAGCTGGCATACTTCCACTCAGGTGTGTGTCTGAACACCCACTCCCCATGCCAACTCCCAGAAAGCCTCAGAATGAGAAAAGTGGGCTGTTCTGTTCGCCACCATCCCCAGGCTAAATAAGTGCTGGATTTAAATGTTCTTCCTTCATCTGACCTTTATGTAAATTCTTCATCTTATTTTTTTCCTCTTCTTCCATAAACCCCTCATTTTAAAAAATACAATATCTGTTTATCTCAGGCTTTAGGATTATTGTTTTTTCCTCCTGATTTCGCATTCAACAAAACAGAAGTTTCCCTAAAAGTGTGCTCATGAACATTTAATCATTTCTGTATTCTCAATAAAGGATTACTAGTGTGTTCTAGTTTTGATTGGATGCTTCGGATTTCAGACCCAAATTTAAATTGGTTTTTAAAAGCCTCTTCCCTATTCTTGTGAAACCAGTGAAATAGGGCTTCATGCCAGATTTAATTAGAAGAAAGTTACTGCATGGGAAGGATGGATTTTTAATTTGTGGTCCTTTTTGGTTAGGCCTACCATTTCTGAATTGAATGTGTTTTCAACACTAAAGAAGACACTAAGGAAAAGTAATTAGTGTCCCTTTTTTGTCCCAGCAAGTAGAGAATCAATTTCTAAAGGCGTTTTTTACTTTTATTTTGCTATGATTTGAAAGTTGGGGGTGGGAGGAGATATAGAGTAAGAAATAGAAGAATTAAAATACAGATTATTAATGTATTTCCCAAAGCTAATTAAAGAGTTGATTTATAGGTGTGTTATCTAGTTTTCATGGCTTCAATTAATTGTCCAAAGACTTGTGAGGTTCTTAGAAGGTTTTTTTTTAATTTTCAAGTTTTGACTAAGCGAATTTATCAAACAAACCCCTTGCCCACCCCCAGTCTAGGTGGATTCAGGTGCCTGTATCATTTTGGGGGATAAATACACATCTGCCTTCTAAAGCAATGATTTTCTAATTACTTTTACTTTGTACCTTGTGTCATTCCCTGTTACTGTGAAGTTGTGTATGCTATTAAATTACCAGATAATTAGAGAGTAATTAGATGATATTAGTGCCCTTGTAACCGAAATGGTAGACAACTGATTTCTGACAAATTGATAGTTAAAAAAAAAAAAGTCAGGCAGTATGGCCTATATCACATGCCCTCTAGCAGAGGTTGCAAGTAATCCAGCCAATTTCCTCAGGGGATTGGAGATCAGGAGAATTCCCCATTAGATATCCTAGCACTGGACTCCTCTTTGAGGAATTGTGTGTCCCCCCCACCCACACACACATACAGTACACACACCCTTGCCTTATAGGCATTTTGGGGTAGCTTTTGGAATTTCTCTTGCTAAAAATCTATCTGGCTCCACTGTTCCCTAGGGCTGACAACAGTCAGAATGTCACTTGAATTTGCTTGTGGCAGAGTCTGACACAGTAGTGGATGATTATTTGTGACAGGGAAACAACCTGGTGACTGATTCTTACAAGAGGGAGCAAGGATGTCTGGTTGGCAAAGGGGTAAGAGACAGACATACTCTATTACATTTCATGACAGTGAGTTCCTGTGCTTTGGCTGGCTGCTGCTGCCATATTGTCCTGATTTCCTTTGGGATGGTTTTATCACTTGGTCTAAAAAAGATTGACTCATGAACTTCCCAGACCACATGCCCCCCCCCCCAGAAAAGCAACAAAAAGAAATGTGAACAAAGCTCCTCCACAGGAAATTTCTACATTTAGTAGAAATACTAAATCACAATAGGCAAGAATTACACCAAATTATGCTTTAGTAATTCTTAATAATAAATTTGCTTTAATAACAATTTGCTTTAAATGAATAAATTCCTAATTACATTTTCTGTCTCCTTTGTTGTTCTACTCCTTATTAGATTTGTGTGTGCTCCCCATAACTAACGACAATTCTTTACTCTGGTCAGTGGAATGTTACAGTAATATTTCCAAGTTCCTGTTTTAGAGGAAGGTGTTGGTGACTGGGCTGTTTTGAGGAGCTCAGCAGTGACTCCAAACTGGGTATGAGGCCAGGCTACCAAAATAGATCTAGCTTTGCAATGTGCAAGAAGCAAAAAGAAAAGTCAGTAAGAGTTGGGAAAAAGTAGCAGTGAGTCAGGAGTGGAAAAGGTCTACATGTGTGGGATGGGCTCTGTACTCTGTAGTTACATACCTCATCATGTGAAATTGTTTCACAGCTGTCCAAAAGTCAAACTGTGGTGCCACTTAGCTAAAGGAGAATCTTTATCCTAGCCTTTTCCCCTTCCTTGAGGTAGTGATTGTTAAGGTGCGTTTTGACCAATCCATTCATACCAGGAATATTCAGACTTTACTGAGTTGGAAATACGGATGATTCACCATTATTATGCTGATGGAGGCAGGAGAAAAGACCAGAAATATCACCCAATCCCACCCCCATATTTTCCTTGGGAGTGAGTAATTTGAGAAATACAAACTAAATTTTAAAGGAATTATGATATCTCACAATCTATTTAAAGCTCTTGTAGTTTTCCTAATTTTTGTATAAGGCATAGTAGGGAACTAGAATGACTTCTTCAGCCCCCATACTCAAACCCAGCATATTGCAAGCCAACAGCAGCACTACTCATTTTTTCCCTTTTACTTACCGTATTGGGGTGTGTGTGTGTGTGTGTGTGTGTGTGTGTGTGTGTGTGTGTGTGTCTGAGTTTTCACCCACTCCCTCCTAAGAGTTTATCTGATGAATCCTTCTTTTAGTTTTTACCTGTAGTGCCCTATTGCTAGCTAGTCACTGGTAGAAATATGTATGTGCCATGAGCACCCAGGGAATTTTATTTTTTTAAGGGAAACATTTACTAAATACTCGATCATAAAGGACATTATTTTTACTCACGAAAAATTCTATAGAACCTAAAACTTCGCTAGATGTAGTTTTTTAAAAAAAATTAATAGCTAAACTTTACTTTTACAATGCAAATGTTTAAAATGAGACCCAATACATTACACTTTTTTTTGTCTGTGACAGGGTGATCCTTGTACTGGTGGAGAGGTTGTAGCATGGAGAGACAGAGAGAGAGAGAGAGAGAAAGAGAGAGAGAGAGAGAGTTGAGGAAGAAAGTTCTATACTACAATAAACATTGGAATGTAGCTATCAAGAAAATACAATTTCTTACAAATAGGGTCCAGATGACTTCAGGAAGGGTAAGACACAGTTGCAGGATTTTCATCCAGAGCCACTGGGACCTGTTTCCCAAAAGGGCAAAGGGTGTGGCATTTCTTTTTTCTGTTGACCGTTGTTCAGAGATGAGACAAAACTTACTTTTATTGGCCCCAAATGGCCAGGATTAAAATTGACCTTTAGCCAACTACCAGCTCTTCTGCAATTCTTGTGGAGTTGCTCTATCCCACACCCTTCCCTCAAAGAAGGACTAGTCAAAGTATTAAGTATGAAAAGCTAGAGTTTTAAGTATTCATGTTACCAAAGTAGAAAGAGAGCACCAGGGAAACATGCAAAAAATAACTAAGCTTCAACTCTAGTATGCATGTGTGTGATTATGTGCATGTATATACACACATACCTATAGATATATACATATATCTGTATATCTATCTGTCTAGATAGATAAACAACTGGTCTCTATAGCCTGATTTGGAATAGGAAACTCTATATAACAACCCATACCTAATTCTGGCCTTTTTTTCAGTATAGTCTTGGCTACTGTTCTCTACCATAGCTTCTATCTTTGCCAAGCATTAGTAGATTCTAGGACTCTTCATTCCTGCCTCTTTTTGTTATTATTTTTGGATTTAGAGGGTTCAGATTCTTTCTCTCCCATGTCTCCCCCTGCCTCTCCCTCATTCTTTCCCTCTCTCCACACCTTTCTATCCTTTCTCCTCCATTGCAGACCTTTTCTCCTTCCAAGAATCTTATATTGTTCTTGTTCAGTCGTTTCTCAGTTGTGTCCAACTCTTCATGACCCCGTTTGGGATTTTCTTGGCAAAAAGATACTGGAGTGGTTTGCCATTTCCTTCTCCAGTTCATTTTATAGATGAGGAAACTGAGGCAAAAAGAGTTATGTGATTTGTCTAGGATCACTCAGATAGTAAGAATCTGAGGCTGGATTTAAACTCAGGAAGATGAATCTTCTGACTCCAGGCCTAGCTGCCAAGAACCCTATGCCTCTTCCCAATTTGTGGAACAAAGCAAGGTATCATACACAAAAATTATTTGATTTAGGGTTGTTATTATTACAAAACATTGCTATAAAACAAAAAAACTCTAGTAGAGACCTCAACAGGCTATCTGGGCAGCATGACATCCCCAAAGGATACCACCCTATCTATGTATATATCCATCTTACCACTCACATACAGCTTCTCATGTCCATTCTCTTTCCAGTAAAGTCTTCAGTGGGTGCTAATCTCTCCTTTAATAAGGACCTGACAACATGTTTGGGTGGTACATGATCCATAGTTAGGTGCCATATTTGAAACCATACTTCTGTTATCTTAATGGTGCCCTATAGGAATAAAGCATAGCTATCCTTTTAGTACATGTATGGAAGTACAGTAAAAAATAAAGTGATTCCTATAAGGTGTCAAGTGTTTAGGGTATCACCATGTGAATTTTTTAACACATTTTTTCATGCTGCATGCAGTCTTGACCCTTTATACACATGTATTGAGATTAGGCTGCTTCATTATTTCAGTGGGTCATTGAATTGCTCAATATAGGTACTCACCTCCATAATGTAGAGAGCAATTAGGCAACTCTTTTTCATGTTCTTCTGTACATACTCCATAGGAGACCCACTCAACATTTTGGAGACCTTCCTCTCAATCTTTTGACTCTGCACAGATACCAGTGGAGCACATAGGTGGTCCAACTGTTTTCTTTCTCTCTTTATCACTACTTGGCCTGCCCATCTTCTTTTCTGATCATATATTTCTCAAGACATCCATTACCCCACTTCTCCTGCACAGTTCTTCATGGATAATGTGTTAAAGCCTACTGATGCCCCCCATATTTCCTTTGAATGCCTCTCAATTTTAATTCTTTGATGACTGTAGTATTCCATGACTCAGATATAAAGCATTACCAGAAGAATAATGTTTTTTTTTAAGAAAGGTACCCCCAGAGCACCAGCCCTGGAGTCAGGAGGACCTGAATTCAAATCCAGCCTCAGACACTTGACACACTTACTAGCTATGTGACCTTGGGCAAGTCAGTTAACCCCAATTGCCCTGCCTTCCCCCCTGCAAAAAAGATGCCCCCTCTTTTTTTCTTCAGGAAGAAATCTGGAGTTATTAGAAGCACTACAGAGTTTCCTAGAGACAATCCAGCTTGCTGTCCTCCAGTTCAGTCCTAGGCCCAAGTTATTGTCTATGTGCAGTGTCTGTCCAAGATATATACTGATTGACTAGCTCTATGGGTTCTCCATGCAGCTGTAAATCATGGCCTAGACTATGTGCCCTCTTCATTCATTTGGCTTTTCCACTATAAGGAGTCTGAACTCCTTTGAGAAGTTATGGATCTGATTTATGCTCTGACTGTAGTATTCAGGGACTTTATGCAATCAATATGATGTCATCTGAAAACAAGAGTATCTGGATAATGTCGCCATATATAAGGAAGATCTCTTCCATTAGACTCTGTGCTGGTCACCTTCCGCAACAAAGGCAAACACTCTAGGCGAATGTACATTTCTGTTTTATGACTTGCTTGTTGTGAGGAATCGGAGGGTTGCTAAACAAAATTTTCTCTGATGTTACATGTTTCATGGAGTCTTGTATAATTTTGAGATATACGTGGGAGACACCTTGTTGGGGGAGAGCCTGTAGGACAGTGTTTTGCTCTTTTGATTCAAATACTTTTTATAATCAACAAACAATAAGTAGTATGGGATCTTTTCACTGCTCTTTTCAGCCAATTATAGACTGTGGAAATGTGGTCTGCTATAAGAATATCAGCCTGCCTGTTCCCTTCTTGTACCTTCATCAAGGATGTCTTTGAAATGTGTTTAGGTCAGTCTCAATTTTTTGTGTGTGTAGAGATAGAAAAATAGGCATTGATGGCTCATAGTTACTAATATTTTCTCAGTCACCTTTTTATGTAAATATACAACCATATTAAAACATTTCTACATTAGTCGTATTGTGAAAGAAGAATCAGAACAAAAGGGAAAAACCAGGAGAAAGAAAAAGAGAGAGAAAATAGTATGCTTTGATCTGCATTCGGACTCCATAGTTCTTTTTCTGGATGTGGATACCATTTTCCTTCATGAATCTTTTGGAATTGTCTTAGATCATTGCATTATTGAGAAGAACTCAGTCTATCAAAGTTGATCATCACACAATGTGACTGTTACTGTGTATAATGTTCTCCTGGTTTTGCTCACTTCACTCAGCATCAGTTCCTGTAAGTCTTTCCAGGTTTTTCTGAAATCTTCTGTCATCTTCTTGGCAATGATAAGGTCTGAGATTCCTCCCCACCCCCAACAATTTTGTCATCTTTTTTCAGATATTTTGATAATAGATCCTTCAATGCTATTGTGTTGCTTTTAGCACTAGCCTCCTTTCTTTATACTTCTTGTTTTTGTTGTTGTTTAATCATTTTCAGTCACGTCTGACTCTTCTTGACCCCATTTGGGGTTTTCTTGGCAAAGATACTGGAATGGATTGCCATTTCCTTTTCCAGCTCATTTTACAGATGAAGAAACAGAGGGATATTCAGAGTCTAGACTCTAGACTAACTGCTTTCTTTAGTTCCATTTTCCTTTTCTTATGAAATGGTGTGAGAATCCAAATATGGTATTCCACTGTCACTGATTGAAAAAAAGGGTTTGTTAGAGAAATCTTGACAGATCTTTTCCATTTTCCATTTGCTTATTGTCCTTCCAATTTAGTCCCTAAATGTCCTTGTAATGAGGTTAGAGATATATAGTGGGAAAGAAGAGGGATGATAGTTATCTAAGCATATGGGAAGAAACAGAATGTTTATTGGAGGCTAGGAGTTTTCAGATAGTATTACAGCAGCAAAGAGAAGGGCCAAGTTCTACCTACTCATTCTGATAATTCACAATGACCCTTGGTTTGGGTCATTGACAGATAACTTCATCAAAAGCCCAAGCCATCAAGTGTGTCTTCAATAATAATGTCATCCTTGTAGGAAAAATGAAGAAATATGGACTGGGTGATAGTATGTCTGGTAGGACAGGGGGATTTATAGCTGGTTGAATCACTATTCTGAAACAATATTAATTACTTGGTTGATAATGAGGAAGAAGCTTTCTAGTAGCATACCACACTCTGCCCTTGGCCCTGTCCTAGAAAACATTTTTATTAATGATTTTATGAAAGACATAAAAGGCAAATTGGTGGATTAAATAAAATTGGGAAGGATGGCTAATATGTTGAATGGCTGAATTAAAGTTTTAAAAGATAAAACCTATTAGTCTGCCACAGTTCTCTGACACCAATATTATGAAATTCAACAGGGATAATAAGTGTTATATTTAGGCTAAAAAACTCAATCCTGCTATGTTGATAACAAGTGATAGCAAGATCTGGCTTGACATTAGTGTCTGTAAAAAAAAGATATGTGGGTGTTAGAAATGTCCACAGGCTCAGCATAAGCTAATGGAAAGGAAGGGAAAAGAAAAGAACGAATGTGGTCTTACTTTGAAATACTTTGATTTATCATTTTGTGTGTGTGTCTGTGTGTATGTGTCTGTCTGTGTATGTGTGTATGAGAGAGAGAGAGAGAGAGGAAGAGAGAGAGAGAGAGAATGAGAGGGAGACATCTACTTCCAACAAAGGCTGCAACCCCTCCACTCCTTTTCATCATATGTGAATTTTTTTCCTTGTTTTTCCCAAACTCCACTGTGCAGGGAAATTATCAAGAGCATTAGATGACTTCTTTTGTTTGTGCTGTATCTGAAGGACACTATATTGCACTACATGGGCTAAGTTGTCTTCCATTATTCACTATTGTTATGTGACTGGTTCATATCCTCTCCTAATCATACATATTCTGTATAATATCTTTCAACCCAATTTTTGCAAAAAAAAAAATAAAAGAGAGAGAGATGACTATTGGTACTATGCTGTCATCTGCTTATATCTGCCATGTATTTTTTCCATTGCCTTCATGGCTATTTCTAATTTAAATTCTTCTGAGATCACTGTATTTCATAAGTCATAGCACTATAGCATCTCTTGGAGCATCTGCAGAAATGTCCAGTTTGGAGTCACTGAAAGTGCCACCCCATTTAATAAATGTGACCCAGTCTCATGTCTTACATCCACTAAATCAGTTCTGAGCCTAGCTCTTTATTCATCTTCTTTGCTTACCCCCAATACATTATATTGATGGATTAATTCCATAGGCTGCCCCTTCCAGGTGCATTTCCATAATAAGCATTCTTATTCCCTCTGTTTCTCAAGTACAAATGGTTAGACAAATCTCTTTCGTATCCCTGTGTATTTCACTGAGAAAGCTTTTAGGGTTCTGGGGCCCAATGCAATTCATATAATAGCCAAGAATGAATTTTGGAGAAGTTTATCATCAATAGTATTTTTTAAAATTTGAATCCCATGCAGGGTATCTTCTATGACACTCAGTGCAATCTCAGACTACATTAATAGAAATATGGTATCTAGGTCATAGAAGATACACCAGGACCAATGACTAGAAGCTAGATTTGGACTTACTACAAAGAAAACATTTTTCTTCCTATCAATTAGGGCTATCCAAAAATGAAATGGACTTCCATGTGATATGGCAAGCTCGCTATCACTGGCTGTGTTTAAGAAGAGACCGGATGACCAACTGTCAGATTTGTCCTAGAGTGGATCTAGGAATTAAGAGAATGGACTAGATGGCCTCTCTGCTTAGGATTTTATCATTTTAGACAAGACATCTGCTCCAGTGAGTTGTGATCTCCCCTCTCTCCTAGGAACCATAAATAGCAATAAGGCAAAGCTTTCAAGGGAGTCTGAAGAGTAACTTGGATGTGCTAGTTAGGTGGAAAAGGGAATAAAACTTTGAATAGTTGACATTCTCCAGCAGGGGTGGGTATACTGTGACCTTAAGACTGTAGGTCCCCACCCCTGCTCCAGGGGAAATCCTGTACATACCAGTTGCATACCTTTTCCCCTTGGGAACCCGTTTTCTGTCAAAGGAAGGGACTTGTGTTCATAGAATACAGGGTTAAGAAGGTAGAAAGGTGGAGTCCATCTTTATCAATGGACCTTTCCAAGAAACACAAAAACTAATTGCTTATTTAGTTGTAGACTCTCATTTTCTTCCAGGAAGCTATTACATGGAAATATATGAATAAAGTTGATTTAAGTTTCTGGTGAGTTTTTTTTTTCTCTTCTCTGATTTTTACTTTGGAGCCTTTAGGAGAAATTGTCTATACATGAGTCTAATCAGGAACCATACATACACATCCCACGTGGGGGTTGTCACCCAATCGCATTTCCAAGCCGGTGCCATAGAACATATCTCTGTGAAGCTTTGATTTTACACTAAGGCACGCTTGCAATAAATTTTTTATGAATTTTGTACACCATGAGCTAAATTCTGAGTTGTGAAGTGTGGCCAAAAAAAAAAAAAGATTTATAGTGTCACTCAGATATCTTGTCATGTGGTTTTATTTCTTCAACAAGGTTTGTTTACAGTCAACAACTTTGAAATACAGTTAAATATATTACCACCTGCTTCTCTCTGGTGTCATCTTTTTGGGTGGATTGGGTTTGTGATGAGAAATTCACACAACTTAGGGTGAGATGAATTGGCAGTGTCATGAACAAGAAGAGAGATTGGGCTAAGCCCAGGGCACACATTTAAGCAGATCACATTTGGGAGGGAAAAGAAGCAACAGGGAAGGAGGGTATGAGAGAATTCCTAATATACCTACCCTCCCACTCCCATGATATTCCAGTACTCTGGTGTTCCTCACTTTTACTGCTCAGTCTAAATAAAAAAAGTGAAAGAAAGATCTGACCCCCCCCCACCCCAGTGACCTCACAGATTCCTATCTTCATCTTTTCCAGTGAATGGAGATTGGAGTCAACCATGGCCAGAGGCATTAGGGGAATGCAGCCTTCCCTCTACTGTCCACATTTTAGTTGGCCAATACTGTCCTGCAGACCCTTCCACTGGGGGAGTGGGATATAGAGTTTGGAAAAATGGCAAATATCTGCCATTAGAAGCCCTCCTGCTTCTTTTGGCTTTCATTTGGTAAAGATAGAAGACAGGATTCCCAATAGGAAAGGAAAAATTTGTAAGAATGAGTATGCATACACAGCTTCCACTGAGCAGATAGCTATGCATGTGACTTCATGGGGTTATTTATATCAACATCCACATAGAGAGTGTACAGTTCCTCACACCCAATAGCACCATCCCTCTAAGAAGCAGAGGAAAGGATAGTCAGCACCTGCAGACCTCCTTTTGCTTCTAGTTCCTGGATTCCGGGACTTTTCTCCACAACATGTTAAACACAGGAGTGAAAGGACCAAAACATTTCATAAGGAAGATTCATTTTCTGCCACCATAGAAGTGGGGGAAAGAAATAGAAGAGTCATAAAGGAGTCAGAGAAAAAAAAGCCAACACTATCAAAGGAGCAGGTGGAGAACCATGTGCCGCACAATCCAGAGGAAGAGAGAGGGAGCCACTGTTTTGAATGCCACAGAGAGGTCAAGGAGGATGAAGACAGAAAATAGGCCACTGGATTTCACAATACAAAGCTGCCCTTAGAGCAATTTCAGTAGAGCAGTGAGATGGGAGGCAGATTGCAAGGACTGAGGAGGGAGGATGGCAGGGAACTATTCTTTTTAGAAACCTAGTAGTGAAAACGAACAGAAAGATAAGGGAGGACTGAGGGGGTAACAGGAAGAGAAATTCGGACAGATGGATCCCTGTAGAAAAGGCAAGAGGAGAGGAAGACAGTGGAAGGGGGATCCTTTACTTTAAAAAGGATGTATGAAGTGCTTATGTTTGAGAGAGCATATAGATCCGGTGTGTTTCTAGTGGCCAATATTTGTCAGGATAAAAAAAAGCCTATCTGTCTTTGGCCCCTCTCATTACTCTCTACGCTATCTTCCTTAGTGATCTCATCCACTCCCATGGTTTCAATTATCACTTCTACATGCAGATAAATCCCAAATTTACACATCTAGCCCCAAAATCTCCTTAGAGGCCCAGTGCCTCATTTCCAGTAATCAGTTGGATGTCCTACTAGCACCTCCAACTCAAATCAGTTTCTCATTTTCCCCTTAAAATTTGCCTCTGGGGGCAGAGCCAAGATGGCGGCTGGTAAGCAGGGACTAGAGTGAGCTCTGTACCCGAGTCCCTCCAGAAACCCATAAAAAATGGCTCTGAACCAATTCTAGAACGGCAGAACCTACAGAACAGCAGAGGAAAGCAGGGCTCCAGCCCAGGACAGCCTGGATGGTCTCTGGGTGAGGTCGATTCCACACGGAGCTGGGAGCTGGGAGCTGGGAACGGAGTGGAGCAGAGCCCAGCCCGAGCGGCGTGGACCATCCAGATCAGAAGCTGGGTGGAGGGAGCCCTAGCGCCCTGAATATGTGAGCTGTGGCAGTTACCAGACCCCTCAACCCACAAACACCAAAGACTGCGGAGAAGGTTAGTGGGAAAAGCTGCAGGAGTGGAAGGAGTTCGTGGTTTGGCTTCCAGCCCCGGGGACAGCGGAGGTGGGGCAGCTACAGCTGTTGTTACTTCCAGCTCCAGGCCCACCTGGTGGGAGGAATTAAGTGGCGGATCAGAGCAGGAGTGCAACAGCCTGCTGAAGATCTAAGCCCAGTCTGGACTGGGGGTTCTTGGGGAAGGAGTAGTGTGGGTCTGACAGAGCTGGCACCTCCCCCCCAAACGTGGAACATAGACTCGTTAGTCTACAAGCAGTCATACCCCACTGAAAAACTCAAGGGTCAAGTTAGTTGGTTGGGAATATGGCCAGGCAGCGAAAATGCACCCAGATTCAGTCTCAGACTTTGGATTCTTTCTTTGGTGACAAAGAAGACCAAAACATAAAGCCTAAAGAAGACAACAAAGTCATAGAGCCTACAACAAAAGCCTCCAAGAAAAACATGAACTGGCCCCAGGCCATAGAAGAACTCAAAAAGATTTGGAAAAGCAAGTTAGAGAAGTAGAGGAAAAATTGGGAAGAGAAATGAGAAGGATGCGAGAAAACCATGAAAAACAAGTCAATGACTTGCTAAAGGAGACCCAAAAAAATACTGAAAAATACACTGAAGAAAACACCTTAAAAAACAGACTAACTCAAATGGCCAAAGAGCTCCAAAAAGCCAATGAGGAGAAGAATGCCTTGAAAGGCAGAATTAGCCAAATGGAAAAGGAGGTCCAAAAGACCACTGAAGAAAATACTACTTTAAAAATTAGATTGGAGCAAGTGGAAGCTAGTGACTTTATGAGAAATCAGGATATTATAAAACAGAACCAAAGGAATGAAAAAATGGAAGACAATGTGAAATATCTCCCTGGAAAAACCACTGACCTGGAAAATAGATCCAGGAGAGATAATTTAAAAATTATTGGACTACCTGAAAGCCATGATCAAAAAAAGAGCCTAGATACCATCTTTCAAGAAATTATCAAGGAGAACTGCCCTGATATTCTAGAGCCACAGGGCAAAATAGAAATTGAAAGAATCCATCAATTGCCTCCTCAAATAGATCCCAAAAAGAAATCTCCTAGGAATATTGTTGCCAAATTCCAGAGCTCCCAGATCAAGGAGAAAATACTGCAAGCAGCCAGAAAGAAACAATTTGAGTATTGTGGAAACCCAATCAGAATAACCAAAGATCTGGCAGCTTCTACATTAAGAGATCGAAGGGCTTGGAATGCGATATTCCGGAGGTCAATGGAGCTAGGATTAAAACCTAGAATCCCCTACCCAGCAAAACTGAGTATCATGTTCCAAGGCAAAATATGGATTTTCAATAAAATAGAGGACTTTCAAGCTTTCTCAGTGAAAAGACCAGAACTGAATAGAAAATTTGACTTTCAAACACAAGAATCAAGAGAAGCATGAAAAGGTAATCAAGAAACGGAAATTGCAAGGGACTTACTAAAGTTGAACTGCTTTGTTTACATTCCTACATGGAAAGATGATGTGTGTGATTCATGCGACCTCAGTATTAGGGTAGTTGAAGGGAATATGCATATATATATATACATATATATATATGTTTATGTATATATATAAGTGAATGTGTATGTATGTATATATCTATGTGTATATGTATGTATGTGTATGTATGTGTATATATATATATGTGTTCATATATATATATATATATATATATGTAAAAGACAGAGAGCAGACACAGGGTGAGTTGAAGATGAAGGGAAGATATCTAAAAGAAATAAAATGAAATTAAGGGATGAGAGAGCAACATACTGAGACAGGGAGATAGGGAGAGATAGAATGGGGTGGATTATCTCGCATAAAGGTGGCAAGAGGAAGCAGTTCTATGGGAGGAGGGGAGAGGGCAGGTGAGGGGGGAATGAGTGAACCTTGCTCTCATCAGATTTGGCCTGAGGGGGAATACCATACATACTCAGTTGGGTATCTTACCCCACAGGAAAGAGGAGGGAGGAAGATAAAAAAAATAAAAGGGGGGGGATGATGGAGGGGAGGGCAGATGGGGGTGGAGGTAATCAAAACAAACACTTTGGAAAGGGGACAGGGTCAAGGGAGAAAATTCAATAAAGCGGGATGGGTTGGGAAGGAGCAAAATGTAGTTAGCCTTTCACAACATGAGTATTGTGGAAGGGTTATACATAATAATACATGTGTGGCCTAGGTTGAATTGCTCGGCTTCTTAGGGAGGGTGGATGGGAAGGGAAGAGGGGAGAGAATTTGGAACTCAAAGTTTTAAAATCAGATGTTCAAAAACATAAAAAGTTTTTGTATGCAACTAAAAAATAAGATACACAGGCAATGGGGCATAGAAGTTTATCTTGCCCTACAAGAAAGGAAGGGAAAAGGGGATGAGAGGGGAGGAGGGGTGATAGAGGGGAGGGCTGACTGGGGAACAGGGTGACCAGAATATAAGCCATCTTGGAGTGGGGGGGAGGGTAGAAATGGGGAGAAAATTTGCAATTCAAACTGTTGTGAAAATCAATGCTGAAAACCAAATATGTTAAATAAATAAATTTAAATTAAATTTAAAAAAAATATTCTCCACAATTAAAAAAAAAAACTTGCCTCTGTCTCTGTGTCTCTTTCTCTTGTCTCTGTGTCTCTGTTTCTCTGTCTCTATCTCTCTGTCTCTGTCTCTGTGTCTGTCTGTCTCTCTCTTTCTCTCCACTATGATTTCATCTCTGTAGGGAAGCCACAGTATGTGAACTACCAATCGTTATCAGCAATTCAATTGCAACTTGCCATCATCGAGAGTTTCCTGTGGGAGCTGGGAGGTTCAGTGATTTGCTGTGGTCACAGCTAGGGTGTGTCAGAGGCAGGGTTTGAACCAAGGCTTTGAACCCAGGCCATGCCTTTATCCCTGCTGCTCCTTGCCCCTTACCCCTTAACTTCTTTCTTTCTGTTAATGGCACCTCTCACTCACCTAGCCTCACGATGGTGGAGTCTTTGACAGCCATCAATTAATTGTCAAATCTTATTGCTTCTAATACCACCCTCTCCTCTTGACTCCCAGTATAACTGCTTCTTGTTCAAACTCTAGTCTCTTCTTTTAGAGGCTCTGTGATATGCCGGATAGTGCAAAGGCCTTTGAGTCAGGAAGACTGTGGGCTCAAATCCCACCTCAGACTCTTGGTGGATGTATGACCCTGGGCAAGTCACTTAACCTCTCTCTGTTCCTCAGTTTCCTGATCTGTGAAATAATAGCATACCTCACCTGGTTGAGAAATTTTTTAAAATGTTTTGCAAATCTTAAGGGGCTATATAAATATGAATTATCAGCATTCTTAACTAGATTAGTATAATAATTCCCTAACCAATTCTTCCTGCTTCTACACTATCTCTTACATGTTCTTAATTTTCTTTGTGTCACCGGCACTTTGCACAAGGCCTAGTATGCAGTATGTCCTTTTTTAAGAATTTATTTTAAAACTAAGAACAAAATAAGAAAAGAAAAAAAATTGCCATCTACACAGCAGAACATGAGAGAGGATTCAATATAAAGTAACAGATTTCCATTTCAAGAAAACCTATATAATAAATATTGCACATTGTTTTCAAAGCTGGCTAGCTTTGCTTCCTTGTAGGTTTTCTTTTGTTCTCTGTTGTGCACTTTTTAGTTTATTTTTTTTCTCTCCCTCCCTCCCCAAAAGAAGACTACAATTAAGCATATATATGCATATATATACATACACATATATATAATGCTCACATATACTTACATATACATATATATGTGGATATACACATATATACATACATATATACACACACATTGAGATCTATAAACATACATATATTAGTATGTTCTTTAAAAAATATGTGGAGAACTGATTGGTTGGCTGCCATTACATATTGTTTATACACTATTTCTAAAGTGTTGCTCAGATCATGTCACTCCTGTACTCAAAAACCTTCTATGGTTCCCATTACCTATAGAATAAAGTATCCACTCTTGGCATTCAAGGTACTCCACAATTGGACTCAAGCTTACCTTTCTAGCCCTATTTCATACTACTTTTTTTCCCCACATAATTTCCCTTCCAGCCAAACAATACTGCTTTACATCCTCTCTTGTGATGCTCTCACCCACTTCCATGCCCTGGTTCATTTTACCTCCCCATGTCTGAAAAGGATCTCCACCCCATCTGTCCAAATCTTGTCTTGAAAGTCCACCTTAGTTAGCACCACCTCCATGAAGCCCTCCCTGATCTTCTCAAGGTTTAAAACATGTTTATCCCAGACATTTAACACACTGCCATATTTATAAGCATTTAGTAGATGCTTGCTGAATGAATGAACAAATGTGTAGGTGTTTCATATCTACTTGTATCTATCTTTTCCCCTTTTAGAATGCAAATGAGCCTGAATTCAGACTCTTCCCCTGTTACTTTTGAATCCTATGGTCTTCCATGATAAGTCTACTTACAGGATACATGGACCAATCACAGGAGGGCTGTTTCCTTCTAAACCTGGATGGAAAGAATAATAATAAATGGAGAGGGCCAAGGAAAAAAAAAAACCTTAAGCTTCAACAATGAAGAGATTAGATGACATCATAGGAAAATATAACTGCAATAAATAGTTCACTAAACAATGACATTCCTCTGTGATGCTTTGAGAATCTTTACAATGCAGACAATTATACGTACCAGGTATAGGCCACTTCACTGACTGCTTGGGGAGGTATCAAGGTTAGACAAGACATTGTCCCTCCCTTCAGGGAACAAGAGCAATAGAGATAAAATGCCAAAACAGCTAATTATGCATAGTATTAGTGCTCTGGAGAGTCACAAAACAAAGTGTCATATGAAGTCTGAGAGAGAAAGTCAGTAGCAACCACAGATTTAGAGAAGGATCCATGGACCAGCTTCTTGAATACCAGAAAAACATGGTCAGATCTGTGCTTTCATCATATAGTAGCTGGGCAGAAAACAGACTTGAGGAGAGAGACTGGAGGATTATCCGATTAGGAGACTACTGTAGTAGTCCAGGTGACAGGTGATGAGGTCATACATGTAAATGGTTCATGTGAATGGAAAGAGGGTACAAATGCATGGGATATGGAGATAGAATCAACAAGGCTTAGCAATTGATTAGATTTGTGGGTAAAAGAGAGTGAGGAGTGGAGGAAGCCACCAGAGTTGAGAATCTTGGTGACTAAGAGAACAGCATGTCTTCAACAGAAATAGTGTAGTTCCAAAGAGGGACAGTGATAATGATAAAGAGTTGTGTTTGGGACGCGTTTGAGGGACTTATGGGTCAGTCAACTTGAAAAATCCAATACATAGCTGATATGCAAAACTGGAGCTCAGGAGAGATACCAGGGAATGAATATATATATATATATATATATATATATATATATATATATATATATGTGTGTGTGTGTGTGTGTGTGTGTGTGTGTGTGTGTGTACACACACACACGCACACGCACATACACACGCACACGTAGATGATCACTGAACACCATGGGAGCTACTGAGATCAGTCAGTCAATAAATAGTGATTAAGCTTATATGCCAGGCACTATGCTAAGCATTGGGGATACAAAAAGAGGCAAAAGACAATCCCTTCCCTTTAGAAACTCACTAGTGGTCACCAAGAGAAGTGTATGTAGAAAAAGAAGGCGGCCCAGGATGGAATTCTGAGATATACCTACAGTTAGAAGACAGGATATGGATATGATTTGAAAAAAAAAGACAAATAGTGAGAGAGGTAGTAGTAGGAGAGAAAAACAGAGAGAGAGAGAGAGAGAGAGAGAGAGAGAGAGAGCAATGTCACAAAAACTCAGGGGGGAGAGATATACACAAGGAGTTGACAGTCATGTCAACTGGTGCAGAGAGGTGAAGAAGGAGGAGGATTGATAAAAGGTCAGATCTGGTCACTGGGAGTCCACTAGAAACTCTGCAGGGAAAAGTTTCCATTGAATGATGAGGTCCAAAGCCAGATTGCAAAGAGATGAGGAGTGAAAGGAAAGGAAGTGGGGGTAATGAATACGGGGCATTCCTTCCTTTCCTCCTAGGACCCCTAATTCTCTTCAAGGATCACATCAAGTGCTGCCACCTTTAATCCTTTTTTGATTCCTCTAGTTGTTCATACCATGTCCCCTCCCCACAAATCTCTGTGTCTGTATTTTGCTTAAGTTCTTCATTTACTTTTCTGTGTACAGGTTTTATCTCCCCCTGTAGAATGTAAGTTTCTTGAGGACAGAGATTGCATTCCTATTACCACAACTCATCAGAATTCCTGGCATGTAGCAAATATTTAATAAATGCTTACTGATTGATCAGCAGGATGCAAGGTATAAATGATGTGGTCTTTGATCTAGTGGACTTACAATCTTGTAGAATTGCCACATGCCAAAATAACTAGCCTTCAATGATGCATAATTTCTCAGTGTGAATATTCCTTTCACTGGTACAGATGTAACCCTTTTTCATTGTCGTAGATGGTCTTCATACATTTCAGTGGCCCAACAGTACGTTCTATCATGGCCCAGCCTTCCTATGATTAGCCTTTTACATCAGACATAGCTAAGGTTGGCCCTCAAATAACCAACACTCAATGCTAAGCCAAGTCCTTGCTTGAAAGATTTCTGGCAGAACTTATACTCTGCTCACACAGCCTTGAAGATCCAATGAATCACAGAACCACAGAATTTCCAAGATAGAAGGAGACCTCAGTGACTACAGAGTCCAACCTATCCTTGGAAAAGACCCTGCTATACCACATACTCGACAAGTGATCATCCTGTCGTTGTTTAAAGAACCACAGTTAAGGAGAACCTCATTACCTCCCCAGGCCACCCATTCCACATTTGGATAATTCTAATTGTTGGGAGGTCTTTCCTGATATAAAACTTAACTTTGCCTTTTGGTGACTTTTAACCATTGCTCCTACTTCTTTTCTCTTGGGTTAAACCAAATAAGTCAGATCCCTCTTCCACATTATGGCCTTCCTTGTTGACAGAACTATCATATCCCCTATAAGCCTTTCCTTTTCCAGGCTGAACACAAAATCATCAATTCTTTCTATGGATCCTCATAAGGCCTGACCTTGAGACCTCAAGATGGCTATCCTGGCTGCCATCCTCTGAAGGCCCTCCAGTTTATCAAGGTCCTTCCTCATATGTGGCACTCAGAACCAAACACAGAACTCAGAATGTGATCTGACTATACTACAATGAGACATTCCAGTATGATTGGAATGTATGATACTTCTTCCCTCTAGTCAGTCAACAAGCATTTATTAAATGCCTACTATGTGCCAGGCACTGTGCTAAGCTCTAAGGATACAAATCACTTATGGGGGGGGAGATAAGAGTGGGTTCAGGGGGAGTTCAGATCCCTACCTCTTTTCCTGTAATGGGGATAAAAACCATTGATTCTAAACAAGCCATCTATACTCCTTTTCAATGATCAAGTACACATAATATCAGATTCTTCTCAGTTTTGATAATGAGTAGGAGTTAGAGAGCAGGAAGGTATTGGAAGAGGGCTCCCCATGATGAAGGTTGGAAATACCCAAAGAATAAAGTACCGGCCCTAGAGTCAGGAGGACCTGAGTTCAAATCCAACCTCAGACACTGGACACTTACTAGCTGTGTGACCTTGGGCAAGTCACTTAACCCCAATTGCCTTGCCTTCCTCCCTCAAAAAAAAAAAGGAAATATCCAAAGAAAAACTTGGAGTACAGATGACAAATATAGCTAGATTTTGCTTAGGGTCAGTCCTGTTTACCTCCAACATCACTGGGGCACAGACAAACGGAAAATATGTCCATCTGCATTTTTGTTGAGGATTCCCAGGACAACCTGTTCTGCTCTCAGATCATTCACCTGCAATGTCCATTAACTCAAATTCTTCCCTTACCCCTCTTTCCTTCATTACAGTGGTCTACATCTGGAAAAGACCAAGCAAAGCTTATCCAATTGAACCCAGCAGATGGCAGCAGAATACACCTTATGTTCCCATGCTTGACAAGGGAATGCTTGACAAGGCTCTAAAAGGAGAATGAAAGACTCAGAATGTTAGTGTTAGAGGTCAGCTAGACCAATCCCCTTCTTCATTTCATAGATGAAAGAAGTGAGTTCCAGAGACATGAAGTGATTTGCCTGCAGTCGCACAGACTCCAGGAATATCCCCAAATGGATATAGCTTTTGCCAAAGGCTTCCCCTTGATATGCCCTTCTATTCCCCATCC
Organism: Trichosurus vulpecula; assembly: GCF_011100635.1. NCBI lineage: Eukaryota > Metazoa > Chordata > Mammalia > Diprotodontia > Phalangeridae > Trichosurus > Trichosurus vulpecula. The sequence goes on along the minus strand of NC_050576.1, from coordinate 154,266,764 downwards.
ATGTTGATCTTTTCTGTACCGAAACACGAGTCTCACACATCCTTTTGACATGCTCTGAAAGGGTTGGTCGTGCTTGTGGGAAACATAGGTGCTTCCAAAACATCTCCTCCAGCCCTGGTGCCTGAAATCCCTCATGTTAGGGTTAATCCTTTGGCATTGGCATGAGGGGATGGGAAATTAGACAGCAGAATTCTGAAGATGGGAGGGCAGGGTTGGGAAAGGTCCAGAGAGGACATGGAGTTCTGCCTGTCCGGGTACTCTGGTAGGGGGCCCTGAACAGCTACAGGGTGATGGGAAATGTCAAGCAAGGGGGAAAAATGAACAGCAGAGCTTGTGTCGGGGGCAACACAAAAGGAGGTGAGGACAGGGGAGAGGACATGGAGGACAAGCCTCTCATGGTTTTAGCCAGAGGATGACCCTTTCCCCCAATCTTCCCTTGATCTGGCATCCCTATTTCTGTCTAATTTACAGTCTTTGTGATCTGAAAAGGGAAAACTGAAACATCATTGCAGCAAGACAGCAAGCTCAGGAGTTCTGTGCACTGTTTACAGGCTGTTCCAATCTGTTTCTTACACATGTCACCCCTATTAGCCCAGAAAAGGCTTGAAAGTAATAAATTAATCTCCCAATTAAGCTTGGCTTAATTGAAAGAAAAGAGTTGCCGTTTGGATTGAAGGTCTATAACAAGAACCCTGTCTGCTCAGTCAGTTTGTAATTTTGTTTTCTTCTTTTCCCTGGTTTTACCCTTTATTCTTCCCCATCCTCAACTGCGCGCGCACACACACACACACACACACACACATGCATATGCTGGAAGCCACAAAAAAAATCACATCGAGTTTAACAGCCCAAGGAAATGATCACAGAATGTTAGAATAGCAGGAATACTATCAGGGAGAAAATACGTCTCATCAGTTGACTATCTTACCAATGATGAATCAGTGAATGAATGAATGAATGAAAAAGCATTTATTGAGTGTTTACTGTGTGCACCAGAGGCAGAATGGAGTAGTAACTAGGAAGACAGAGAGGTAAAGTCATTTCCCCAAAGGTCACCCAGATTGTAACAGAGATGGAGCTACAATTCAAACACAGACCTGTTCAGACTCCAAGGCTGTGCTCTTTTCACTTGTACTATTTTGCTTATTATGGAGGCAAGCAATGTTCGGAATGACCCCAAATTGTGGGAAATCCAGATATAATTTATCATCTTTGAGATGCATAACATGATTTCCCTGGTATTGCATCAAATTTGCCTTCTAGACCATCTTACTCAGGATGATATTCAAATTACTTCATTCCTGGAGGACATAGTAATTGAAAGACCTGGGGAAGATAACCCAGAAGTTTACTGAAAAACAGAGAAAACCAGTTGGGGATGGAAATTTATCCTGAACCAAGTATAAAATAGATAAAGGTTTGCTAATAATCAAAAGCTACTTTTATGTGCCATGGACTGTATGTGTTTATAAAAGAATTGTCTCAAAATCCAGGGGGAAATGATTTAGAAATTAAGAATACATATGTATGTATGTAATGGAAATCATATTTCTTGCTTTCTCAATGGGTAGGGGAAGGCCTGGAGGAAGGGAGAAAATTTGGAACTAAAAATAAAAATTAAGTTTATAAAAAAACAAATTAGGAAGAATTCTTACCTATACGTAGCCACAACTGGTTTTAAGTTTAAACGCAGATCATCACCTGGTTATTTTGTCTACAAAACACCTATCCATCACACAGGTATTTTCAACTGATTGACTTTTTACTCAGTGGTAGGATCAGCCTGGTGGAAAGTTCAAACAGATCTCTAAGTGGATTGCCCTTCTCTAGAAGGGGATGGACAATCCTTCTCTTGGCATGTGCTTTGAAGTAATTCCTTTTCTACAAATAATTCATCCTATCACTTATCTCTGTGTGGATCATCTGACTTCTGGTCAATCCATGGGAAAAAAAAAGTTGGCTTCTGGATTGTCTCCCTACCCCATTTCCTCTAGATGATATGTGTTCACTAAAGTGCCATCTTGCCCAGAGATAAGTAAATAGCTTAGATGGTCTCTCAAAACTCTTTTATTCAATGAACCTACTCCCTCACCAATCCAGAATATTCATTCTTGCTGTCTTACAAACAGAGAGACAGATGGGCTATAAAATTAGCTTCTGACAGTATGCGTCAATAATCCAAAATAAATTGTAGGCAGGATTCACCTTGGTTGTGATCAAAAAGTCCCCCAAAAGGTTCATTGCCCAAGAAAATATCTCCCTATCCCTGAAGTTCCACCATTAGTAATAATATGATCATTGAACCCCTGAATTAGAAAAGACCTTCACAGCCATTTATTTCAACCCACATCTAAACAGGAATCCTCTATTCAGTATGCCCATATAGTTACATAGCCTTTTCTTGAAGACTTCTCATGAATAGAAACCCACTGTCAACTAAAGCATCACACCCTACCATGGATAGCTCTAATCTCTAGGGAGTTTTTCTCCTTATACTAAGCCTAAAGATGCCTTTCCAAAGATTGTGTCCTGAGGCAAAACAAACCTGATCTTGCTCCTATATGACAATGCTTCAAATAGTTTAAGTCAGTTATTATACTGGCTTTTTATCTTCACTTTACTTACAGGTAGTGGGCAGCTGGGTGGCACAGTGTTCGGACCTGCAGTCAGGAAGACTATCTTCCTGAGTTCAAATCTGGCATGAGACACTTACTAGCTGTGTGACCCTGGGCAAGTCACTTAACCTTGTTTGCCTTAGTTTCCTCATATGCAAAATGAGCTGGAGAAAGAAATGGCAAGCCACTCCAGTATCCCTGCCAAGAAAACCCCAAATGATGCCATGAAGAGTCAAGCACAACTGAAAAGAACTGAACAACAAAACCCATAGGAAGAACTGGAAGGAACCTTAGAGATCCATGTAGTTCAACCTCCTCATTTTATAGATGAAGAAATTGGGGCCCAGAGAGTTATCACATAAGTGATAACTAGCCCAAGTCAGATAAATGACAACTATAATAGGTGGAATTTTAATCCAGATCCTATGACTCCAGAGTCAGGACATGTTTCACACTGCACTGACATCCCACCCCCAATACACACACACACACACACACACACTTCTGTCAATTGATACTCATATGATATAATACCCAGTGTCCTCACCACTCATGGTCCTCAGTTGTCAACATCTTTCTGAAAATGTGTTCCTTAAGAGTTCTCTATGTGGTGCAGTGGACCTGGAGTCAGGAAGACTCATTTCCTAAGTTCAACTCTGCCCTCACACACTTATTAGCTGTGTGACCCTGGACAAGTCACTTAACCCTGTTTGTTTCAGATTTCCTCATCTATCAGATGAGCCAGAGAAGGGAATGGCAAACTACTCCAATATCTTTGCCAAGAAAACACTAAACGGGGTCTCAAAGAGTCAGACATGACTGAAAATCACTGAACAACAAAAATCAAAATGCAAACACTGCTAAGAAGGCTAATAGTTTAAACAAGGATCAGCTGACTTTCTTGCTCACGAGCAAACAGAAGCCCAAGTAGAATCTTAGTTTTTAGAGGGAAAATGAGAAGCCATCCAACTTCCCCCTCCATGTACACAGCACAACGCCTGGCACATGAGAGGTACGTGATAAAATATTTGCAGATTGAGTGTAGCTGTTTTCTCTTTTATAGTCCTTCTCCCCTTTGAATTAATATTTTCTTATTTGGAAGAATAGAGGATAGTCTCACCTGAAGGGACACTGGAGGTTTTGCTTTCATCCGTGTGTGTGTGTGTGTGTGTGTGTGTGTGTGTGTGTGTGTGTGAGAGAGAGAGAGAGAGAGAGAGAGAGAGAGAGAGAGACAGACAGACAGACAGACAGACAGAGAGAGGAGACAGAGAGAGAAAGCGAGAAAGAAGAGAAGAAAGAGAGAGAAGAGAGAGGGGAGAGAGGAGAGGAGAGGAGAGGAGAGAGAGAGAGAGAGAGAGAGAGAGAGAGAAGAGAGGGGGAGAGAGAAGAGAAAAAGAGAGAGAGAAGAGGGGGAAAGAAAGACAGACAGAGACAGAGACAGAGAGACAGAGAGGGAGAGAATATCCCACAAAGATTAGCAAGAACAGGTGGTAGTAGATGCTCCCCTTAGAGAAGCGCATATATTCAGGATTGTAAATGATAATTGGACTTTATGCATTTTGGGAACTAATGGCCACTCATTCAAAGGACTTTTACTTTCTTTCTCTTTTAATAAACCCTTTCTCTTTAGCATTGTGGATTTTGTACTTGCAAGTAGCAAGCTAGGGTCTGTTTACTAGAGGTCCTAGATTTCCAGGGATGGGGAAGCTTGAATCAAGACAAGTGAGGAAATTTCCCAAAATGTGCTTGGGGCCTTTATGTTACATTGGTGTCTTTGACACGAGTACTTCTTGAGTGCCTCTATACTCTCTCCCTCCACCGCCATCCCCAAGACTGTACTTTGTACTGTAGGGGATACAGAAGAACTGTAAGCACTACCCTTAAGTTGCATGAAATCTAGTTGGAGGAGCAAGAGATACACATATGAAGCAATTAGATAACAATACCAAATAGCATGTAATTAAGTATATAAATGTATAATTTGGATCTGGATTGTATATTCCTTAAGGAGGTCAAGAAAAAGAAAAGGTAAAAGAATAAACCTTTTATTTTTAAAAGATTAAGTCACAAAGTCTGTGTTTCCTCTTGAGGAGCAAGTAAACAGCTTGCACCTAGTGGATACTAATTTCTACTCATCAGGAGGGGTTCTCTTACTGGAGGTCTCTAACCTCCAGCAGAATAGATTCAAGACAAATTGTATAGCAGTTAGAATGCCTTCAATTAAAGCCACAGGCAGGCAAGACACTCATTTATGTGCCTCTTTTTTTTCTCCACAGCCTTGTGGCAAAATCACAAGAATACTTAGTGAAGTGATAAATTGTGATTCTGCTTAGACATTTGTTCCAAAGTTAATGGTTTGCGAGCAGTTTCTTTCTTAATAGTAAATAAAAATGTATTTCTACACATAGTTGTTTGATTTTATAAGTCTTGTATTTCCTTAAAAGGTAAATAAAACTGTATTTCTTCACATTATGTTTGTTTGATTTTTGTAAGTCTTGTATGGCATACTCCAGGAAGCCAGACACAACCAACTCTTTCATTTGCTGATACCTCGAGTTAGAAGGTCTCTAAGAAAATAATTAACATTAAAATGTGAAGTGCAAGTAGAATCCTAATTCACACATCTTCTGATTGTTCTTCCCTGTTGCACCTATAAACCAGACTCAAGACAATAAACTCCAGCTTTTTTAAAAAAAATCCCAAACAGACAAGTTTTAGGGAGTAATTTTTAAAATTGTTTTATCCTCCTTGTGACATCATCACACTCTACTGCCCTCTAGAGTCTATTAAGGCAAAGGCCAATTTGACACTATCCCATCTAGGATTACGTTTTGGGGGTGGGGAGTGGGGAGAGAAGCTAGCTGGGTGATCTGAGGCTCAGATTTAGAACCGAGATAGTAGAAGTCATCAAATTCAATAACTCTTGCTTTACAGATGAAAGAACTGGATCTGAAAGAGGTAAAGTGATTTGTCCAAGGTCACACAGCAAGTAGCAGGGCCAGATTTTGAAATCAGACCCCCAACTCTAAATACAGCTGTCTGGATTTAGACCCAGTTCCTAAGCCTCCTTGCTTAGATCTGAAATTAACTGAACAAATAGACTCATGGAGAGTCTTGTGACTAGAATGCTGGTATCATTGCATGCCTTGGGAGGCTGTAATTAATACCTCTGATGTATGGATAGGGAAATTGAGGTATTAAGAGAGAAGCTTAGTGACTTGGTCAGTGTTACCATAATGAGTCATATCACCAGAGGTCCAAAAGAAGACACCTACCAATTGTCCCCCAGATACTTGGCTTTCATTTGCTTGGCTTTTCTAAGCCCAAGGATAGGAAGGACCCATACTTCTCCTCCTATTAAGAAATTTTAGTCCAACGCTCTCCCTCCTTACATCTCCCATTTCCCTTCCCCAAGGTCATCTTGGAGTTGAACTATAATGATTATTTCACTGCCTGCTTAACTCAAAGTGGGAAATTAAGCAATCAAAGACAGCACAACCAGTCCAGTGATTTCCTTGGAGCCACAAAGGAAAGCTTTCAGAGAAGGATTTAATTAATTTCAGAGAAAACTGGAAAGAACATTGAGGAAGTTCTTTTCCTCCATCTAATAGACAGAGGGCCCAGAGCAAGGTCTAATTCATTTACGGATTAATTTATTTAATTGCCCTGTGGCATGTGATGTCTGGAGGTAGCTTTACCACCTCATCTCGACCACCAAGATGATTTGACAGTGTCACGGATCTAGGTTAGGAAGGAGCCCCAGAAGCCATCTAGCCCAAGACCCTCATTTTACAGATGATCAATGAGGCCCCAGGAGGTGACATGACTTGCTACGGTCACTCAGACAGCAAGTATCAAAAACAGAATGGGCACCCAGGTCCCTCTCCTCCAGTTCCACCGTTCCACGTTGATTTCTCCATTCTTGGCTCTCATCTTTCTCTGTCTTTTTTTGTCTCCTACCTCTTCTTTTTGTCTTCACCTTTTATTCTTCCCTCTAACTAGGTCATTCTTATGACAGAAGTTGAGTAAGAGTTTAAGGTTTTATGTTTTTTCCATCGTATAAAAACCACAACTTTGAGCTCTGCTACTTCCTAGTTTTGACCTCTGAGCCTTTCTCATCTGTAAAGTGGTGATAGTACTTGCAATGCCTAATTCAAGGTGTTGGTAAAGGGGAACTATTTTGTCAACTGTTATATGCTCCATAGGTATTATTGTCATCATTAGTATGATCATTGCCCTTCCTGCGGATCCAGTTGTCAGGGAAAACAGAGCACTGTATTTACTATACATTCAGAATTGAAGCCACGAGGGGATCATCATCATAACAACATCTTTGCCCATTGCTTAAAGGCTTAGCGCAATGTACCTGACACACAGTAGATTCTTAACAAATGCTTGTGGATTGATTGATTACTTGATTGAGTATGCTCTAGTTGAGCAGAGGTTCTTAACCTTTTACTCTGTTGCAGATCTCTTTGACAGTCTAAGGAAACCTATGGACCTTGTCTCAGAATCATGTTTTGAAATGCAGAAAATAAAATACATAGGATTACCAAGGAAGCCAATAATATTAAAACATTATTGTCAAAATATTTTTTAAGTTATGGATCCCAGGTTGAGAACCCCTGAGTTAGAGGATGCAGGAGGCCTCATCCAGCTACTGGAGTTATACGTAAAAAAATGTTTACTAATGATTCTAGTGGTCACAGCTGGAGTAGATGACTTCTTCTCTCAGAGTAAGTCATTAGAGAATATACCTCACCTGCTCCCCTCCCAGGGGAGTTCCCTTTATAGCACTCTTTTCCTAGCCTTCTTTCTTCTCTCTCTACATCCCTCCCCCCAGGCCCAACACACATCCAACCTGCTTAGAGGCTGGAAGGACCACTCATGCAATTCATTTTCTAAAAGTTCACCTACTTCTCTGAAGAAAACTATCTCCTACCCTTCCCAAATTGGGCTAATTCCTAGCACAGTTGAGTGTTGAAATGTTTTGGGAAGAGAGAGAGAGATAGAGACAGAGACAGACAGAGAGAGAGACAGAGAGAGAGACAGAGAGACAGACAGAGACAGAGACACAGAGAGACAGAGACAGAGATTGAGAGACAAGACAGAGAGGCAGAGAGAGACAGAGAGACAGATGGAGAGACAGAGAGAGACGGAAAGAAAAAGACAGAGACAGAGAGACAGATGTGGTGGGGAGAGGGGGAGAGAGGGGGGGGGGAGAGAGAGACAGAGAGACAGAGAGAGAGACAGAGAGAGAGAGAGAGAGAGAGAGAGAGAGAGAGAGAGAGATTTCCCTTTGAAAGGTAAAGTAACCAAATATCAATCTAACAGTAGTAATTTCTAAAAGCTCTGTGTTCCCTCATCAAACTGCATACTCCCTTTCATACCCCAAGGAAATAAAGAACCTACTGGTATATCCCATTTGAAGTTTTCATCCTATGTTAAGGCCAGCTCATAGGTATAGTTAATTACAGCCTATGTAATGTAACCTGATGAATTGTAACAAAAGGCCCCAACCCATGATGCCCTTCATCTCTGGACTGGAGAGGGGGAAATATTATAGTTTCTCTTATCCAGCTCATTTCCTCCTGCCTTGCACCATTTTGGAACTGAGAACTTCTGAAGTCACTCAGGTCCAGATATTCAGTTGCCTACCAGTTTATCAAGAACCTGGGCAAAAAAAATAGCATTGAAATAGTAAATCAGTTTTATTGGAACTGAAACAAATGTAAAATAACAGAAAAAAAACTTAAACACATTTCTGAGTAGGCATAATCTCCCTCTTTTTCTCCCAAAAAAAATTGGGAAATTTTTTATCCCTAAGACTGCAGCTCCAGGGTGAGGAAACGTCAAGGCTCTCAGTGAGGAGGGACAGTTCTGCTTCAACTGCTATCTACTGCCCACTGTGTCATTCTGTGTCTTTATACAATTCTTGTCATGGCTGAACTCCGGTACTACTTTCCCTAGTTGGATGCCCTGGTCATCTCTGTGCTCAGAAACATGAGTCTCCACCAGTGATGGCTACCACCATTACTTCCTTCCCCTCATGATGCAATCATCCCACACCCATGTACTTAGTTTCATAGGTATTGAAGTCCTAGGCATCTCAGTCATCACCTCCTTGAGGCCTAGGGCCTCATGAGAAATGTAATTTTCTTTCCCATTAGATGCATCTCTATGAGATATTCTCAAAATATCTTTTTTCACCTGCTGATAGTGCTTTCGGTTTCTGTCATTAAAAATTGCTCTTTTTGGTGAAGGCATTATAAATTCAAAAGTCCATTAAGATATAAATTATATCACTTAGGAGAACTAGTACATGCACTCATTAGTACCTATACACATGGCCACAGATGAATTTATCAAATTGAAGAAAGAGAATGGGACCCAAGACTGTTAGGTAGTTATGCCTGTGGATTTTAAATTCAATTCGATGAGGATTTATGAAGTAAAGGAGCTGTGGATACAAAACCAAAAATAGATTGATAAACAAATTTGAATGAATAAATAAATAGAAAGAGAGAAAGAAGGAAGGGAGAAAAAAAGGAAGAGAGGAAGGGAAAAAAGAAAGAGAGAAAAGAAGAGAGGGAAGGAAGGAGAAAGAAAAAGAAAGAAAGAAAAAAGAAAGGAGAAAAAGAAAGAAAGAAAGAAAGGAAGGAAGGAAGGAAGGAAGAAAGAAAGAAAGAAAGAAAGAAAGAAAGAAAGAAAGAAAGAAAGAAAGAAAGAAAGAAAGAAAGAAAGAAAGAAAGGAAGGAAGGAAGGAAGGAGAGAGAGAGAGAGAGAGAGAGAGAGAGAGAGAGAGAGAGAGAGAGAGATGGAGAGAGAGAGAGAAAGTCCCTATCTTGAAGGAGCTTACGTTCTGCTCCCTCACCTGAGAAGATTGCTTAGATGTTTTTCGGGAATTGCTGCAGCTAAGAAAGTCATCAGACTGGGGCCAACATGGATGGAACTGTATCAAAGGCAACCTTAACTTATTCCACAATTTTGCCTGGGATGGGCCCTGAAATATTTGAGTGAGTTCATCGTAGCAGGCCTGGTTTTCTTCACTGGTGGGCTGTTTCAAATGCAGTATATTCCAAATAAAATTGTGATGATTCAGACATTCAAGTTCATGTCACCTGGCCCCTCCCAAATAAGCCCAGCATAAGCAATCTTTCCCAAATGTCTCTATATTTTCTGGACCCAGCTTTGAGCTTTAAGACTGCACTCACCTTGTGATCTTGACTTATGTCTACCTCCAAGCTGTTTCATTCCTTAACTTTCTAAGATCTAAATATAAATATTTCAAAAGTCCAGTCCATTTCCACTGGGTTGAAACTTTAGTCCAGGTTCCAATGATGATGGTGACATTCTTCAAAGTTCTAGGGCCATTTCCTGAGGACTGGTAAGTGGGGCACAGTATCCTTACAGCCAGGTCCCAGATAGTAGTTTCCTCTCCTCAAATAGTCTTGTATCTCCCCCACAAATGGCATTTTGGTAGTAGTAGTAGTAGTGAGTGTGTGTGGTGGTAAGCCACCTATAATGCACTGTTTTTATCCACTTCAGTTACACTTTTTTAGCCGCTTCTTAGCCACTCTAACCACCCTACCTAAGGGCAGGGACTTATCTTTACTCTGCCACTTAGGTTCCCTGAGGAACTGGAACAGAAACAAGTTACCCAGGGGAAAAATCATGCAGGAGAGACATATATCTTTATCTATAAGTTGATCAGTCCTATTTTGCCGTACTCAGTCATTAAAATCAAAGAAGGAATTTTAAAAAGTTTTCCTGAATTTACTTCATTTTAAATTCAACTCAGTAACCATCAACAAAGTCATTAAATAAATAAACAAAGCAAGTTAAAGCACATTAAAACCATAAACTCCAAATTGTTGGTAATTTGTTGAGAGATAACTTTAACAAAATAATAACAACTGCATCCTGCTTTCTTCAATGTCCCTTCTGTGTATTTTTTAATGGGGGAAGAGAGATTTATATAGTTGTCATTGTTATCCTCATGATTATTTAGTAGTTAGTATGTATATAGTGCCCATTATGTTGGTTTCATTTTGCATCATTTCATCTAAGTCTCTGTATTTTTCAGAGTTCTGTCATATTTCTTATCTCACAATTTGTTCAGCCATTCCCAAATCTTTAGGCTTGTGGGTTGTTTACAGGGTGCTTTTTTGTGACTAGTTGAAATAATGCTGCTATTAATATTTTCATATTGGATTCTATTGACTCCACTAATGGATTATTTCTCTTTTCAATAACATTCTTAGGGCATGGCTCTGTGGTGGAATCAATGGGCCAAAACATGCAAACATTTTGTAGCTTTTATTGTATCTAAAATGCAAATCAAGAATTTGGTGCAAATTGGCCCTGGGAAATAATTAGAGAGTGTTTAAAATTATAAGTAACTAGGGAAGAGGAGCTTCCAAGCTGGGGGCTTAGGTCTCTATAAATGAGGCAATGTGCCCCAAATCCCTAGTGTGGTTGTGATGGAGTTCAAAAGGATGAAATTCAGGCCCAGAAAAAGTATCAGAATTCCATAAGGTATAGGATGATGTGGGAGAGACTCATCCAAGGCTAATCCATTTCAGAGACTTTGAATTTTAGGTCTCTCCCACCTTCATATTCAATGTACTTCTTTTTTTGGTGCCTTTCCTTGGTACCCAGACTCCCCTGCTTCCATTAATATAATTCACCCAAATCTGCTCTTCTCAGCGACCATCATCTTATAGACATAGATGCATACGTGTGTATATATGTGTTACATGTGTGTATGTATGTAACTATATATCAGTAGATGTGGTTGTTATTAGTTTGTTAAAGTTATCTCTTAAATTATAAACAATTTAGAGTTTATGGTTTTAATGCTCAATCATTTGCTTTGTTAATTTATTTAATGCCTTTGTTGACGGTTACTGAATTGAACTTAAAGTAAATTCACGTTTTTTTAATTCCTGCTTTAAAGTTATTTTAATAACTAAGTATGGCAAAATAAAATTTATCAGCTTAGAGATAAAAATATGTCTCCTATACATATGTGTATTTACATGTGTATGTATGTGTATATGTATGTATCTAGGCAGCTACATGCTTTCCTTTGTCAGAACTTATCTGCTCCATGTCCCCACTCTCTCAGGACTCTTCTCTCTATTAGGACATAAATAATCAGTATTAGTTTGGATTTATTTGGGGGTGCTAAACCCTTCTAGCAGGATAATGTGCTAGGCTAATTAATAGAGACCTTCTAGAAATAATGCCTTAAGGAATTTTAATGGCAAAATTTTAGACACATGTTTGAAGGCTGATGAGGAAGATATTTTCGGGTGGAGGAGGGCATTCTGTGCTCCCCAAAATATATCACCTAGGTAACTTGCCTATGTGTAGAGCTGGCTCTGGACCCATCCACTGAAAATGTACAAAACTAGCATCATTCAGTTTGTGTTTATATCTTCCCATCTGTGCATTTTGTTCAAGGACTGTGAAGAGGAGATCATGGGAGAATCTGACTGATGCTTGTTCCACGGGATACTCAATAAGAGTCGCTACAAGGCGAAGAAGGTCTTTCTTAGTCCTTCCCCACCCCCAACTTAGTTTTTTGTAGCTACCTTCTTTAAAATATCATGCATGTATTTATCTCATGTGTTGTATCTACCCAGTAGAATGTAAGCTCCTCACCTATGGGCAGGGACATATCTCTACTCTGCCTTAAATTATGTACTATGGGTTTTTAATAAATGCTTGTTGGGTTGGATTGGATCATATGATAGTCCAGAAAACCTCTCTGGTTCTCTGAATTTTATTCTTTCCAGAAATATGCTTTTCCTACTCTCTAGACGAGACTTCCTTTATCTCTTGCCATTTCTTTTCCCAGATTGGCTATGCCTGGAAATTTTCAGTCCACAAACATCCATTTCTTATGCAATTTCAGTAAATGGTATGACCCTGTCCCTGACATCAGAGTTGGGAAAACAATCAGACATTCCTGTGATCTGAGATCTGGCTTGTTCCTGGAAAACCCCTAATACTTACTGATTTCACTCATGCTCCTGGAGATGAGCCACCCTAAACTGAAGCAGAGACCCCTCAGTTTGTGTGGGGGTCAGCTTGTGGTCCTAGGAGCAGGTGGGGTTCAGCAAGCTGCCCTGGTAGAGAAAATGAGACCCAACCACATCGATTAGAAGAATGTTAAGGTTGGGAGCATCCCATCTAAGGAGTATCATTGTATCCTCTTCTTGATAGCAGGCCAAAAGATTGGTAAGAACCCAGCATGAGGAATCCATGTGATCTGCCCTCATCTGAATACCAGTTGTAATCCTTGTTTTGTCAGTGACTGTGATTTGGATATATCCTTGCCTCATTCCTACCCTTCTCTATCTTCCATCTTAGGTATTGCTAGTGAAGCTACATAGGCTTCTGTAAAATGCAACAAATAAAGGACCTGTTTCTTTGTATTACTGGTCTGTATAATTATTCCAGAAAGCCTCCTGGAGCAGATGCTTCAGTAACCCTCATCTTCATGAATTTTTGTTTATTTCTAAATGCGTAAGATCTTTTCCAGCTTGGATTTCTCTTTGTCCTTCGGGTAAATTTAAGTAAAAATACATTAATGTAATAAAAAGTGATCTGTCCTGGACAGACCACTTCTGAAGTATTGCGCTCAGTTCTGGGTGCCACACTTTAGGAGGAGCATTGACCAGACAAATATCACAGAGTAATTATCTGAGGTCAGACTTGAATTCAGGTCTTCCTGGCTCCAGGCCAATGCACTATCTGCTGTACCACCTAGCTACCTCTAGGATTCAAATATAGGAAATAATGGATCCCATGAAGTGGTAGCATCATTTGGATTTGAATTATCCAAACTTATGTGTAAAAAAAATAATATTTTGTTCTAACCCAAGGGAAACATGGAACCTCTTCATGGAATTTAATATTCATACCAATTGGGATGTTGTTGTAATAGAAAGGGGGGGTCCTTTTCAGATATGATTTGGATTTTTGGAAGACCTCTGAGGTCCCTGTAAACTCTGAGATTCCATGATTTGGCAGAAGTTCATGTTGGTTGGATGAGATAGGGAAAGGAAGAAATGGTAAGCCTTCTTTTTTTTGAGGGGGGAAGGCAAGGCAATTGAGGTTAAGTGACTTGCCCAAGGTCTCACAGCTAGTAAGAATCAAATGTCTAAGGGCCAGTCCTCCTGACTCCAGGGCCAGTGCTCTATTCACTGTGCCACCTAGCTCCCTCTTTTAAAGCCTTCTTTCAAAGGAAAATGGGGCCTATCACAGAAGGTAGGATTAGGAAATTGAGACCATAACCTTCAATGGCTAGTCTTTCAAAATTATCTTTCAAAATGAAGATTTTAGACCCAGAAAAGTGCATAAATCTGGTAACTTTGATGCCAATCCTCCACACTTTTTTTGGAATGTGCCTCTGCAGGAAAGTTTATCCATATTCTGAGACCCTGCTGTCAACTGGTAGGAAGAAAAAGCCATGAAATCATTCATTGTAGAACCTGCTGAGGAGAAAAACAAATCAGTCAACATGACTGCATCCTCAGGAAAAATTGTTTTCTTTTTGTTCTGTGCCTTCTTATCTTCTGCAATGAACATAATGAAGACCATATCGAGTGGAACTATCAGTTCTTGTCCTAGAAAGCTTACTCCTAAATAATCTAAGAAAGAGCAGTGGCCAAATCAAATAATTTTTTCTTCCAGAAAGCTGACCCCAAACCCAAAAAAGGTAACAGAAGCATATTAAGTATACAATCAAAATATCAACTCAGATAAGCCCAGCTGGGTGGATTTGAAGAGATAATGCATATTAAAATACTAAAAAAAACCTATGAGAAATCAACTAACTATATTCCCATACTCATTTTCCCTTTCAGGTAGGATGGAAGAAGATTTGAGAGAGACTAAACTGGATTCCATTTCCCACCTGTGCTCTCTGTCCAGTGGAAAATGGAGTCAGAAAGATCTAGGTTTCAATCCTACTTTCAGCACTTAGTAGGTAGCTGTATGGATGTGGGCAAGTCACTTAAGCATTTGTGAAGCACTTACTATTTGATTAAAAGACAAAAATTTAACTATGCTCTCAGGTAAATTACATTCTATTGGGAGAGATAACATGTGTGTGTACATGTATATGTGTGTGTGCATGTATATGCTTTTATATTATATATAATTATATTAACATTATATACTATGTATATTTCTATCATATATACTATACATACTACATTCTGATTTTATGTCTATTTATATATTTATGCTCCATTTTCATATATATATATAAATATGCATACACATATATGTAAACGTGTATGTGTATATGTATATGTTTCCTCCCAAAGAGGAGTTGCTACAACCAGCAGGGAGTAACTTGGCAGAGGAATGATTTTGCTGCTTCTGACTGAGAAAGTATCTACAATTCACAGCATCTGTGGCTGATAGTGTGGAGTGATATGGGTGAGATGCAAATTCCACCTCCTTTCTAATAAAATAGACCTACAAGTATGACCCTCCCAGTCATGTCTAGTTCTGGAGCTAGGGAGATTAGCTTTTGATGGTCCTTTTAGGGGTATAGCTGATTTTCATCCAGCCAGTCCCAAGCTATCCTCTCAGGTTCCATCACATCAAAAATGTTCATACTTCATGTAGGGAAGCCAGGATGCTAATATTAGGGGAGCAACCTAAAGTTGGTCAAAGACTACCCTCCTATCTATAAACGGGGATGGTAATAGTGCCTACTTTATCAAGTGGCCATAAAGCCTTAGAAACACACATATAGACATACATACATACTTACATACATGCATGCATATACATACACACATATATATCCATATATCCCTTGGCAAAATGGAAGCTGTTATTCTTATTCTTGAGGTTAGAAGAGAGACCAGAAAGCTACAGTCCCTGAGGTACAGTCTTCCCTAGTGTTTCTATTTTGCAGGGAACAGTGGGTGATTCTTTTCTCCATGCTGTTCTTAACATGTGCTATTTGGATGTCTTATGCAATCATTATCCATTTCATCACCTATTTTGATTTTTTAAATAAGTTCTGGCACTCTAAGGTCCTTGAACCCAAAGACTCAAAATGAAATTACAAAGTGAAGTTCCTAGATATTAAATTTCCTCCAGCAGTTGGAGAGAGGGGGTGGGGGAAGGTTTTCTGATAAAGTAGATCCATGTGAGAAGGCTGGATGAGAGAGGAAGCAAAAAAGGCCAAAGCAGAATAGCTACCCCGACCCTGTTATTTGGTTCCTCTTTTCAGAAATCTGCTGCTTACTAAGAGGCTGAAGGGGCATTTAAGTTTATAGCTAGAATACAATCCTTTTCCCTATTGTTGTTGCTTTCCATGTCTTGAAATGTTTGTAGATTTTGATGATTGTTCATTTCACAATAAAAAAAGAATTAAAAATATTATAGCTAGCTTCTTGGAGGAAGGAAAAGAAAAAGGAGGTAAGAAATGGAATCTAAGGATGGGTGAAAAATGACCCTACAGATATGCTGAGGATGTCAAAGAATGGTTGGCTAACCCTGGCCTGCTTCCTGTTTCCATATGTTAACCTAACAATTCAGCTGTACTGACACATGGGAATTTTTTTTTTAATTTCTCAACATGGGTCAATAGCCATATGAATACACCTCCAGAAAAAGAGAAAATGTGGCCTGTGTCTTACATCTACTATGATAGTAGCTTGGAAAGCTCTGTATATTGAGAACCTGCAGGTCTATTGAATCGTTTTTAAATGACTCAATTGAAAAAAAGCACTTGAAACTAAGAATTCTATAGCGGCAAAGAGACCCATACACATCTCAACTACATCACCTGATAGCCCCAAACAGAAAATCCTAGGATCCTAGGAGTAAGGAGGAAGGAACTTCAGAGTAGTTATCTAATCTGACCCCCACCTGTGCAGGAATCCTCTCTCCGATAATGCCAGGTATTTTTCAACCTTTGCTGAAGACCTCTAGGAAGGGGGAACCCACTACCTTCTGAAGCGGCCCATTCTACATTTGGACAAGTCTAATCATTGGAAAGAATTTCCTCACCTTGAGCCAAAATCTAGCTCTCACTCACAATTTCCACTCACAATTCCTGGTTGTGTCCTGTGGGACCGTACAGAAAGTTTGACAACTCTTGCATGTGAAAACACTTCAAATACCTGAAGACAGCTAAGGTGCCCCCTCCCTAAATTTCATGCTGTCTGTCTCCCCTAAATTTCATGCTGTCTATTTGTCAGGGGGTGGAGAAGTGAGAAAGTTATAGAGCACTGCTGCTTTAGTTTGACAATATATAATAAAAAATGTCATTTTACATTTACACAGAGCTGTAGTTTTGTTTTGTTTTGGTTTTGGTTTTTTTTTCCAAAATGCACAGTAATGGATATTGAATTGAAAGAAAATTTGTCATCATCTAAAGTCTCTCCATAATTTTATAGATAAAGAGACTGAGGCCCAGAGAGGTCAGGGAATAACAGGTAGAGATTTTGTTTTCTTCTCTTCAATCCCTAAATGTCGAGCGCTTTTTCCAGTGGTTCAGTCTATCTACCAGGAAGGAGCCAAATGGAGGCACAGAAATGTGTGTTTGTTGTTGGGGAGGAGGAGAGACAAAGAGGAACCTGGCTTCCTACCATCCTGTCTTAGGAAGCTAGGAAGGGAGAAGCTTGCCTGTTGCCCCTGTGTATAGGGCTACTAGCTTCAGGCATTAAACTTTTCACACCCCTTTTTCTCTCTTCTTTCTGACTACCTCTTCCATAGCATCACACTAGAGACCATGACCAGAGGAAATTTCATTCTAATGCCTTGATCTCCTGATTGATGACTGCCATTCCCAGAACACTATTTCTGACATCCCTTTACTACTTCCTCTAAGGAGACCTCTTCACAGCCTCCTTATCAACAATAACCTTTCCTCTTCATCATCTCATCTTTCATCTGCATTGTCACAGCCCTCCCCCTCACTTTCCTGGAATCATGAACCTTGAGCAAAACAACACTATGATTGTTCCTGGATGGGGTATATCAACCTTCTCCTCTATGGACCTAGTCACCAGCCCAGTGACTTTCCAGACCAAAGTATCCTCCTCCACCAATCCAGTGTGTTGTTCCTACCTTAGAATCTAAACTCCTTCAGCTCAGGGACTCTTTGAGTCTCCAACGTTTAGCACATAGTAAGAACTTAATAAATATTCACTCATTCAATCATTCATTGTCCAAGGCCAAACAGGTAGTAAGAGCAGAGGAAAGATTAGAACCCTAGTCTTCCTACTCCAAATCCAATGGTCTATCTCTACCATACTGCCTCTTCATGACTTATCTTCTTTGATTTCCAAAATATCCCTGTAAAGTAAGCAAGACAAACACTGCATTAAGAGTATATAGAAGAGCTTGGACTTTCTCCAGTGGGGAATCTTCAAAATAGTCAGTGACCGAGATTGCATCTTGACTTGTTTTTTATTTGTTTTTTTTTTGGTGGGGGGGGGGGAAGAAGAGTGGAGAATAGTAGGCAGTTCCTTGTGGATGTTATCAGAGAGAGTTTTCAGGAGATCTGCCCCCATAAGAATTTGAGTTTCAGGAGCTATGGAAATTAAATAAACCATTTCTGTATAGATCAGCTAGGAGTTGTGCAATGTTTGTGTTTCTGAGGCAATCAACAACTCTTTAAGTGTAAGAACTTTTCTGGTTGGCTGTGATGTTCCTACAAGACTTTGGCACCAGAAAGGCTATGTCTGTTCCAGGAGGGTAAAGCTCTAAAGCAGGAGTTTTTGAAAGAATCACAGGAGAAGCAGGAGGAAAAGAAAGGAGAAATAGAGGCCAAACTTAAGGATTCCCCTGTCTCCCTCCCCACCTGCTGTATTCTGACAAGGTTGTAGACACTGAGGATTCTCCTCTCTACTGATGCCAGAGTTTGAGCATAGATTCTAAAACACCATTGGTGACCGAGAGATTTCAGTATTCCTACAGGTGCTGAACTTTGGGCATGATGCCATTATGTTCTTCCAAGTCCTAGGCAGCCTTGCCCCTTCTAAACTAGGAACAGCTTCTGTGGGCATTAAAACTGTAGTGTTTCTTTAGCATAGGCATATCTATAACACCATTTCTCATCCACTGGATGTGAGCATAATAGCTGTCTAGCACCAGTACTGGGCTGACCTTGCAACATTCCATACTTGAAAGTTAGGAAGCTGAATGCTTTGCGAAACTGGAGTTGAGTGCTCTCTGGACTGATGATGTTGCCACTGAAATGGTGAATATTCTCCAAAGCCTGAGGACATCCTTGTAAAGTGACACAATGTAAGAAGGAAAGGTTGACTCTACCTGGTTTAAGTATAAAGATCATATTTGTTTTGTAGAACCAATTTGATAACATCCCCTCTTTTCCCATTTTTACAATTTGTATAATATTCAACTTAATTATTATTTGAACATTTGATCGCATTACGGTGGTGGGATTCAAATGAATTAATAACTAGTTCGCCATGGAGCAGAGCCGAGGCACTGCCCCCACTAACAACCCATTCACCAAACTCAACCAAAAAATAAGGTACCAGTTCTACTGAATCAGTATGAACCAGCTGAATCCCACCATGCAGCATTCCCTTGTAAATCCATCTGGACCAAGGTTGCTTTTCTTTGGGAATATCACCTATGGCTTATTCAGTTTTTTTGTCTCTGATATTGGGTTATTTAAATAATCTAGCTCTTCTCTTAATCTGGGATATTTTTGGAAAATTTTTATCAATTTCGTCTAAGTTAACAGTTTTGATAGTATATAATTGGCCAAAGTAACATCTGATAATTTCCTCTATTTCATCTTCCATTGTAAAGTCTCCTTTTCAATTTTTGATACAAGCAATTCGGTTTAACTCCTTAAAAAAACTAGCTAAATTAGACTGGATAATTGTCTATTTAAATAGTTTTTTTTTGTTCTTCTTCAAAGACCCAAATCATAATTTTATTTATCAATTCAATTTTTTCTTTCAGTTTTGTTAATCCCTTCTTTAATTTTCAGAATTTCCACTTTGGTTCTCAAAGACACAAGTTTAGGGAGCAGAGACAAGATGATGATGTGAAAACAGCTTCTTACCAGAGCTCTCTCACAAATTATCAGATACCTCTAAAAAAGTGAATCTAAACAGATTTGAGAGAATTAGAAGCCACTAGTAGACTGAGTGGGCAAATTTCCAGGCCAGGAGAGTCCGCAGGGTCAACAGGATGGATCTGTAGGCTGGGAGAGTACCCAGTGTGCAGAGCTGCACAAGACCACACCAAAGCTGAAGCAGCTGTGGAACTGAGCCAGCGATCCATGCTGGAAGAACACTGGGCTCACAAAACCAGTGGTGATCCTCAGGCCTCTCAGTCCAGGACAGGAGTCTGTAGGAGATATTGGAGGCAGCAGTGCAGTGCCTGTGGCCGTGAGAACAACTACTCCTGAGCCTTGCAGCCCACAGTCTAAAGGTTTGAAACTTGCCTTCTTGAACTTCCGGGAGTCATAATGATAAGGTAAAATGGCTCTCATCCCTCCCTTCCTCACCCAGATAATAGCCCCTTGGGAGAAACCCTGAAGTAAAGGAGCCAGAAGTGGGGCTTCAGTAGCCAAACAGTGGTAGTTTCTGAGCCCCGGGGGGGGGGGGGTGGAGCCAGCAAGGGTCAACACCAGGAACCCAGAGGTGCCTTTGCACAGCCAGGGGAAGTAGCAGACACCAGCACAGACAAAGGCTTGAGACCACCCATGCTCTAGCACAGCACTAGGAGAAGAGGAGACTTCCAGCAGCCAGACCACCGCTCCCCACTCACCTCATGAAAGCAGAGGCCATAGCACACAAAGCCAGTAAGTAGGCCCACAATTCCCAGAACACCCCAAGCCCCAGAAGCAGAAATCCACTTTAAAGTCAGGAAAAAGTTAACCAACATGAAGAAACACTTGAGGAAACCGAGGACCATTGATTCTTTTTATGGAGACAGGGAAGATAAAAATACCAATTCGGAAGAGGACAGCATTGACACTGTATCTACATCCAATACCTCAAAAGGGAATGTCAACTGTTCTCAAGTCCAACAAACATTCCTGGAAGAGCTAAAGGAGGATTTTAAAAACCAAATTAGGGAGGCAAAAGAAAAAATAGAAAAAAAGATCACCAATGAAATCAAATCTTTAAAAAGTAAAATTGGCAAAATGGCTAAGGCGATTCAGAACCTAAATAGAGAAAATGACACCATGAAAGGTAAAATCAACCAACTGGAAAAGGAGACTCACAAGCAAAATGAAGACAGAAATTTATTAAAAATTAGGACTGAGGGGGCGGAGCCAAGATGGCTGCTGGAAAGCAGGGACCAGCCTGAGCTCCCTGCCGAGCCCCTCCAAAAAGCTAGAACCAATTCTAGAATGGCAGAACCCACAGAACAGCAGAGGGAAGCAGGGCTCCAGCCCAGGACAGCCTGGATGGTCTCTGGGTGAGGTCTATCCCGCACAGAGCTGGGAGCTGGGAGCTGGGAACGGAGTGGAGCAGAGCCCAGCCTGAGCGGCATGGACCAACAAGACCAGCAACTGGGCAGAGCATGCCCTAGCACCCTGATTCAGTGAGCTGCAGCAGTTACGAGACTTCTCAACCCACAAACACCAAAGACTGCGGAGAAGGTTAGTGGGAAAAGCTGCAGGAGTGGAAAGAGTTCGCGGTTCGGCTTCCAGACCCGGGGGCAGCGGAGGTGGGGCAGCTACAGTTGCTGCTGCTTCTGGCCACAGGCCCACCTGGTGGGAGGAATTAAGTGGTGGATCAGAGTAGGAGTGCAACAGCCTGCTGAAAATCTAAGCCCAGTTCGGGCTGGGGGTTCTTGGGGAAGGAGGCGTGCTGGGGTGACAGAGCTGGCACCTCCCCCCCAAACGTGGAACATAGAACTCGTTAGTCTACAAGCAGTCATACCCCACTGAAAAACTCAAGGGTCAAGTTAGTTGGTTGGGAATATGGCCAGGCAGCGAAAGCACACCCAGATTCAGTCTCAGACTTTGGATTCTTTCTTTGGGGACAAAGAAGACCAAAACATACAGCCTAAAGAAGACAACAAAGTCATAGAGCCTACAACAAAAGCCTCCAAGAAAAACATGAACTGGCCCCAGGCCATGGAAGAGCTCAAAAAGGATTTGGAAAAGCAAGTTAGAGAAGTAGAAGAAAAATTGGGAAGAGAAATGAGAAGGATGCGAGAAAACCATGAAAAACAAGTCAATGACTTGCTAAAGGAGACCCAAAAAAATACTGAAAAACACACTGAAGAAAACAACACCTTAAAAAATAGATTAACTCTAATGGCAAAAGAGCTCCAAAAAGCCAATGAGGAGAAGAATGCCTTGAAAGGCAGAATTAGCCAAATGGAAAAGGAGGTCCAAAAGACCACTGAAGAAAATACTACTTTAAAAATTAGATTGGAGCAAGTGGAAGCTAGTGACTTTATGAGAAATCAGGATATTATAAAACAGAACCAAAGGAATGAAAAAATGGAAGACAATGTGAAATATCTCCCTGGAAAAACCACTGACCTGGAAAATAGATCCAGGAGAGATAATTTAAAAATTATTGGACTACCTGAAAGCCATGATCAAAAAAAGAGCCTAGATATCATCTTTCAAGAAATTATCAAGGAGAACTGCCCTGATATTCTAGAGCCACAGGGCAAAATAGAAATTGAAAGAATCCATCGATCGCCTCCTCAAATAGATCCCAAAAAGAAATCTCCTAGGAATATTGTCGCCAAATTCCAGAGCTCCCAGATCAAGGAGAAAATACTGCAAGCAGCCAGAAAGAAACAATTTGAGTATTGTGGAAACCCAATCAGAATAACCCAGGATCTGGCAGCTTCTACATTAAGAGATCGAAGGGCTTGGAATGCGATATTCCGGAGGTCAATGGAGCTAGTATTAAAACCTACCCAGCAAAACTGAGTATCATGCTCCAAGGCAAAATATGGATTTTCAATAAAATAGAGGACTTTCAAGCTTTCTCAGTGAAAAGACCAGAACTGAATAGAAAATTTGACTTTCAAACATAAGAATCAAGAGGAACATGAAAAGGCAAACAAGAAAGAGAAATCATAAGGGACTTACTAAAGTCGAAATGTTTTGTTTACATTCCTACATGGAAAGAGGACATGTATGATTCATGAGACCTCAGTATTAGGGTATCTGAAGGGAATATGCATATATATATATATATATGTTTATGTATATATATAAGTGAATGTGTATGTATGTATATATCTATGTGTATATATATGTGTGACACAGGGTGAGCTGAAGATGAAGGGAAGATATCTAAAAGAAATAAAATGAAATTAAGGGATGAGAGAGCAACATACTGAGAGAGGGAGATAGGGAGAGATAGAATGGGGTGGATTATCTCGCATAAAGGTGGCAAGAGGAAGCAGTTCTATGGGAGGAGGGGAGAGGGCAGGTGAGGGGGGAATGAGTGAACCTTGCTCTCATCAGATTTGGCCTGAGGAGGGAATACCATACATACTCAGTTGGGTATCTTACCCCACAGGAAAGAAGAGGGAGGAAGACAAAAAAAAATAAAAGGGGGGGGTATGATGGAGGGGAGGGCAGATGGGGGTGGAGGTAATCAAAAACAAACACTTTGGAAAGGGGACAGGGTCAAGGGAGAAAATTCAATAAAGCGGGGTGGGTTGGGAAGGAGCAAAATGTAGTTAGTCTTTCACACCATGAGTATTGTGGAAGGGTTATACATAATGGTACACATGTGGCCTAGGTTGAATTGCTCAACTTCTTAGGGAGGGTGGGTGGGAAGGGAAGAGGGGAGAGAATTTGGAACTCAAAGGTTTAAAATCAGATGTTCAAAAACAAAAAAAAAGTTTTTGCATGCAATTAAAAAATAAGATACACAGGCAATGGGGCGTAGAAATTTATCTTGCCCTACAAGAAAGGAAGGGAAAAGGGGATGAGAAGGGAGGGGGGTGATAGAGGGGAGGGCTGACTGGGGAACAGGGCAACCAGAATATACGCCATCTTGGATTGGGGGGGAGGGTAGAAATGGGGAGAAAATTTGTAATTCAAACTATTGTGAAAATCCATGCTGAAAACTAAATATGTCAAATAAATAAATTTAAATTAAATTAAAAAATGAAATAAAAAAATATAAATAAAAATTAGAACTGAGCAAGTGGAAGCTAATGACTCTATGAGGCATCAAGAATCAGTCAAACAAAATCTAAAGCATGAAAAAATAGAAGAAAATGTGAAATATCTGATTGGAAAAACAACTGACCTGGAAAATAGATCCAGGAGAGACAATCTAAGAATTATTGGTCTAACAGAAAGCCATAATGAAAAAAAGAGCCTGGACAGTATCTTCCAAGAATTCATTAAGGATAACTGCCCGAGGTCCTAGAACCAGAGGGTAAAATAGTCATTGAAAGAATCCACCTATCACCCCCTGAAAGAGATCCCGAATTGAAAACTCCAAGAAATATTATAGCCAAATTCCACAACTACCAGGTCAAGGAGCAAATACTCCAAGCAGCCAGAAAGAAACAATTCAATTATCATGAAACTATAGTCAGGATTACTCGGGATCTTGCAGCTTCTACATTAAAAGTCAGGAGAAATTGGAATATGATATTCTGAAAGGCAAAGGAGCTTGTGCTACGAGGATCAACTACCTAGCAAAATTGAGCATAATTTTTCAGGCAAGGAGATGGGCATTCAATTAAATAAGGGAATTCCAGACCTTCCTGATGAAAAGGCCAGAGCTCCATGGAAAATTTGATCTTCAAATACAAAACTCAAGAGAGACATAAAAAGGTAAATGGGGGAAAAAACAAACCTTGTTAATCAGTAAGGGCAAATTGTTTACATCCTTATATACGATTATATTTATATATATATGTGTATATATATATACATATATATCTATATGTCAATCTTGAGAATAGTACAGTTATTTTGACAATTGAAAGGGATACACATAGACTGTGGGTGACAGTATAAAATAACTGATATAATGATAAAAAACATAATTAAGAGATGTAAAGGGATGGTTCTGGGAGAAGAGGTAAGGAGGTAGTAGAAAAAGGTAAATTACATCACATGAAGAGGCACAAATCATATTATAGTAGAGGGAAAGAAGGGAAGGAGAAGAGCAGTATTTGACCTTTACTGTCATCCGATTTGGTTCAAGAAGGGAATAATGTACTCCGATAAATATAGAAATCAAACTTGTCCTACAAGGAATTGGAGGGAAAAGGGGAAAGAAAGAGGGTGGTGGTCAGAAGGGAGGGAAGACTTAGCAAGGAGAAAAGGGTAAGATAAGGGAGGGGAATCAAGAGGGAGAGTAAACTGAGACAGGCAGTGGTCAAAAGCAAAACTCTTTTTAGGAGTGGAAGGGAGAAGGGAGAAATAAAAGCATAAATGGGGCATGGAACAGGATGAAGTAAAAGACACAGATAGTAATCATAACTGTGAGTGTGAATGGAATGAACTCTCCCATAAAATGGAGGTAGATAGAAGAATGGATTAAAAACCATAATCCTACAATATGTTGTTTAGAAGAAACACTTTTGAAACAGGGGATACACACAGGGTAAAGGCAAAAGGCTGGAGTAGAATGTATTGTGCTTCAGCTAAAGTAAAAAAGCAGGGGTAGCAATCCTAATCTCAGAAGAAGCAAAAGCAAAGATAGATCTAATTAAAAGAGATAAGGAAGGACAATATATCCTGCTAAAAGGCACTATAAACAATGAAGAAACATCATTATTTTACATATATGTGGCAAGTGGTATAGTATGCAAATTCTTAGAGGAGACATTAAGGGAGTTACAGGAAGAAATGGACAGCAAAACTATACTAGTGGGGGACTTCAACCTCCCGCTCTCTGACCTTGATAAGTCTAACCTCAAAATAAACAAGAAAGAAGTTAAGGAGGTGAATAGAATTTCAGAAAAGGCAGATACCTCTGGAAAAAACTGAACAGGGATCTGCAGTTGCTTCCAGCCCCAGGCCCACCTGGTGGGAGGAATTAAGTGGCAGATCAGAGCAAGAGTGCAGAGCCTGCTGAAGATCTAAGTTCAGTCCAGGTAGGATGTTCTTGGGGTAGGAGGAGTGCTGGTGTGGCAGAACTGGTGCAACCCCCCAAGCTTGGAACGTAGAACTCCTTAGTCTACAAGCAGTCATACCCTGCTGAAAAACTCAAGGGTCAAGTAAGTTGGCTGGGAACAAGGCCAGGCAGCGAAAACGCACCCAGATTCAGTCTCAGACTCTGGAATCCTTCTTTGGTGACAAAGAAGACCAAAACATACAGCCAGAAGAAGTCAACAAAGTCATAGAGCCTACAAGAAAAGCCTCCAAGAAAAACATGAACTAGACTCAGGCCATGGAAGAGCTCAAAAAGGAGTTGGAAAAGCAAGTTAGAGAAGTAGAGGAAAAATTGGGAAGAGAAATGAGAAGGATGCGAGAAAACCATGAAAAACAAGTCAATGACTTGCTAAAGGAGACCCAAAAAAATACTGAAAAATACACGGAAGAAAACAACACCTTAAAAAATAGACTAACTCAAATGGCAAAAGAGTCCCAAAAAGCTAATGAGGAGAAGAATGCCTTGAAAGGCAGAATTAGCCAAATGGAAAAGGAGGTCCAAAAGACCACTGAAGAAAATACTACCTTAAAAATTAGATTGGAGCAAGTGGAAGCTAGTGACTTTATGAGAAATCAAGATATCATAAAACAGAACCAAAGGAATGAAAAAATGGAAGACAATGTGAAATATCTCATTGGAAAAACCACTGACTTGGAAAATAGATCCAGGAGAGATAATTTAAAAATTATTGGACTACCTGAAAGCCATGATCAAAAAAAGAGCCTAGATATCATCTTTCAAGAAATTATCAAGGAGAACTGCCCTGATATTCTAGAGCCACAAGGCAAAATAGAAATTGAAAGAATCCACCAATTGCCTCCCCAAATAGATCCCAAAAAGAAATCTCCTAGGAATATTGTCGCCAAATTCCAGAGTTTCCAGGTCAAGGAGAAAATACTTCAAGCATCCAAAAAGAAACAAATTGAGTATTGTTGAAACATAATCAGAATAATCCAAGATCTAGCAGTTTCTACATTAAGAGATCGAAGGGCTTGGAATATGATATTTCACCTACCCAGCAAAACTGAGTATCATGCTCCAAGGCAAAATACAGATTTTCAATAAAATAGAGGACTTTCAAGCTTTCTCAGTGAAAAGACCAGAGCTGAATAGAAAATTTGACTTTCAAACACAAGAATCAAGAGAAGCATGAAAAGGTAATCAAGAAAAAGAACAAGAAAAAGAAATTGCAAGGGACTTACTAAAGTTGAACTGTTTTTTTTACATTCCTACATGGAAAGATGATGTGTATGATTCATGAGACCTCAGTATGAGGGTAGCTGAAGGGAATATGCATGTGTATATATATATACACACATATATATATGTATGTATATATATATATGTTTATGTATATATATGTATATGTGAGTGTGTATGTATGTATATATGTGTGTGTATATATACATATATATAGAGAGAGAGGGGGGGGCACAGGGTGAGTTGAAGATGAATAAGGGATGAGAGAGGAATATATTGAGAGAGGGAGATAGAGAGAGATAGAATGGGGTAAATTATCTCACATAAAAGTGGCAAGAAAATGCAGTTCTGTAGCAAGAGAAGAGAAGGCAGGTGAGGGGGAATGAGTGAATCTTGCCCTCATCAGATTTGACCTGAAGAGGGAATACCATACATACTCAATTGGGTATCTTACCCCACAGGAAAGAAAGAGGAAGATTAAAAAAGGGGGGATGATAGAAGGGAGGGCAGAAGGAGGTGGAGGTAATCAAAAACAAACACTTTTGAAAAGGGACAGGGTCAAGGGAGAAAACTCAATAAAGGGGGATAGGTTAGGAAGAAGCAAAATATAGTTAGTCTTTCACAACATGAGTATTATGGAAGGGTTATACATAATGACACGCATGTGGCCTATGTTTAATTGCTTGACTTCTTAGGGAGGGTGGGTGGGAAGGGAAGAGGGGAGAGAATTTGGAACTCAAAGTTTTAAAAAATAGATATTCAAAAAACAAAAACAAAAGAAGTTTTTGCACGCAACTAGAAAATAAGATACACAGGCAATGGGGCGTAGAAATTTATCTTGCCCTACAAGAAAGAAAGGGAAAAGGGGATGGGAGGGGAGTGGGGTGACAGAAGGGAGGGCTGACTGGGGAACAGGGCAAACAGATTATATGCCATCTTGGAGTGGGGGGGAGGGTAGAAATGGGGAGAAAATTTGTAATTCAAACTCCTGTGAAAATCAATGCTGAAAATTAAATATATTAAATAAATAAATAAATAAATAAATAAATAAATTGAAAAAAAAAAAAGAAAATCCCCAATTAAATACCAAATTAGAAATACTGAAAATCAAAGAAGAGATTAATAAAATTGAAATCAAGAAAACTATTGAACTAATAAATAAAATGAAGAGCTGGTTTTATAAAAAAAAAACAATGAAATTGATAAACCTTTGGTCAATTTGATTAAAAAAAAGAAAGAAGAAAGCCAGATTATGAGTATCATAAATGAAAAGAGTGAATTCGCCTACAATGAAGAGGAAATTAAAACAATTATTAGGAATTATTTTGCCAAATTGTATGCTCATAAATTTGACAACTTTAGGGAAATGGATGAATATTTACAAAAATATAAATTGCCCAGGTTAACAGAAGAGGAAGTGAAATACCTAAATAACCACATCTCAGAAAAAGAAATTGAGCAAGCCATCAATGAACTCCCTAGGAAAAAACCTCCAAGGACAGATGTTTTTGCATGTGAATTATATCAAACATTCAAAGAACAATTAATTCCCATACTTTATAGACTATTTGGGAAAATAGGTGAAGAAGGAGTCCTACCAAATTCTTTTTGTGACACAAATATGGTACTAATACCCAAACCAGGAAGAGTCAAAACAGAGAAAGAAAGTTATAGACCAATTTCCCTAATGAATATTGATGCAAAAATTTTAAATAAAATATAAGCAAAAATATTGCAGCAGCTTATCACAAGAATAATACACTATGACCAGGTAGGATTTATTCCAGGAATGCAAGGCTGGTTCAATATTGGGAAAACTATCAGTATAATTGATCCTATCGACAACAAAACTAGCAGAAACCATATGATTATCTCAATAGATGCAGAAAAAGCTTTTGACAAAATAAAACACTCATTCCTATTAAAAACACCAGAAAGCATAGGAATAAATGAAGTCTTCCTTAAAATTACAAATAGCACCTACTTAAAACCATCAGCAGGCGTTATATGTAATGGGGATAAGCTAGATGCATTCCCAATAAGATCGGGGCGGGGAGTGAGGGGGTGAAACAAGGATGTCCATTATCACCCTTATTATTCAATTTGGCACTAGAAATATTAGCTTTAGCATTAAGAGAAGAAAAAGAAATTAAAGGAATTAGAATAAGCAAAGAAGAAACTAAATTATCACTTTTTGCAGATGATATGATGATTTACTTAGAGAATCAAGTAAAAAACTACTTGAAATAATAACCAACTTTAGCAAAGTTGCAGAATATAAAATAAACCCATGTAAATCCTTGGCATTCCCATAGATTACTAACAAAGCCCAACAGCAAGAGATGGAAAGAGAAATTCCATTTAAAGTTGCTGCAGATGCTATAAAATATTTGGGAGTCTACCTGCCAAGACCAACCCAGGGCCTATATGAGCACAATGATGAAACACTTCTCACACAAATAAAATCAGATCTAGAAAAATGGAAAAACATCAGTTGCTCATGGTTAGGCCGAACTAATATAATAAAAATGACAATTTTACCTAAATCAATTTACCTACTCGGTGCCATACCATTCGAACTACCAAAAATTATTTAATAGAACTGGATAAAATAATAACAAAATTCATCTGGAAGAAGAAAAGGTCCACAATATCAAGGGAATTAATGAAAACAAATTCTAGGGAAGGTGGCCTAGGCATACCAGATGTCAAACTGTACTATAAAGCAGCAGTCATCAAAACTACCTGGTATTGGCTAAGAAATAGAGTGGTGGATCAGTGGAATAGGTTAGGTCACAAAACGCAGTAGTCAACGACTATAGCAATCTACTCTTTGATAAACCCAAAGAATCCAGCTTCTGGGCTAAGAATTCACTATTTCACAAAAACTACTGGGAAAATTGGAAAATGGTAAGGCAGAAACAGGATATAGACCAATACCTTACATTGTATACCAAAATAAAGTCAAAATGCGTTCATGATTTACGAATAAAGGCTGATACTATAAGCAATCTGGGAGAACAAGGAATAGTTTACCTATCAGATTTATGGGAAAGGGAAGAATTCATGACCTAACAAGAGATAGAGAGCATTACAAAATGCAAAATGGATAATTTTGATTATGTTATATTGAAAAGTTTTTGTATAAACAAAGCCAATACAACAAAGATTAGGAGGGAAGCAGAAAATTGGGAGAAAATCTTTACAACCAGTGTCTCTGATAAAGACCTTGTTTCTAAAATATATAGGGAACTGAGCCAAATTTATAGGAATATAAGTCATTCCCCAATGAGAAATGGTCAAAGGATATGAACAGGCAGTTTTCAGAGGAAGAAATTAAAGATATCTATAGGCATAGGAAAAAAATGCTCTAAGTCACTATCGATTAGAAAAATGCAAATCAAAACAACTCTTGGGTGCCACATCTCGCCAGTCAGATTGGCTAGCATGACAAAACAGGAAAATGATAAATGCTGGAGAGGATGTGGGAAAATTAGAACATTGTTACATTGCTGGTGGAGTTGTAAACAGATCCAGCCATTTTGGAGAGCAATTTGGAAATATACCCAAAGGGCTACAAAATGTGCATACCCTTTGACCCAGGAATACCACTTCTGGGGCTGTATCCCAAAGAGATCATGCAAGTGGGAAAGAGACCCATATGTACAAAAATTTTTATAGCAGCTCTTTTTGTGGTAGCAAAGAATTGGAAATCAAGGGGATGTCCATCAATCGGGGAATAGCTAAACAAGTTGTGGTATGTGAATGTAATGGAATATTATTGTGCTATAGTATTAGTATGGTGTAGTATAGTGCTTGGCTCTTCTCAGCAACACAAGGTTCAAAGACAGTTCCAAAGGACTCATGATAGAAAGAGCTGTCTACATCCAGAGAAAGAACTATGGAGTCTGAATGCAAATTGAGACAAACTATTTGCTCTCTCCTTTTTTTCTCGTCTCTTTTGGTTTTGTTTCTTCTTTCTCATGATTCACTCTATTGGTCATAATTCTTCTTTACAATTCGACTATTGTGTAAATAAGTTTAATGCAAAGGTATATGTAGAACATATATCGGATTCCATGCTATCTTGGGGGGGAAGGGGGAGGAGAGGGAGGAGAAGAAAACTTGGATCCCCAAAACATGTGGAACTGAGTGTTGTAAACTAAAAATAAAAAATGTAAAAAAAAGACATAAGCTTAGAGATATAAAATTTCTCCTAATAATTGCTTTATGGCATCCCATAAATTTTGGTATGTTGTCTTGCCATTTTATTTCATGAGATTTTCTATTGTTCCTGTGATTTGATCTTTGACACACAATTTCTTTAGGATTAAATAATCTCATCTCCAATTAATTTTGAATCATTTCATCAATGGCCCTTTATGTAATATGATCTAATTGCCTTGTGGGCCCCAAAGGAAGTCTTTAGTATTTTTGCTTTTCTGCTTATGTTAGTGAAGTTTTTATGTCTATTGCAATACATGGTTACTTTCTATAAAGGTGAGATAATAAGCTGAGAAATATGTAATCTCTATTCTATAATATAATATAATTCTAATGTTCTGTTCAGGTTCTTGATTTCTTTCTTGTTTATCCTTTTGTTAGGTTTTTCTAGGGATGAAAGAGATAAATTGAGGCACCCAGAGTTTTACTGACTACTTCTCCCTGTAATTCAATTAACTTTTCCTTTAAGTGTTTAGATGCTATGCCATTTGGTGCACATAAATACACCAAAATATTAACATTGATTGGTCGTATTGAACAATAGTAAGACCATCTTGATTGGAATGTAGTGTATACAAAGGGGCATAATGTGTAATAATGCTGCAAAGATGGGGACCAATTTGTGAAGGCCAGTTCAAGTACCAATCACAGTAACATATTTTATTTCAGAGTTTATTGGGAACTAATGGGATTTATTAGTTACGGGAATGTCATTTTCTCTGTGACATCCTTTCCAATCACCTGGATCAGAAGTGGACTTCCTCTTCTGAAGAACTTCAGCACTTGAGACCGTTTCACTCATAAAGCACTTATCATGTGCTGCCTTACATTGTAGATTAAGTGTATATCTGTTTTTTGTCCTCTACCAGATTTTAAGCTATTTGAAGGCCAATGGGGGGGGGGGTGATACAGTTGAAATCAGAGGACCTGGGTTCAAATCCTAGGTTATCTATTTACTACCTATGTGACTTTGGTAATCTATCAATCAACAAGTATTTTAAAAGTGACTACTATGTGTCAGGCACTGATCTAGGAGCCAGGCAAATTACTTCACATCTCTGGGTCTTAGTTTGCTCAACATTAAAATGAGAGGATTAGACTCTCTAAAATGATGTCTGAGGTCTTTTCTCACCCTAATCTATGATGCCATGACAATATCTTAGGCAACTTTGTACCTAGCACGGAGCTTTGGCCGTAGCACATGATAAATATTTATTGAATGGTTAGGCAGTTCCAGATTTATTAATGGGGGAGGGAACAAGTATTTATGAAGGGCCTACTATGTGCTAGGTACCATGATAAGAGATTTACAAATTTTGTCTCATTTGATCCCCACAAAAGCCCTTTGAGGTAGTGTAACCAGAATGGACTTTGTTTTCTTTGAATGACTCAGCTTACCTCATTGAGCTTCCCTGGACACTGGGGACTGCTGTTCTGGGGCAGGAAGCCCAGTGACCATGCCAGGAATCAGAGAACTTCCTGTGTGATGAGTCATGGGGCTGGCTGAGGGGAGGTGTGTTAACCTGGTCTACGCTAGGGGGAGGGACCAAGTCAAGAACCAATCGGCCCTGGTCGTTCAGGCGGCGCTTGATGATGTCAAAGACTCTATAAAAGGAAGAGGTAAATATATTAGGAAGGCAGAATTTATGATTTCAAAGAGAATCTCATATGTGCCTAAAAGGTCTGGAACCGCAGGATACAAGGAATTCTCTAGGCAGAAGGCAGAAGAACTAAAACATGTATTTACACTCCACAGTAACAAGCCCACAAACCAGTGTCCCCATTTTGATATTTTGATCAAAAGCTTCCAGGCCCAATAAGTCCGCCTCACAAGGGTAACCAGGAGGCCACAGAGAAGCGAGACGGTATAAGGCAAAATCGTATACATGCTTCCCCTCTACGGTAAGAAGATTACCCACTAGCCTCCAGTCAGCTCTGCTACCGGCAGCTCAGCTTCGGCTGTAGGTGTCTCTGGCTCCAACCCGAAAAGTAAGAGAGGATCTTCAAGCTGTCCTCTCCCCTCTTATAGAGTTTTTGACATCATCAAGCGCTGCCTGAACGACCAGGGCTGATTGGTTCTTGACTTGGCCCCTCCCCCTAGCGTAGACCAGGTTAACACACCTCCCCTCAGCCAGCCCCATGACTCATCACACAGGAAGTTCTCTGATTCCTGGCTTGGTCACTGGGCTTCCTGCCCCAGAAGAGCAATCCCCAGTATCCAGGGAAGCTCAGTGAGGTAAGCTGAGTCATTCAAAGAAAACAAAGTCCATTCTGGTTACAGGTAGATGCTGTTATTATCCCCATTTGGGAATTGAGGAAACCTAGACAGATAAAGGTCAAATGACTTGCCCAAGGTCACACAGCTAATAAATGTCTGAGGCTAGATTTGAACTCAAGTCCTCCTGATTTCAGGCCTAGCGCTCCATCCACCTAGCTGCCTTTAATAGCTAGGTGACTCTATGCAAATCACTTAACTGAGCTTCATTTTCCTAATCTGTTAGTGGTCATGGTAACATTTACACTACCTATACTTCACGAAGTTGTGGAGAATGTGTTTTGGAAAACAAAGAAACATATAAATGTGAAATAATAATAATAATGATGATAATCGTAATGACGAATCCCCACCTTGTAGCCTCAACCATAGACTTAGAGCTGGAAAGGACCTGAGAGATTAAAAGGAAACAGCTGGTATATTAGATGGGTTCCTGGATATGGAGTCAGCAAGACCTAGGTTCAAATCCCACTTCAGACACTTACAACTGTGGGATCCTGGGCAAGTCATGGAACCTCTCTGTGTCTCAGTTTCCTCACTTGTAAGATGAGGAATAGCCTCTAAGATGCCTTCTCACTCTAAGGTCCATGACCCTAAAGTGAGACCCAGAGTGTTTGAGTGTCTTCACAAGACAAAGGTTACATATGTAGTAAGCAGTAAAGTCAGGATTTGAATGCAGAGCAACTTCCAAACTAGGGTTCTGTGTACAACACCGTCATGCTTAAAGTCATGCGTTTGTTGAGGTGATCAAAGGAAATACTGAGATGTCACTGCAAAGTAACAGAACTGGGTCTTTAAATTTAAATACCAAAACAATAGCACCTAAATCAGTGCTATTCCCTTCAAAATAGTCACCTTGGGAGCCTACACATTCCGTGAACATCCAATGATATTCCCACTGCTAAACCACTGTGGAGACTCCTCTTTTGGAACTGCCTTAAATATGAGTCATTCCTTCCTGACCTTCCCCTGCAGGTCATGGTCTTGGCCTTCTGAGCCTCTCTCTACGTATTCCCTTGGTGATCTCATTCATTCCTGGATTCAGCTGCTACCTCCATGCAAATGACTCTTAAATCTCCTTTTAGGAACTCCATTTCCTCTATTTCCTTCGGCATTCTGATTAGATCTATCTAGACCTCTAACTCGACACAATCCCAAATGGCACTTGCCTACCCACCTTCAGCCCACTCACTCAGGATGGTGACCTTAGAGTTATCTTAAACTCTTTCCCAACTCCCCATGCTTAATCAGTTATCTAGTCCTGTTAATTCTATCTCTAAATTATCTTTCATCTTACGTTTACACTCCCACTGCAACACCTTTAATGAGATTAGCACTTTTCCTCCCATAATTATTACACTCTCTCCAACGCTTCTTAAACTGTAGGTCATGACCCCACATGGGGTCACAAAAAATTTGGCAACAGTAAAAGGTCTGGTCTGTGAATGTGCAACAATCAAAAATTAATTAAAAATCAAACACGTAATGAATCCACAGTGTTTCTGGCAGTGCTTGTCTGTGTTGCATCGAGACTTTACTGCAGCCTTGGTTCTGAACACACAGCATGTGCACTTTGTACCACACGGGCCTTTACGCCCACGCAGTGCCAACTAATGCTGCCAAAACAGGAAAAGGGTGTCGTGAGTGCAAAATACAGCTTTCATTCTGTGGCTTATCATTTCCCTTATATCTAATCATCTCAGTCCTTTCCTAAAACATCTTAAATGGCTTCACGCTGCCTACTAAGGTATAAATTCATGATTCTGGCAGTCAAGGCTTGCTACTATATAGCTCCAACCTATCTTTCCAGCCTTTATGGGAATTACTTCCTCTCTTATACTCCCCCATGGTTTCAGCCAAACTGGAGCACTTTCTATCCCATATTTGTCCTGTTCTCCTGTGTCTCCATACAGTTAACATGCTCCTTTTGTGCCTGGGATAGACTTCTTCTCACCTCCATGTGTATCTCTATCTTCAAGGGCCAACTCAGATACCTCCTCCTCCACAAAGTTTTCTCTAACCATTGACCCCCTTGGTCCTCCAAACTGAAAGTGATTTTCTTCGATTTCCCACCCACAAGAAACTGAGAAAATTCAAAAGGAAGTGGTGCGGGCTTTTAAAGCAATTTTCTTTTTCTTCTGAAATAATGTTTATAGACATTTTTTTTTGTTTTTACACCACCTTCATTTCTGAATATATCCCTCCCTATTTCCTGATTTGGGCAGCTAGGTAGCACAGTGGATAGAGTTCTGGGCCTGAAGTCAGGAAGACTCATCTTCCTGAATTCAAATCTGGCTTCAGACATTTACTAGCTGTGTGACCCTGGGCAAGTCACTTAACCCTGTTTACCTCAGTTTCCTCATCTGCAAAAAGAGCTGGAAAAAGAAATGGCAAACCATTCCAATATCTTTGCCAAGAAAACCCCAAATGGGGTCACAAAGACATAAATGAAAAGGACTAAACAACAACTTCCCCGCTATCACATGTAATAAAAAAAAGAGGAAAAAAGGAAGCATTTTGGCCAAATTAACACATCAACTGAATATGAGAGTAAATGCAATAATGTTCCATCTGCACCCATAGACCTTCCTTCTCCCCAATGAAGGGACGAGGCATTTTCATATCTTTATCTCTTTTTAGGGACATGCTATTTTTTTTTCTGGACCTGTGATTTAATGGGTGTAGGAAATTACTGGTGAGCAAACACCCTCTGTGAATAAGGTTCAATAGCTAACTATTCTGCAGTTTAAGATTCATAGAGTTGCCTGGGGATACTGAACAGTTAAGTGATTTACTTGCTCAGGGACATGATGCCATGCATCTGAGTCAGGACTTGAACCCAAATCTTTGGGTCTCCAAGGCTGGCTCTTTACCCCACTACACCAGGCTGCCTCTTTGAAGGCCATATTCAAAGAGGAGTGTAAAAAATTTCTAGAAATGGCAGCAACATTGAAAGAACCAGGTGACTACTTTGAGGGGACTATAGATTTGCATACGTAATTTCTGGTTAAAAAGGGTTTTTCAGATGGCCAAAGTGTGATTTTTGTGATTGGAATGGAGGAACTAATTTTTCTGTGTCTCATTCTCAGTTTACAAAATGGGAATATGGTCTACACTTCTCAGATGTGAAAGTTCTTTGAAGAAAAGTCCTCTCTATATTCTGAACACAAACACAAAGAGTATTATTAGTAAAGTATCAAGAAATGTATAAGAAGGTAGATATGAAAAGAGAGATTTCCCTGAGTGTTAAGTCAATAGGCAGGAAGAGCTACGAACAGATTTTTTTTTTTTCTGGCAGTGACTTGAAAGAAAAATTGAAAAGAAAAATGCCTAGTCATACTGAAGAATCAAAGGATTGAATTAGGGCAAAGAATTTCCATCTCACAGACGAACATGGCACTTGGCTCCACTCACTTCTTTAATAAAACAGGGATTACACTCCCTTCTCTCAGAGGCACTGTGAAGAATACTACATAATTAGGTAACGTCTTTTTTGTTTCTCAGGGGAAAGACAGGATAGCCAAATTTTGGATGTCTGAGATAATGAAGAAAAGGAAGAGTGTGCATAATTGCACTAGCAAAGAACCCCAAAATATTCATCTGGGTGATTCAATTCTATGCTCCTCTCTCCCCACAACTTTGATTAAAATTATTAAATTAGAAAAAATAAAACATCTTCTCTCTTATGTCCCTTTTCAAGCTTGGGTAGTGCTCTAGAGTTAGCTGAGAAGTAGCCAAAAGCAGGCATAATCTATCCTAAAAGGGAGGCCTAAAGAGAAGCTAGTGCCTTCTTAAGGCAAGGACTTTGATTGGCATGGCCATAGTCTGTCTGCACAAAGCCGGAGGTGACATACCTAAGCCCTTTAAATTTCTCAGATGCTTCAAAATGAAGAAAATGTAGTAATTGCTTAGTTGTATGCACCTAGGTGGTGCAGTGGATAGAATGCTGGGTCTGGATTTAAGAAGACCTAAATTCAAATCCCACCTCAGACACTTACTAGCTTTGTGACCCTGGGCAAGTCACTTATCCTCAATG
Source organism: Trichosurus vulpecula (assembly GCF_011100635.1). NCBI lineage: Eukaryota > Metazoa > Chordata > Mammalia > Diprotodontia > Phalangeridae > Trichosurus > Trichosurus vulpecula. The sequence goes on along the minus strand of NC_050576.1, from coordinate 154,229,276 downwards.
CTAAAATAAGGATAATAATACAGCACCTTAACTCCCAGGGTTGTTTGTGAAGATCAAATGTGGTAATTTGCAAAGCACTTAGCATAGTGACTGGTAGCACATAGTAGGTGCTTTCTAAATGCTGGCTATTATTATGCTGAACCACGAAAGGGCAGGACAAAGTGTAGGGAATGTAATTAAAAAATATGGAGACACAGCAAGGGAGTATGGGAAATCACCACAGCAAACACTAGTCACATCTAGGTTACTCAAGCACCAAGAACGATTTTACCACAGCAGGCAGAGACCTTTATCTATAAAGTATCTTCTTTATTTAAGTTAAACAATTTTCAAGGATGGTTTCCATCTATAAAATGAACAAAGTACAAGCTCTGTACAGCAGTTCTTTTTTTAAAAATCAACTGGAAAAAAAATTACCAAACTATATTTTGAAATTTGCAAAACATACTCACATATACCATCATTTAGCTCTTATGAAGACAGTAAGAAAGACCACCACAGAGAAGACGACTAACTTTGTCACACTTTGTTTTGAGGGTTTGCAGAGGGGCATTTTTAATTTTAATTTTTAAAAATCGGGGCAGGATAATCCCTATGCTTAAAAAATAATTAAATCACAGTAAGTAACTTTGGCACACTGTGTCATGTAAACATAGCTTATAACATAGGACACCTGTTATTTCTTTTTTCTTCTTTCTCTTCTCTGTTCTGCTCATGATATCACAGAAGGTTGCTAGCTCAGAAAGAAATCAGGCAAGGCTACCTCCTCTTTGGGCAGTAGCCACAACACAGAGTTTGGTAGATACATCCTTACAGTACAGTGGGTTTGACAATTAAGAACTCTGGGTAGAGAGGGAGTCAGAGATTCACTAAGAAACCTGGCTTTCCCCCCTCCAAAAAATATCTGCCAAATTGAAACACTTCCCTATACTTATGGGGGGCCCCTTTACAGTAGCAGTAGCTCATCAGTGACTGGGATTTCAGTTAACAGAATCCAGAAATAAGTGCATCTGGGCAGGAGCTTCCTGCTCATAAGTATTTGTTCAATATGATTGCACACGTACGTCATATTGAAGCTTATCCTTAGCCTCCTCCAAAGGATCTATTTGGAGTACATTTTTTTTTCTCCAAAGATGGAAACGTGCTACAGCATCCTGCATCCTGCTGCAGAATGAATTCAGAACCCCCAGCCCCTTTCCTTTAAAATACATCTGGCTGGGTTGACAGAGTGGAAGGGAAACGGCTGTAGGCCAAAAACAATCTAGAAAATTTCTCCGCTGTATTACCACACTAATAGATGCTCACAAATTTGGTGTTTTATGGGGGGTGGGGGGAGAAGGGAGAGGAACAATGGGACAAAAGTTTCCATTCCTTGCTACAGGTGGATTGGGTAAGGATGAGATAAAAGGCCAAAGAGTTGATTTACCATTGCCCTGCCCCCATATCCCAAATCCACCCGTTCCTGTTCCTCAACTCCCCAACCTCTCAAAACGGACACACATGTGGACCTGATGAACACACAGAGGTCAGCAGCACCTCCTCCAGTTGGTCACCCCAAGCTTTCTGAGTCTGGGAACTTGTGAGGACCAAAGACCCATCTACTACAAGGGGTGAGCTAATAGTCATCATTTTCCATATCATCACAAAGACAAAGCTCCCAGAGAAGGATCGACCACACAAACCAGAAGGATATTTTGTCTCTTAAGGTAACTGCCCAGTCATTTTTCCTTACACACACACACTCTCTCTCGCACACACACACTCACACACACACCCTTTACTACTGGTTATAATCACTCCATGGTTTAAATAGAAATTTTCTTCCTAAACCAAAAGGCTCTCACCGTGTGCACAAATTCATTACAGTAAGTTTTCTGGCATTGATTTTCCATTCATTTTCTTTCTTTACCCAAAGTTCACTGATGCAGTCATTTAGAGAGGGGGAAGAAAAGACATGATGTATTTCAATATAAGGACTTCAAAAATGTTGCTAGGGAGAAGGCAGGTTGAAATTCAGAGCCCACTTTAACCACGATGGTGCCATTCACATATCAGGACACCAATTAGACCAAATCTGTAAACTGGATTTATTTTCGGCGGCACAACTAATCGCAAACATTCAGCTGGCAGCTCAATTAGTTCTGAAGGCCCAAGTCTTATGGACTCAAGTAATTAGACCAATGCTGGTATTGTGACGGCTACATAATGTAACATAATTTGTCTGCACCTGTCAAAGGACTACGGCAAGTTGTGCCATTACTCATATTGGGAGCTGTGGGGCTGTTTTTATTTTTTAAAGAAAAAAATTTAATTTAAAAGACCAAAAGCAATATTCTTCAATACAAGTAACTGATACAGGTTTACAGATACTGACAGCACACAGAGTGAGCTCCAAGTCACAGCAGCAAACCCAAAGTAAATGCCAGACACGGATGCTGCTGGGATGAGGAGGGTTGGGTCTTGGCCCTGAATGATGCTTCCCTTTCTTCTTCTGTTGCCTCCTGTGTCCTTGGCTGGCCGAGAAGCATCCACTCATGTGAAGACCCTAGGAAACAGGTGAGGCTCTTTCCCTCTGTCAGAACAGAGCTCCATTTCATGACTGGGTTCAAGCCCCTCTTCTCCTTTTCACATGTGTGAACAGCTTTCTGGAGAACTGACAAGGAGGATGAGGATGAGGATGATGATGATGATGATGACCCATATAAACCGTTGGGAACTGACCATATTTTTTTTAATATATATTTATATTTAGTGTCCCATCATAGAAAAGTTCATATTCAAATATAGCAAGTACATTATATGGGAGTAGGGGATTCAGGACTGGAGAGGGCTGGGAAGGGAAAGAAAAAAAAAACAAACCCCATAAACCTTCAAAATGACAGTTCAGTTTTCAGAAACTGTAAATAATGCTTTTTATGGGGAAAAAATGGAGCTTTAAAAATGATCTTCTCAGTGAGAAAGTTAACTACACCCCTTTCTCCCTCCCTAATTCCCCAAACTGTATGTGTTTAGATCCATTTTTCCTACAGTATGTCAGTTGTTGCTAGGGATGTTAATCGACTGTTTGTGCGAGTGCTAAGCAGGAGCGGGGAAAGAAATGGGAAAGGGCTCACAGAGAAGAGGGAGCATGGCTGCGACTGTGTTTGGTGAGATAAGGAAAGCAGCATTTCCCCTCTTCCCCTGGTCCACACAGTTCCCCTGTGCCTTGCTGTTGCGGTTCTCCTATTTTCAGACCATGATGGAATACTGAGGTATATAGTTCTGTGGAAAGTTTAAGAAATAGAATCGGTAATGCGATCATCAAAACTCTGCCCGATGCGTCGGAAACGTCACGGCATTCACTGGGTGTTGTGTTGGTTTTCCTCAGCCCTCCTACTGCTGCAGGTTAAGTGTGAACTTCCACTGTTGCGATAAGGACGGGCTGCAGACCTCCACGCTCAGGCCTCCGTTTTTGGCGTTACGGCTGTCCAGGCACAAGTTGCTTCCGACATGCCTCAATTTAGAATTGCTCTCAATTTGCTCCCATTTCTACGAAAAGGGAAGAGAAAAATGATAAACACATAAGTATAAAAGAAAAGAGATACTTGGAGAAAACTCTTCTTGTTGCATTAGAAAATGTCTCTGAGAATGGGGCAATCAGAATATATGCCATCTTGGAGTAGGGGGGGAGGGTAGAAATGGGGAGAAAATTTGTAACTCAAAATCTTGTGGAAATTAATGTTGAAAACTAAAATATTAAATAAATAATAAAATTTTAAAAAAGAATAAAATAAAATAAAATAAAAAAGAAAATGCCTCTGAGGGACAGAAACACCCGAACCCTTTGGCCCAGAGATTCGACTGCTGGACACTGACTCCCACGGAGGCTAAAGTCAGAAAGAATGGTCCCATGCATGCCCACTCCTAGGTGAGTCAGCTAACATTTATGAAGCATTTTTGGAGTGCTGGGCACTATGCTAAGCACTGATTTAAAAAAAAAAACACAAAACATCCTTTCCCCTAAGAGGCACTTTTTGTGGTAGCAAAGAACTGGAAAACAAGCAGGTGTCCATCAGTTTGGGAAATGGAAAAGGACACTACCGCAACCTAAGAAATGATATATGTGAAGAATTCAGAAGCATGGAGGAAGCGTATGAAATGAAGAAGAGTAAAGTAAGCAGGACCAAGGAGAAAACCACACACAATCACTACAATGCTGTCAACAGAAAGGATGATAAAAATGAAGCTGGCAATTATAATGACAGTATAATGGGCAATTATATACCAGACAATATTATATCATTATCTTTGTTATAGAACATTGTCGATTATAACTATATAATAATAATAATAATACGATAGGCATAATAATGACCAAGCTTGACCCCCAAGAAGAGAAGAGAGGATGCCTCTCCCTCCCTTCTGGTTAGAGGTGGTAAAGTACTGCATATCCTGTCAGAAATGCTGGATCTAATGGAACTGTCCTTCCCCTCCCTTCCTTTAAATCTTTGCTACAAGGAGCTTACAGGGGACAGGGACATATTTGGAGGCCTAAGAGCAAAAAAGAAAATTCATCATAATTTTAAAAAGAAGAAAAAAAAAACACCAGGAGCCTGAATGCTTCACAAAGGAAACCACTGCTCTCCATCGGCCTTCCTCACAGCTTATAATCTCCTCCTAGAATCTGAGGACAAACTGATAGGACAGTTAACCTCTGCTACCTCTCCCATCTGCCCTTTCCCTCACTCTTAATGTCTCTTCTCCCTACAGGGACCCATTATCCTAAGGCTGCCTCTTGCCACTTCTCTCATTGGTCACTTGAGTCAGAAAGGAAGGAAAGCAATTGATTAAGAGCTTAGTACTTCAGTGGGAATAAATTGATGAGTGAGCTCAGTAACGGATATTTGCATTTTAAATCAGAAAGCTTGGGGAAGAGAATGACGGACACAAAGGAATGAGTGGCTAATGGTAGAAGTTCCAACATCACAGAGGGAGCTATGGGGGAACAGAGGGCGTTTCTGGCTGCCCCTCCAGTCATACCACCTAAAGAGCTATGTATTTTGCCTTTTATAAGTAAAACAGACTGGCTTAGAGGGCACTTATGTCTTTTCATGTACCCAGTAATCTATGTCACTCTGGATAGGCATGGCATTGACACTGGTAGACACTGGACTTCGTTCATGGACTGAATAGGAAGAGGTAGGGAAGGTAATTCTGCTAAGCAGCCTTCCTTCTCAGGACCAATACAGTCTGCTATTCCTCCCCTGAAGTCCATAGTACACATTGAATACCTGGACACCTTCTTATTCTAAAAACTAGCCTCCAGGGGGACTTAACACCCCACAGCTATTTAGGAGGTTATAGAAAATAAATATCACCAATTATTTTCTCCAATTAGTGTCTGTCTTATTCAAAGAAAAAAAATTTAACACACAGCATTAAAAGCCTTTCATCATTAAGGTTGTAGTTTGTGATTCTAATTAATTTTTTACACCATATGTGCTAACGTTCCTATACATACAATTTTTTCCTCCCCCACCCCCAAATCCTCATACTATGGTGGAATTAACATTTCTCACTCTTGTCTCCTTTCCTCCTTTCACTCTGCAAATGCATACACAACACATGTGTGATCGGTGACGTGCTCTGAAACCAAATATTCCAACTGGCATGAAAGCAGAGCATTCAAGATAAAATTCGCTAAGGAGTTTCAGTCTCAAAGGACAAGTGAACTAGGCAGGAAGAAGATGCAGAACAGGGGCAAGGAAACAAAAGAGGAAAAAAAAGAAAAACCTCATCACAGACCTGGTCTTTAAAATGAGACTGATGACCCATTAATGGATTTTCTACTTATGATTTTAAATCTCTGTTTATTTTAACTGGGATTTCTTATGAACACCACTAACATATTACTGTTAAAAAATCATCACCCTGATTCATATTATGTTAACAATAAAATGCAAATGGAGAGTGTAGAGAAGAGAATAGTGGGACACAAATGTAACTTTTTAGGGGCAGTTTTTCCTGTTTTGTAGTCAATCACTTTCACCACGTTGTTCTCCTGTTATTTTTTTCTTTTTTTTTCCCCTCTCTCCAACTGTCATGTAAAGTTTTTTATCTGGCTGCCACTGATATACATGTCATTTCAGACTGGCTAGAATTCATTTTGCCAAAGAGAGTTGGAATCTGGTCCCATTCTCCTTAGGGAATTAGCCTGTCATATTCTAATGCATCAACTAAATGAAGGACCCTTTAAAAAAAAAGCCCCACCACAGATCCATCTTTTGAAAGTGGTTTGACAGCTCAGACTGATATGTTATAATACAAACCTCCGCCAGGCTGACCTATTTATGGGGCAGTCAAAGCTGCTGGTTTTGACTGTTGCAAAGGTCTACATGCTTTCTCTCCAACCAACACACTGGTTTTCAGTGTTAACCACCAAACCAATCCTGTCTGATACAGACCATATACCACAGAGAGCTGACTTTTCTATAAACCTCTTTCTTTCTCATAAAGTCTATTTGTAATTTTAGTGATGAATGCTGTTTCTCCTTTCAAGTATGGGCAATTTAGGGTAGGAGCCACATATTGGCCACTTGAATAAAACATGCTTTTTCAAAAATTGGGTCCAACAAGACCAAATTTCCATGTGTTTAAAAAAAGATATGAGAACACGGCTAATATGGAAATATGTTTTGCATGACTTCACATGTCTAATGGGTATCATATTGCTTGCCTTCTCAACGGGTGGGGGAGGGGTGGAGGGAGGGAGAACATTTAGAACTCAAAATGAAAAAAAATGCTAAAAAATAAATTGCAGAGAAAACATGTGGGGTGTGTGTGTGTGTGTGTGTGTGTGTGTGTGTGTGTGTGTGAATGAGACCAAAGAAGTTTATGACTGCTCTACATTAGTACAGAAACAAGATGTTTTCTCTTCATTATTTCCAAGGGAGAAAGAGATTTTAAAGTTTTGTCTAGGAGCCAGATCATTGTTGGTTTCACTCAGCTCTAGACTGTGAGGCAGCAAGGTGGTACAGTGGATAGGACACCGAGCCTGGAGTCAGGAAGATCTGAGTTCAAATTTGTCCCTAGACACTTTTAGCTATGTGATCCTGGGCAAGTCATGTAACCACTATTTGCCTCAGTTCGGTATCTAAAATGGGGACATACTGGAGAAGGAAATGGCAAACCCCTCCACCATCTTTGCCAAGAAAACCCAACAGATGAGTCAGTGGTGTCACAAAGAGTCAGATACGGCTGAACAAATGAACAAAGCAAAGATGGATGGTTGTCCAGGGTACCATAGCCCATGGGTGTCCCAAATAGTGTAATAGCCAAAAAGCCAATTAACCACTAAATCAACAAACATTTAAAAGCAACTAGAATATGCCAGTTGCTGGAGATACAAAGATAAAAATGAAATGATCCCTTTCCTCAAGACAGATATACAAAATATATACGAGGTAATTGGGGTGGGGGGAGGCACTAGCTACTAGGGGGAGCCAGGAAAGATATCATGCAGAAGGCGGTGCTTGAGTTGAGCTCTGAAGGGATTCTGAGAGGCAGAGGTGAGAAGGGTGGACGTTCTTGGTCTAGGGAATAGACCACTTGTAGAAAGGCATAGTGAGAAATGGAATGTTATACATGAGAATGACCAAGAGGGCCACTTGGACTGAATTTTAGAACATGTGAAGGGTAGGATAGGAGCCGGGTTGTGAATGGCTCATAAACGCCAAGCAGAGGAGCTTGCATTTGATACTAAAGACAACAGGGAACTAATGGAGTTTATTTTTGAACACAGGAATGATGTGGTTAGACATGTGCTTCGGTAATATCACTTTGGCAGCCGTGTGGAGAGTACATTGGAGGGGGCTTGAGGCAGGTAGGCCAAATAACTCTGATCAGTGCAATAATCAATCATGATTACAGAGGTCCAACAATGAAACATATCAGTCACCTCCTATCAGAGATGCGATGGATGAGACACACGTTTGGATGTGGCCAATATGGAAATTCATTTTGTTTGACTACTTATTTTTGTTACAAGGCTTATTTTTCCTTTTTTAAAAAAAAATTTAAGTGTGTGCATTGCGTGGCAGGGTTTTTTCTTTTTTTAAATTATAAGCATGTATGTTGGGGGTAGGCTGGGAGGGAAAAAAAAATAAATGCTTATTAACTGAAAAACAATCTTAAAAATACTCCAGGCTAGAGGTAATGAGGGCTATGAACTGGAGCGGTAGCTGCGTGAGTGGGGGGGAAGGGGAAGAATGCAAGAGATGTTGCAAATGTAGACTTGACAAGACTTGATGACTGGATATGTGAGGGTGGGAGGGTGGCAGAAGCTGAGGATGATGCTAGGGTTGAGAACCTGGGTACCTGAAGGATGGTGGTGACCAAAAGTGGTTGTGTAAAAGCCGTAAGAATTTTTCTGAAAGTTGTCAGGGTTGGGGAAAAAAAGGAGAGAGCGTATAGCCAGACGTATACTAGTAGTATCTGCAAAATCTGATGAGCTGGCGCCACCGAACGTCAAGTCAATATTAAGACATGTGTACTCATTATATGGACATGATATATGAAATGGTTTGGGGGATTTTGAGCGGATATAGAACTTAGGAACCTATTTCTACCATGGGTGGAACGCCCACAGCAGAGACAGATCCATTTTTATCTTACTTGTAAACATCTACAAAAAAAAGGATTCCAAACCCACTTCAGGAAGACTTTCCCTACGGGTTGCAGCTCTTTGAAAGTAAACAGCTACTATGTAATAGCTCAGAATTGCTCCATGACACTAAGAAAATCACTAAGTTCCCTCATAAAAATCAATATTTATTGACCTCTGCAATGAACACAGCAATGCATCATAGCTAGTTGCCACCGAGGCAGTCCTTATAGGGATTGGAGCCTAAATCATGAGGTGGGAGTGGGGGGGTGGGAAATGGTTAAAAAGCTTAACTGGGTGGTGAAATGGAAGGAGGCTCTTTTGAACAATTCTATTTGAGAGCCAGAAGTTAAATATGTGCTACTGAATGGTAAGATAAAATACTCATCTTGCAACGTCTACGTTCCCGTCCACCTCATAATAAAGACTAATGAAAGAATGAGTCAATGCCTTAGTTTGTCGGTGAGAGTAAGTTGGGCACGTTAGAATTAAATGGTAACTCTGTGATCTGTGAACTTGTTTAAAAAATTTTGATATTTCAAGCAGTGGAGAGAGCACCGGCCCTGGAGTCAGGAAGACTTATCTTGGTGGGTTCAAATCCAGCCTCAGACACTTACTAGCTGTGAGACCCTGGGCAAGTCATTGACCTTGTTTGCCTCAGTTTCCTCATCTGTCAAATGAGCTGGAGAAAGAAATGGCAAACCACTCCAGTATCTCAGCCAAGAAAACCCCAAATAGGGTCACAAAGAGATGGAAATAACTGAAAAATGGCTGAACAATGGCAACAACATAATTGATTTCCTTTGTTATTTTACTGTTAAAAACATTATTCTGAGGAGTCCTAGGCTTCACTAGACCGCCAAAAGGATCCATGACACCAAATGAATTAAGAACTCCTGCTCTAAGCTGTATTTAGGGAGTCAGATGAAGAAAAAAAGAGGTAATATACAAAACAGCTTACGTCGTAGAAATGCTAGTTCTGATCATATATGAAATCCCAGACTAGGCTGCAAAATTTAGTAGATGTACCAGAGCAATCAGTCTGAATTTAAATCCTGGTCACGTCACTTACTACCTGTGTGACCATCACCAAACAATTCCTCTCTTTAGCTCTCAGTTTTCTCATCTGTAAAAGGAGTGCATTGGACTAGTATGATGGCTAACCTCTGTTTCAGTCCTAAAAACTCTTCAATCTTCAGAGAAATATGTAAGAAACAGGTCTTCATATCCTACTGATTTGGATCTCAATGATCCAGATGTGCTATAGTTTTTAAATAGTAAAAAATAAAATTTAATTAAAAATTTTTTTAAAAGTTTATTCTAATTTAAAAAAATAAAGGGCCCAGAGCAAAATAAAATGAATTCCAAAGTAGAAACACTAAAAAATAAATTGGTAGAGGAGGCTCTTCCTTCCCAGGGGGCTTCCTACCCACATGAAATCATACGTTCTATAAAAATTATAAATAATTTCTCTCTCTCTCTCTCTCTCTCTCTCTTTCTCTCTCTGTAGAAACAGCTGAGTTGTCACTTACAAGAAAGGAAAACATAGTCTAGAATCTACAATATTATGCCACGGTTCAAGAAATAAACATTCCTTCTGCTTATGGGTTGAAAAATTAATTCATGTACTTTGAAATAAATGAAATATAATCCCCAATAATGTAACATAAATAGCAAGGTTCTATATGATTAATTCTAGTTTTTCATGAGTCTAGTCCATTTTACTATTAGCACCCACACTGATTGTAGTTTGGGGTGTGTCTTACTTAAAAGTAATAAAATTTCATCTTTTTAAAAATTTCATTTTTCTTAAAGGCCATCCATCCAGAAATTGGACCTTTTATTAACTCAACCTAACCTCTCACCAAATCAGTTTGCTATATAAGGTTACTCTTGTATGGTTTGGCCAACTGGTGAAACATGACAGCTGTCTTTTCTCCCTCGTTCTAAAATTTTGGCAAGGGTTTACAGAATAGTTGAATATTATCTATTTGTTTGCTGATCCTGCACCTATAACATGAGCAGGTTTTTCTAGGCAGCCAAAGTTTATGTGTCGTGCATTAATTCTGTACTGTGGTCATTAGTATGAAATTAGTCATTCAACAAATACTGAGTGCCTACTGGAGAAGAGGAGACTGGGGGTGGGGGGGCGGTGCATGATGACTATCTTCAAGTATTGGAAGGGCTGATATGGGCAAGAGTGATTAGCCTTGGCCCCCAAAGGCAGAACTAGAAGCCATGGGTGGGCGTGGTAGAGATAAACTGAAATCTGGTATCAGGAAAAACTTCCTAAGAACTGGAGTTATCCTCAAGCAAAAGGGACAGGCTTGGGGAGGTAGTGGCTATGCCCTCAGTGGCGGTTCTCAAGCAGAGGCTGAATGACTGACCACTTGTTGGATACTTTCTAGAAGGTGTTCTCTGTGGTGGGGTGGGTTGCTTTTGAGGTGTGGTCTTGGGTAAGTCAATTCCTCAGTGCCTCAGTTAACTCACTAAGACTGGATGGTTGGACTAACTGACTCCTAAGGTCTATTCCAAATTCAGTGAGTATGATAGTATATTTAAGGATCATGTGAGGAGTGGGAGGCACAATGAGGCGTAAGATATGGTCCCTTCCCTTAAGAAGTTTATATGAGGGATATAAGGGATAAACACATCAGAACAAAACACAAAACACCTGATGTAAAGATGCAAACTTTGGACAGGTACAACTACTCCCTTGAAACACGGCAGAGTTTTGCAGGCAAAGAGAAGGGGAATGGAAGTGGCCGCTCACCCATCAAATGTCTCAGGATTGAGAAACCAGCCAGCTTGGCTTTGAATTCATAAAGGTGCATGCCCCTCTTTTGGATGTACCCACCTGTCTGCTGTCATTCTCTCTGCAGCCCTGTAGTTTTATGAGGGAGCCTGGCGCTCGGTCCACCACAGTAAGGCACAAATCCATATGTTTCACTGACTTGTCCTTTGTTAAGGCCCATTCCTGAAATACACATACAAAAGCAAAATAAATGCCTGGCCATAGTATTTGTTCATACACAAAGACAAACGGGGATTCCAAGGCCAATCTTGGCATGGGATAATACTAGGAATACGGACTTGGGACTTGTAGCTTCAATCTCTTGCTCAGCCATTAATATAATCTCTCTTTTGATGTTTCATTTCCCACCCGGCTACAATCATTTTTGACTTCTTTGGCAAAAGTCAAATCTGGAGTCAGGAAGACTTGAGTTCAAATTTTATCTCAGACACTCGCTAGCTGTGTGACCCTGGGCAAGTCATTTAACTCTGTTTGCCTCAGTTTCCTTATTTGTACAATGAGGTGGAGAAGGAAACGGCAAACCACTCCAGTATCTTTGCCAAGGAAACCCCAAATGGGGTCATGAAGAGTCGACTGAACCACAAAGAAGCGCTCAGTAAACTCATCATTGTGAAATGTCATAATCTCACTGGATCCATCAGCCGCGTTACTCATCCCTCATCAGTACCCTCTGTCCCTCTCACAGGAGGGGAGAGCCATGAACTCCTCTATTTAAGCAGAGGGAAGAGAAGCGGCACCTCTTTACTTCCCACTCGGCTGCATTAATGCTGGATTTCTTTGCCTCCTCCACCATTCTCCCATGCCGGTACCCTTCCTTTTCAGCTTTCTTCTACATGTTGTCTTCCCTCGTTAGATCACATGCTCCTGGAGGGAAAGGACTGCCTCTCTTTTAAAAAAAAATGGTATCCTCGGTGCTAAGCATACAGTAAGTGCTTCATAAATGTTTCTTGACTACTGACCAGAAGCACTAAAGTAAAGAACACCAGATTTGCAGTCAGAATTTGCACTTAAAACCCAAGTCTGAGGCTTATTAACTGTGTGACCCTGACCAATTATTTCCCTTCTCTGGGCCCCAGTTTCCTTTCTCAAAAAAGAAGGGGATGCACCGTCTTTGAAACATGATGATCCTATGAAATATCAACCTCTTGGTCTCAGTTTTCCCTTCTACCAGCAAAATGAGGGAGATATTTACTTCAACCTCGTTGTTTTGAAGGCGGGGGGGGGGGGAGCGTTATTCTTGTGATTTAACTGGAAGCTGGGTAGCACAGTGGACAGAGTGCCAGACGTGGAGTCAGGAAGAAGTGAGTTCAAATCTAGCCTCAGACACCAGCCGTGGGAGCCCGGGTAAGTCACTTAACCTTTCAAAGTCTCATTTTCCTCATTTGTTCAGTAGAAATAATAGTAACAACCACCTCACAGGTTTTTCGCGTCCCCCTCATCGCCCTGAAGATTAAATAAGACAACCTATGTAAACCTTAAAGTACTACGGAAGCTATTTCACCATCAGGAGCTCCCTGGTGTCAAGCTCCCTCCATCATGGCAGACTGGTAATCCATCTGTAACTGACAGCCTTAGTGAGTTGTTGGGGTCACTGGGGGGTTCAGTGATTCGTTCACATCGCCAGTATGCATCCAGGGACAGGAATGGACCCAGGGATCCCTGAATCCAAGATTGGTCCTCTAGTAATAAGTCACATTGCTTCCCGTATCAACCGAGATCATACTGATTGATTGATGCTCAATGTCCAACAGTATTAACTGTCAGTGCTAAAGTCAAGCCAGGGCTCTATGGAAATTTCTATCACTAAGGATGACTGCCAAAACTACAGCCTTTTAGCATCAGACAACATGATGACACACTTGTGGACGCTGTGTTTTTGTAGCATTTTTCTCTTCGGTGGAGTTACTTCATAAATATAGGAACTCAATCACAGAGAGACTTAGGTTCTTGATAAGAAATAAGGGGGACGAGGAGGAAGTTGAAGGGATTTTCTTGAAGAAGAGAAGAGAAGGGTGGTTCAGTAGAATCTATGTGTTGGAAAGAATTTTATATTCTGAAAGCACATATGAAAAGGGGTCATAGGGAATGTGCCGTTTCCTGAGACTCAATAAAAGGCTCAGTACCATATGTGATGTTTCTGTAACTCCTTGCTATCTCTCGCTTAATTATTTTAAAAGCATACTTCAGATGAATCCCAGCAAAACTAATTTAGCTATGCAAACAACAGAGCAAGTTACCACTTTGGTCTTTCCATTGCATTTCAATTCTCTGAATTTGTAACAAAATTCATAAATATTTAAGGAATCATTTTTATTTTTTTTAATTGCCACTCTTAAAACTTGGCCACAAATTTCCTCATTTCCTGTGTGTCTGTTGAGCCTCAGCTAGAAGCCTGATAACAAAACTGGCTTTCATAGCGCCATCCTCTTTCCTGTTAGGAAATATTCTTCCAAATTCACCCTCCCCACCTGTGATATATCATGCCCAAAGGCTTCATTCTCATTCTTTTCAGAAAGGAATGGCTCTTCTCTATTGAGAGCAACTAACTCCACTGAAGACAGGAACCTTTCAATTCTAATCATTTGGGGGAGGGGGCATGCTTTTTTTGGAATCCCCAGCATTTAGCACAGTGCCTGGCACATAATAATAAATGTCTGTTGACTGAATCACTGACAAGGGGGCACCTGAATATTATCAAGAATTTATCCTTGGCTTTGCTTTCTGCCTTTCTACAATTTTGTTTTGATTTGGCTTTGTCCTCCCAATAAATAATGTGGTCCTTTTCACAGGCTCTCTCAAGTCCCGCCTCTTACATAAAGCCATCGCTGATCTTCCTATTGGTTAGCACCTGACCCCTACCCTTATATGGTATATATTTTTTATTTATCCTGTAGGAGAGTAAATACTAATCCTTAAAGCCAGGAGCTGATTCCTTTTTTTTCATATTTGGATCACCAGTGTTTAACACAGTGCCCCTTGGATCTGAAGTGGAGAAAAAGAATTCTAATGGAGGGGCTACATCCAGGGACTAAAAAGACTGATCTTGACCAGATTGTAATTACTTTGAAGGAGTTTGTCTGTTTTCTGTTTTCAAGGCAGAAATGCATTATCTGATTAGACTGTCCCTTTATGAGAGCAGGCAGAAATCAGCTGGGGCATGGACAGTGAGCTCTGGGTTGCCTCTCTGGGCATCAGTGCATCAACATCTCCCCATGAAAGGCATCCCGAGAGTGGCTAGGCTGGGGAAGGCACTGACAAGTGACCAAGAGGCATTCTGAAAGGAGTAATCAGAGACCAACTATTAACTGAGGCAGGACCATCAGGCAAGTTGCCACTACTACCAAAGACATAAATACTAACCCTTCAAGAAAGAATGGGAAACCAATTATAGAAGAACTTTACCAACAGGCCTGAGGATAGAACAACTACTCCCTGGACCCACTCTGTCTTACGTTATCACCATTGGGGTAAAAGGAGCGATCAATTTCCCGAGCTGAAGCTACATAGGGAATCATTAAAATCAAGGGGCACCAGGATCTATACAACAAAGATTCATTCAGAGAGGTGTAGTGGGTGATTCTTTAGCAAGAGCATTTATGGGTCTGCTTTAAGACATACAAAGGAATGCACAGAAATGAATCACTTCCTATGTCTTAAAATGAGGTTTCTTCCCCCTTTCCTTGGTTTAATTGAATAGGTAAAATATTTTCAAATATTAGAGGACAAGTCTGAATTGTGGAATTTTTAAAAGGATATGCACTTTTGACTTTACATGTATAATCAATATATTGCTTGCCCTCTCAAGCGGAAGGAGGGAGAGAATTTGAAACTCAAAATTCTAAAAAATGAATGTTAAAATCTTTAAAAATGTAATTGGGAAATATTTAATGAAGTAAATAGAAAAATAATTTTTAAAAAGGATATACACTTTTAATACTTTCAAAGACATACAACAATGTAATTAGGCCAACCAAATGTAGTCTGGACAATGTCCTCATGGTACCTATTTTATATGTGAGAATGATTTGTAATCATCATGCCAACCATTTATACATAACGGCTGCTTCTAAGGCATCACAGAATGGTGGAATTGGAAGGTACCTTCCATTTATTCTAATCCCTACCTAGGGCATGGAATCCTCTCTACAAGATCCCCAATATGTGCTGATCTAATTTCTAGTGGTCATTTCGTCTCTGCCTGAAGATGGTCAAGGCTGGAATAACTCAATATCTCTCCAGATACTCTAAACCCTTTTTTGACAGAGTTGTTAGCAAGTTTTTCCTTACATGAAACTGAAATCTTTCTGAAATGATTAAAAATATCTCTTTAAGCTTTAAAAAAAAATTTACATTGTTAATTGGTTTAGAAAAAAACCCTTTAAAAATAGAGCAAAAGTAAACTTAGCTTTTAATTATCATATACTCTGAATTGGCAGGGGTCTGAATTAATGAATTTTTACTACATATGGTTCTAAGTTCTGAAAAAAGTAGTTTTCTTCCTATATTTTTTTTTTATTCCTAAGTCTGAAATTGAGATCTAGTAACTTTCTTTCTCTTCTCTCTGTAGGTTTTTTTTTTTTTTTGATACAGTACCTTTGATTTGAAGGTACAAGGAGAAAGGAATAAGGAATATTCTCGGACTTGGGATATTAACAAAGAGGTATAGAAAAAGGGGAAATAAGTAATTATATTGATCCTTTGGCCCCTTCATTCATACGGTTCCACATCTGCCAAAGAAACGTATGTGGAATCTCTGAAAAGAGACCATCCCAGCTACAATGAGGGCTCTCTAATTACCACCCTTGTGCGAATTTGGATACAAAAGCTGTTGGCTATGCTAGTTCAACAAGTCCCAGCTTAATGAACACAAATTTAATTAGGGACCTTGTATAAGGCCTTCAGACTTACTATATCTTAGTTCTAATATGAATAAAGTATGACGCACTCTGAAAATAAAATTTTAGGAAGTATCAGATAAAAGTTTACAAGAGTATGGTGAGCCCATACTAGGCTGGTAGCAACAAATTCATCTTCTTCGGTTTTTCCCTTTCCTGCCATGTAACAATCTACCTAACAATTTCCACCAGTTACATGTGTTTTTCCTCCCTTCCCTTTTAAGTCTTTTTTCCTTAATTTATCTTATTTCAGTTTCCCCTGTCCTCCTTCTTTACACTGATACCTTATCCTTTGTTCTCCTATTTTTCTGCCCATTCTCCATTCCCAACAATATAGGATGTAAGCCACAGCAGCCAACGCATAATGGAGTGTCCTGAATACATCATACCCGTCTCATGCAGTTACTTCTACCTGCATTTCACTGAATACAAGCTTGCTAATTGTTAGAACTTATGTCTTTTCGCATGGGTGAGAATCTTGCTTTACGGTTAAATGGATCTCACAAATACTGAATCAATGTTCTAACATAAGGTCATCTTTCACACTTATGGCCACCACCACAGAGGTATCATTATACATACTTCCACGAACAGTTATGAAGCTTATTTTAATACAACAAAATTTTCATTTTACTTCTGGAATTAATTTCCCAAAGGTAAAGTTACATAGAAAGCTTCATTTTTAAGTGGAATGTCCTACAACATTTACTATGGGACTGGCGCTCTCTTTAGTAATCAACCTCCAGCAGGGTGAGATGGTACTTTCAACAACTCAACTGTCAAGACACTGGCAAGCATACTTTCTCCCAATGTTTCCACTGACTAGCCAAGAAACTAGCAAAGGCTGTGTTGAGGGTGTTATATATTGCTGTTGGCACTGGGGCTTTGCTGATCCTCAGTGTCATATCTTAGGGCAGGATTATATTCAGCTAAACAGACCCTAAGAAAATAGCCAAAACACATTTGAAGCCAGGAGTCCATTTTCTCTGTTCATAACTGGGAAGGCAGCCTATGGAAGAAGGCACACATTTCCCTATTTTGGAAACAGTGATATCATCCAAGGGCAACAGCAGCTCCTCAGACCAGAGTTTTAAACCCTAAAAATCTCCCAACTAGATACTTGAAAAAGATAATAGAAATAAAATTGGTTATTCTTGCCAAAAGTTCATTGGGGATCTGGGACTTTCTCCTTCCTTCCTTCCAACGTAAGCCTTCCTTTATTCTAAAACCCATTTCTACCACTCCTCCCTGGACCAGAGGTAGGTATGTCAAGTCTTTGTTGTTCTTGTCTGGGGGAAAGTGGGTGGGAGGATTTAATAATTTCTACTTTTATAAGAGAAGATTAGACTACATGATGTCTCAGATTTCTCCGAGGTCTATGAAGGTATACCTTTAAGAGGACCCTTTTAAAATGCAAATATTCTTAGGAGGGGTCAAATCATAACATTATCAGTTAGGCCTATTATTCCCTAAAACCAGTGTTAACACCCTAATTATCAGCTAAATCTTGCTAGAGATGAGTTGACAGAGAAGAACAGGATGTAATAAAGAAGTTTTGAGGATGAGAGAATGCGAGAGGGAGAGAGAGAGAGCGAGAGAGAGAGCGAGAGAGAGAGAGAGAGAATGAGAGAGAGAGAGAGAGAAAGGCTTGCCAAGGAGACCAGGGTCTCCAAAGATAAGCTTTTCCAACTTAGGTTTTACTTTGGACCAGTTGGGTGATGCATCTGCTTATGCAACACCTTTATCACCAGGCAGGCCCATCAGGTGGACACTGAGCTCCCAGAACTGAGGATGAAAGCATCAGGTTCAGAAACTCTAACCTTATCTGTGGTATGGTGATGGAGATAGAAGGTATTTTTTTTGTTGTTATAAGTTTGTACTCCAATTGGGTCTAGGAAATCACTACTCCAGGAGAGAGGAATATTTGAGTAAAAACACAGGGAAACTGATGAAGCTGGTAACTGGATGAGTACAAAATACTCACTGGTCCCTGGAGTTGGTTTGTTATCTGTTAAGACAGTGAGGTGGGAGCCAAAGGTCATCTAGAAATTTGGTTTTGTTGCCGTTAAGTTACTTCAGTTGTGTCTGACTCCCTGTGATCCCATTTTGGGTTTTCCTGGCAAAGATACTAGAGTGGCTTGCCATTTTCTTCTTCAGCTCATTTTATAGATGAGGAAACAGGCAAAAGGGGTTAAGTGACTTGCCCAGGGTCACATAGCTAGTAAGTATCTGAGGCCAAATTTGAATTCAGGTCCTCCTGACTCCAGGGTCAGCGTTCTAACCACTGTGCCACGTAGCTGCCCCTAGAAATTTGGTAGGAGGTTTAAGAAGGACACAAATTTCTGAACAGGAAAAATAGTTTAGTCTGTAAAGGATGGGGAATTCTCAAGAATGGAGAATTCACAGGAACATAAAATTAGAGCTGGATGGGATCTTAGAGGTCATCTGGCCCAATCCCTTTACTTTACAGATGAGCAAACAAAGGCCTAGAAAAGTAAAATGACTTGATCAAGGTAACACAGGTAATAAGTAACAGAGATGGAATTTTGGGGGAGAGAGGGAGGGAAGGAGGGAGTGAGGGAGAGGGAGAGGGAGGGAGGGAGGTAGAGAGAGAGAGAGAGAAGGAGAGAGAGAGAGAGAACAGAGAAAAGAAGAGGAAGAGAAGAGAAGAGAAAAAAAGAAGAGAAGAGGAGGGGAGGAGTTGATCTAGATGACCTCTTAGGTCACTTCCAACTCAAAGTCTATGCTCCCCATTAAAGGTGGTGGGCTTGTAACACCACAACTTTCCTTTGTCTCCAAGGTTGAATGCTAAAATAGCAATGAACTAAAGTCTCCTGTACCATGAAAATCCTGCAATTCCAATCCTCATGATGAGGTGGAAGTTTCTGTTTGCCAGTGAAAAGTTGGCAAAAGGGTTTTCTAAGCCCTCCATCCCCCATCATCCTTCCCGTTATAGGCCTCAGAGACTATCAACCTTGACCCAGAAAACATACCTGGTTTCCCCCAGAGTTGTGACACTCATAAACTCCTACAACGCCATCTGCAAAATGTCCCAAAGTATCCAGGCAATTGTTACCCTGCTGCAATGCTCCAAAAGCTATATCCTGATGGTCAGGAACCCTGAAAGGCAAAGTAGAAATTACTACTTTAATTTCATCTCTCCTTCCTCTTTTCCATGAAATTCTTTATCTCACTGGTTTTACCTTAAATAATGATCACCCTAGTGAAGTTAAAATGCTTAATGGTGTGTCTTATGTCCCTAGACAGGGTTGTGTCAGTGAGACTGAACCATCTTTATCTATCTATCTATATATCTATCTTTCTTTCTCTTTCTTCCTTCCTTTCTTTTTTTTTTCCCTTCCTTCCTTCCTTCCTTCCTTCCTTCCTTCCTTCCTTCCTTCCTTCCTTCCTTCCTTCCTTCCTTCCTTCCTTCTGCAATTTTCAGGAAAGGACAAGGTTCTTGATGTTTCAGTGTTGGCTTCATAAGAGTAATTAAAAATGCAATTAGTGAATTCAGATCAAAGGAAAATTCCTGTCGTCTCATATTTTTCAACAGATCTTCATTTGGCCTTTAAATAGTGAGAGGTGGGGGTGGAGGTTCTAACTGCAATTTCTATACAGAGGCTAAGAGATGCTATTAGACAAGGCCTAAGTTAGAGTCAGCCTAAGGCTCCTTTAGATGAAGGAACAGCCAGCGGGGCCCAAGAGGACTTTTCTTTGGAGCTCTGATACTCATACTCCAAACTATAAAACATGGGGGTATATATAGTTGGAGAGAGGGCACTACATTAATAATGAGCAGATACTTCCCAAATAAAAGGCTTCCTTTTTCAGAGAGAAAGAGGAAAGAATATTTTTTAATATTTCTGAAATTAAAAAAAAATTAAGATATGCCTATACTCCCCTTAGCTGATGATTCATTTTAGTACTTACAAGCAGTGAAAAGATTTGGGAAAAGCTATATATGTCAAGAGCAAAAGTAAAAACAGAACAGCATTACCTAAGCCACAAATAAATCTCAGGTGCAGTGATCGCTAAGAGCTTTCACTGAGAAGACAATATGGTGGCTTTAGTGTATACAATCATTGTATGAGGATCTATAACTTACTACAAAATGCTCCAGGAATATTCCGAATAAGGAATATGCCACACGAAAACCCAAACTCTCCAAACCATTTCTTTAGGAAGATTAATTTAGGTTATATTCTGAAACAGAGCAGATCTTCAGGTCTATACGTAAAGTTATCAGTAGTAGTCCCTTGGGACACAGGACTTAAGAATAATTTAAACTATAGGGCTGGGCCTAGAAAGAGGGATCTAAGGGGGATTTCTCCTGCCATTTCTCTGCTCTTGGAAGTAGGTATGGAATATGCATTATAACTCCCACTTTTCCCATGGGGAACAGTGGGGCTTAGAGTAGTGAAGCACCTTATCTGCTGCCATAAAAGACCAGTGGTAAGCCTAGGACCATAGTTCATGTTTTCTGAGACTTAGTTTGACAGGCTTCTCTAAAAGGCCATTGTGCTGGCCTACTATAGCCAAAAAAGAAAAAAAAGCAAGGAATGATAGGCAACTCTTTTAATATTTGAGGGTAACTAGGAAAGGTAACAACCACAAAAACACAAAGAATGAATACTGCAAAATCATAATGACCAAGCTTGGCCTTTTTTTTTTTGGCAGAGGTAGGGGACTACGGGTATGGAATAATGCAAAACATCAGGGTCTTCTAATATACTAGTTATTTTTTTTTTTTTTGGTAACTGGGGTTAAGTAACTTGCCCAGGGTCACACAGCTACCAACTGTCTTAGGCTAGATTTGAACTCAGGTCCTCCTGACTCCAGGGCTGGTGCTCTACCCACTGTGCCACCTAGCTGCCCCATGTGGTTACTTTTTGATGACATTTTTTTTCTTCTTGTATTACAAAGGATGAGTATCTGGGAGGGCAAACAGCAAGGGGTAAGAGATAAGTTCAGAAATGTGGGTGATGTAAAACCAAATGTATCCAAAAAATTTATTTCTTAAAAAATCCTTAAAGGATTTATAACTTCACCAGCATGAGTACTTCCTTCACCAACACAGGCCATAATCCCTGTAACAGCTCAGTAGATAAAGTCTTAGACAATGGCTGCAGCTAAATAATCTGTCACTCCTGGGCTGGTCCTTGGACAGCAGACATAGAGTCCATCACCTGGCCAGGAATGAAGGTTTCTAGCTTGTTAGGTCCAGTTAGCTCACACTCTATTAGCAGATCCTTCAAGAACCCAAGCAAGGTTCTTGAACCCATTAGACAGTTTTTAATGGAGGGTGACATCTACCATAAATTAAAAAAAAATGTTGGCTTAGCCCTAACTTTACCTCCTAAAGCCTACTAGCAAGTATGGAGGCAATGCATAGAAGTGTCGAGAGTAAGTCAGACACAGTAATGTTGCAAGGGCTCTTTTTGATGACCTTCCTGAATTATGTGATGAAATGCCTGCTTTGCATGGCACTGTTTAGACAACAGAGGGAAGGCTAGAATACTAGAAGGGAAATTGTGGAATCTCCCTGGAATAATTTAAAGAACAGGATCTATCTTGCATGGTTTAGGCAAAGTACTATTTTAATGGATCTTTGACCTCATTCATGGGGCCATTCCTTTTGATAATGCAGACAGCAATATATTTAAGCCCGAGGATTTTGTATATACAATACACAGCTCTCATCAATGTCCTTCAGGGAATTCACTTCAGGGCGGGGTCCCAGTGTGCCAAGGGTCTTTCTTGCTTTCTCCTGACATCCCGAATACACTAATGGAGTATGTAAGTAGTTTGCTGGTTATCCCTTGCTCTAACCACAGGCTTTACTCATCTTCTTTTTCACTCACACATTTCTTTGATGGCATCCTTTACGTCACTTCTCTTTTTTAGTTCCTTTTTTGAAAGTGTGTATCAACCTGCCTCTCTAATACTCTTGGGGTGATCCTCAATTTCAACACTTCAGAAACCAGGGTTCCATAACCGTCAGCCATATAACAATGCTAACTGGAAAAGGGGGGTGGACTAAGGGGTCTCCAAATCCCTACTAATTCTAGAAAGAAAAATGGAACCCTAAAATGACAGGGTACAATCTGGAGGGAGGACCTATAACATGGAAGACAAACTCTTTGGGCAAACTTCTCAGCCAGAAAAAGTGCATACCTACAAAACAAAATCCAGACCATTGGAGACTCACCGTAATTCAGGGTAGACATTTTCAAGGTACCATTTGAAGGGCTTGCAACTAAGTTTCTTCCTTAGTTCCAGTCGACTCTGAATACTAGGGAGAAAGAAAAACCACCACCATTATTGAAGGACATATAATGCCACTCCCAATCTGGCTCCGACTTACCTTTCCAGCTTCATTACATATCGCTCTGCTTTATACATGTTATATTCCAGCTAACTTGCTGGACCCAGACTGTTCCCCCACGGACACTCCTTCCTCACCTTCACCGCTTACAATCTGTACCTTAAGACTGAGTTCAGGTGCCCCCTTTTATGTGGAGCCTTTTCCAATAGTATCACTACCCCAAACCCCCCACTTCTGCAAGTTGTCAGTGTTTTCCCCTTCCTTAAACTACTCTGTATCTGCTTATGTGTGTACCCAGCAGACTGTAAGCTCCTAGAAGGTAGGGACTGTTGTGCTTTTGTCCTTTCATTATCGCAGAAATCTAATGCATATTAGACAATGAGTGTTTGCTGTTGAGCTGAACTCGATACAGCCTCCCTCTACCCAACACTAAAATCTGCACCACTGGGTGGAAGATACCCTTTCCTTCTTATGGTAGGTAGGAAGTATGACTTCTCAGGGGGTCACTGTGACTGAGGCTCATGCCCCTGATTTAGACATTGTAGCTCTAGGGTCTTTTGCCTTACCTTGAGGCTGATTCACTCTTTGACAGCTGGGCAGCTGTTGGGCTTTGGGGGCCAGAGCATCGGCCAGCAAATACCCCAAACGCTTCACTGATACTTTGGATGAAATAGAGGAAAGAAAGAGAGGAAAGTACTTACTTTCCATAAGGAACATTTCTGGCTGAAGGCACTGCTGCATAGTAAAAATTTTTATATTCATCCATCCAGACTTCTGCTGCCCGGCGAGTGTTCCTAGGAACAACAAAAACAAAGGTGTTTTGAGAAGCTTCCTGCCATCATCCCTGTGTGAACTCCTCCTGTGGTGACAGCTTCTCTTTACCAGGGCCTTTCCGTGAACCTGCCAGCAAAGGAAGGCTCAGGCTATAATGAATGCCCCACAGAACAGAACCTTCTAGAGTTCAGATTCCTTGAGGGCAGGGTCTATGCTACAGATAGCACCCTGTCCCTCCAAATGCCCACTACAGTGCTGTGCTTCTGGTAGGTAATCAATCAGTCTATCCTGAGTGCAAGAGAATTCTTGTTGCTTTTCTTTCTAGCATACTAATTTTCCAAGAATGAAAGGAGAGACCAGAGGGCTGGCTGAGACATTTTGATGTGGAGGGGCTAGGGTAGTATTACATTAAAGAACACAAAAGAATTCCTATCATCCACACAGAGTGCTAGGCATGGTGCTTATTATATGCAATAACAGCTTTACTCTCCAGGTATTCAGGTTAAGGGTATGGAAACAACAGACATATTTCTTTAGGAAAAAAAAAAAGAAAGTAAAAGGAAAGAAAAGAAAACAGAGATGATTTAGTGTTTACATTATTCTTTTCTTCCTGTCTGCCTGAGGTGAATTGGTGTCTTGTTTTGACAAGGAATATAGATTAAAAGGAGATGACCTTAAGAACATATCTCTAGGGCTCACTTTGCATTGTACAGGGGTAACACAGACAAGGATCTGAGCTTTCATCTGTCAGATGAAAAACCATACATCCCTAACCCTCACAATCACGCATGGCTCTGCAGCTAATGCAAGGTTAAATCATGGGCCAAACAGCATGGAAATACGAAGATTCATGAGATTCAAGGATATCGGGGCCGGTTAAATTTAAATGTGCAACATTTATTAAAGACTGTCAAACCTGCGTTCCATCCTAGGCAACAAAGATTCTCTCTGAAACAATTGTAGAACATTAAAACAGACGGCCTTGGCTCCTCACATCACAGGCCTAAACCAGAGAATGCTGGTAATCTCCTAGCACCTGTGACTTTAAAGGTAGACTCAATTTTAAGAAAACCTAGGAATACAAACATTGATTGCATTATAAAAGTGCTCCCTGATTTTAAAAACTGACGTACTGGAACATTTCTTTAAATAAAACATTTTCCAGGTATGCCAGGAAGAGTGGAGGGAGAGTTGATTTGTACTCAGATGAGCTAGGTTCAAATTCTGGGCCTGCCAGTAATAACTTGTGTGAGTCTGGACAAGTCATAACTGCTCCGGGCCTCAGTTTCCTCATTCTGAGAACAGTTTGGAACAGGATGAGAGATAAGAATATTGTAGATTTTTATACCTGCAAGAGTCCTTACAGATCACCCAGTTCAATCATCTCATTTTACCAATGAGGAAACTGAAGCCCAGAGAGGTCTGCATCACTTGCCCAGAGTCACACAGCTAGCCAGGTATCTAAGGTAAGATCTGAACCTAGGTCTTCCTAACTCCAAGTCCAGTTTCCTTCTTATTCTAAATTCTAGATGGCACAGTGGATACAGTGCCAGGAAGACTCATCTTTGTGAGTTCAGATCTGGCCTCAGATACCTCCTAGCTGTGTGACTGTGGACAAGTGACAACACTGTTTGCCTCAGTTTTCTCATCTGTACAATGAACTGGAGGAGGAAATGGCAAACCACTCTAGTATCTTTGCAAGAAAACCCCAAGTGGGGTCACAAAGAATCAGAAATGATTGAGGAAAAACTCAACAAATGATCCTAAGATGATCTGATTTCCATGGAGCTTTTGAGGACCATATCTTTCACATGGTGTGGTGGTACCCTGGTATTTGCATTTCTGTGAGAGAAGGTCGGTTGGTGATAATTATATCAATTACATTTAAAAGACAGCTATGAGAGGCTGGGTCACAAAGAAATCTCAGAAAAAAAATCATTATCATTTCTTTTGGGAATGTTGTGGGCCTCCCACATTTCTACTGGGTCGAAGGGATAGCATCTTTCATTCTCTGGCTCTGCCACTTACTGAGTAACTTGGAAAAAATCATTTCGCTTTTCTGGGCCTCAGTTTCCACACTGGGGAAGTGAAAGATATGAACATGACGATCTCTGTTGTTCCTTCTAGTACTAACACTCTATGATTCTAATATTTGTGTATAACTCATTCATTCAATTCAATTAATGTATCCCAAACCCACTGATTAGGTACTTGCTGTGTGCAAATTACTATGCTAGGCACTGAGAGAGATCAACACACACACACACACACACACACACATACCCCAATTAAGACATGGTCCTGCCCCCCTGGACCTTATAATCTAGTAGGGGGAGAGGAAGCTGGGTGGCCCATACATAAATATGCAAAACGACATAAGAACTATAATGAAGAATGTTATTATAAAAACATAAGATAGATAGAACACTATGAGAGGTTAGACCGAAAAATAATTTCCAAACAGGGGTTGGGAGGAGGGAAAGCTTCATGGACAAGGCTGTGCATTGAAGGATTATATACAGCCAAGCCTAATTTCCTAAAAAGTTGATTATTTGGCTTTCTTGTGGTCCAGATCTTTTCCCTCTTTACTTTCTGGTCATTTTACTGCCAGCCTCTACTCAGACAAAGTCAGGGAGAATGGAGAGAATTTCAAATCAGTCAGTTCATGATTCTCATTAGCCATTTAAAAAAAGGAGGGGCGGGGAGTTTCCTAAGTGAAGGGAGTTAAAATTTGTTTCAGATGAGATTTCTGAGGTCTGACGCGCATCTTCATTTCATCATGTTGTCCTTTGCTATGGATAAGCAAGGGCAGGCTGAGCCTAACAGCCCCTTGGATCCCCCATGAGCCCCCCTGAGTCCGAATTCTATGCTATCTATTCAGGGAAATGCTTCCTTTGAGAAGTATTCATTTGCTGTGGGAAAAACGAGAAGATTCTAAATTCTACCAATTGGCCCACTGAGCCTCACAATATGAAGGTTTTAAAAATCTCTTAGAACCTCTCAGCACTTAGCACAGAGCCTGGCACATAGTAAGTGCTTAATTAATATTTACTGATTGACTGATTAACTGATTCCTCCTCTCCTATCTGTCTCCAAGCTATTCTTTTTCTGAAAGGAATAAAGAAACCAGGCAGAGGCAGCCAGGAGGCACAGTGGATAGTGTCTGGTCCTGGAACTAAAGAAGAGCTGAATCATGCTTCAGACACTTAGTAGCTGTGTGACTCTGGGCAAGTTACTTCACCCTGTTTGCCTCAGTTTCCTCATCTGTCAAATGAGCTGGAGAAGGAAATGGCAAACCACTCCAGCGTCTTTAACAAGAAAACCCCAAATGGGGTCATGAAGAGTCAGACACAACTGAAAATGACTATACAACAATGTGTGACAGGCATTGTATAAAGTAGTTTACAAATATCTCATCTGATGCTCACGGCAACCCTGGGAGGTAGGTGCTAGTATCATCCCCATCTCACAGCAGAGGAAGCGAGGTGCTCAAAGTGACTGGCTTAGGGTTACCCAGCTAGCAACCCTCTGAAGTCATACTGGAACTTAGGTCTTTTTGACTTCAGCCCCCAAATTCCACCTACTGTGCCTCCTAGTTTACAAAACGCTAAGAGAAATGAAAATATAACTGTCGAGGATCTGGGGGTTTCTGTAATGGAAAACAATGTAAAGGCTATATCCCCTTTTGCCTGAAAAGGTCCCAGGAGATAAAACTTCCTGTCTCCAAAGTTATGATGCAATACCTTGCACTTATGACATAACTTTGAGCAAAAACAGCTTCCAGTTTGATGTGTATTAAGTGGTTTGTGTAAACATTATGGCAACTTGATCACAAATGGAGAAGGGGCTTGAGACTGAGTGGCTTATCTGTGTTTTAGGTGGGGAAGGAACTTGTGAGAATCTGTCAGTGGTTCCTTAGTTCCAATAATTTCAGTCTTTGAGCACTAGGGGAAAGTAGAGTAAAAATAAGAAGGAAAAGCAAGCAACCAGTTAAAGCAAAAAGAAAACCAGCTGGGGATCCTGTATGGGTAGGATCTCAAGGTGAACGAATGGTGTGAAGGCCCATGCGTACATTGTCAAGAAAATAACACTAATGCATGACAGAACTTTGGTTATAAGACTCAGGTGGGAAACTTCAGAAGCTTTGTGGCTGTTATGTCTGATATGTCAAGATAACCAATTCAGTCAACTAACTAAACAATTCCACCAAAAAACCCCAACCTGATAAACCAGCTATTTAAATGAAAAGACCAACCAATTCAGTTGACACATCCAATGCAAAGATTCATACACACAGCACAATCTCACCCTTCTTCCTGTATTTATTGTGTGATCCATATTTTGTCATAGATCTTTCTCCTTCCCTAGACATGCATGCTTACATTGACTCATTTAAGGGAGGAAGTAGGGCATAGAATAAAGCCCTCTACCCTTGGATTCAGGAGACCTGGGAACAAATTCTAGTTCAAACTCTTACTGGTTGTGTGTGACCTTGGTCAAACGGTACAGTAGAAAGAATACTGGCACTGGAGTGAGAGGTCTTGGGTTCAGATCCCACCTTGGCCACTTACTGTATGGGCAAAGGAATAATTATCATCTCTGGGCTTCAGTTTCTTCATCTAAAATGAGGCAGTTGGGCTCAGGTCCCTTCCTACACTAAACCTATGATATTATTACTTACCTTCTTTGAATTTTGGTTTCTTTGTGTGCAAAGTGGAGTTAATGATACTTGTGCTACCTACCCCACGAACTGTTGGGAGAGCATGTGCTTAAATGCTGTGTGAGTTATGATTATTTATATCCTTTTGAAAAGCATTTTGAAACCTACTGCAAGGCACTATGGGGATATGAGCATGACTAAGACATAGATCTTGTCCCTAAGGTCTTCGATTAATAGGCAAGATAAGACATACACATAAATAAATGAAAGCAGAGCATAATAAGTGCATAAATGAGTTACAAATCAAATGTTAGGAAAGATCTGGTAATCCTCACAGAGCAGTTAGCATCTCTACTGAACCTTTGATGATGGGCAGGAGCTGCTAGTGGTGGAAAGAATTTAAGTCTAGGGATAGGAGGGTAGAAATACGAGACAGGAGCTGTTAAGAAGTCTGCAAATCCATAGGCAATTCAAATTTCATTTGTTCTCATTTCAAATGAGTGGCAAACCTAAATTTTTATAACATTAGATATCTATATTATTTTTTAAAAATTAAAATACCTATATTCTTTTTTCCTCCCCAGGCTGCCTCCTTTTTCAATTACATATTTTTTAATTAACAAAAATCTTTCTCTTCTGCCTTTTCTCCTTTCTGTTCCCCCCCCCAACATTTCTTTCTCTGAAAACTGCCTGTTCATATCCTTTGACTATTTATTAATTTGGCAAAGGCTCCTATTCTTATAAATTTGAATCAGTGCCATATAGCTTAGAAAAGAGGTCTCGATTTAAAAAGTTTGTGCAAAGATTTTCCCCACCCCAATTTACCTGCTTCTATTCTAATTTTGTTGCACCAGTTTTACTTGTGCAAAATCTTTTTAGTTTTCTGTAATCAAATTTGTCCATTTTACTTTCTATGACCCGCACAATATTTTATTTGGTCAGAACTCTTCCTCTAGCCATAGTGCTGACAGGTAATTTCTAAGTATCTATATTCTTAATTCAATGTTACTGAATCACAGAACTTGAGAGTTAAAAAGTTACATAGAATCAATCGTTTGGCTCAGGATCCTCATTTTAGAGATGAGGAAACTGAGACATGGAGAGGTTAATTAAGTAAATGGCTCAAGGTCAAATATCTAATCACATCTTAAATTAAGCATTCTACAGAGAAACACTGAGTCTTTAAGTTAACTTAGTTTCCAAATCTGTAGCACAAATATCCCTGTGAATTAAAAAAAAGTTTCAAAATTTTATTTGACAATACAAAATTTAGTATCTGAGTCACTGAGCCCGAAGATCCTCTCCTTATTCAAAACAACAAAACCTGGCTCAGGATTTTCCTTCAGAAGTTATTTTCCTGGTCTTCCAGGGAAGGGTCTAGTTGAGTGTGGTAGCTCTAAGTTTTCAGGAGAAAGGCAGAAGATTTAACTCAGCAACGGACTTTTTCTTTAAAAAAAAAAATGTGTTACTCACCGGGCAAACACAGTGCCACTGCCCCCTGGAAAACTATAGGGGTGCTGCTTCCGGAACACGTGCCCGACTCGGCTGCACGGGATGATCTCTAGGCTGCCGCCACACTGCCACACTCGGAATGAAATTTCTGTGGTAATAAATTGAGAACAAGTGACTATTCAAAGAATGAGATAAAGGTCCAACATCCTTCAGACATTTCCTACACTAGATGTGCTCCCAGATCTCCTTATTTGTTGACTGGTGAAACATTGCCATTGAATGCAATGTTAATTGACCGGAAGAACTTTACTAAAACAATTAACACAGAGGTTTTGAATTACAGTATCTTCAGCTTTGATAAGACCCTTAGACATTATTAATACAACCTCCTACCTCATGCAGAAATTCTTCATAAAATATCCCTGGTCATCGTGTCTCTCAAATATTTTCTGTGAAAGGGAAGTCACTATCTCACGCTATTCGTTCCATTTTTTAAAATTGCTCTAATTATTAGAGCATTTTTCCTCAGTTGAAGTGAAATCC
This sequence comes from Trichosurus vulpecula, assembly GCF_011100635.1. Lineage (NCBI taxonomy): Eukaryota > Metazoa > Chordata > Mammalia > Diprotodontia > Phalangeridae > Trichosurus > Trichosurus vulpecula. Next base: position 154,199,168 of record NC_050576.1, on the reverse strand, counting down.
ATCTTTACCTTCTACCCTTTGCTCCTAGTTGTACTCTCTAGACTCAGAGGGAAAAACAGTCTTACTTCCCTTCTTTCCTTCAGTAACAACTTTAAAATTATTTAAAGATAGCTAACATATTAGTTTTCTATTTTTTCAGGCTATATATCCTGAATTCTTTCAGCTGATCCTTGTATGAAAGGGCTTCAATGCTTTTTGCCACCAATGGTCTTCTCTGGATGTGTTCCACTTTGTAAATGCCCACTATATTCCTGATGTGGTCTGACCAAGTTCAGAGTATGGCCTAGGATGTCAGCTTTTTTGCAATCATGTTATCATGTTACGTTACTTGTTCACACTGAACCTGCAGTCAATTAAAACCTCTAAGTCTTGTTTCATACAAACTATTATCAAATGCCACCTCTTCCCCCCATCCTTTGCCTAGGCAGCTGAATTTTTCAAGGATAAATGCAGGAAATGAGGAGGTTGGACTAGACCAGAGGTGTCAAACTCACAGGCCACCTACCACCCAAGCCTCCTAAGTGTGGTCAGAACCAGATTAAAATGTAATCAGGAAATCTTTAACAAAATAAATAAAAATACACTAAAACAAAGATAATCTTAATCTGTGGTTTACTAAGTCAATGTGCAGCTGGTAGGGAAGGGATGAAACAATTCATCTCCAGGCACCAAATAAATTTGTGTAAGAGGAACATGCATACGTATGCATAAGTATAATTATGTTAGTAGGTACACTATTTGAGTTTGACACCATTGGACCAGATGATTCCTAAGGCCCTTTCCACCTCTAAAAGTCGGTGATATTCTCACTTCACTTTTATTGCTACTGAATTTCATCTTATTAGATTTGGCCTATCATTCTGATGGGCCAAAATTCTTTTGGATATTGATTTTGTCATCCAATGCATTATCCATCATCCTCCGCTTTGGGTCAAACTTTTAACTTGGATAAGTGTGCCTACTGGCTTTTTATTCAAGTCATTAAGAAAAACATTGACCAGAAAAGGGCCACCAGAGCAGTTCGCTCTCTCGCTTTCGCGCGCTCTCACTCTCTCTCGCTCTCTTTTCCTCCCGCCCCCTTCCTCTATGGATAAAGTTGCCCAACCAGCTACAAATCCACATAGCTGTACTAATTAGTGTCTAGCTGATATTTCTCTATCCTGGGTATAATGATATTCTAAGAGGGCAGGTCAGCAATACCAGAAAACAATGGCAAAACTAAGCAATAGGCACTCTTCAAAATGACAGAAAGACCTAAGTATTCTTAAAGTGTCCGCATGAAACTTTGTAATTAGACACAGAAGATAATTAAACATCCATCTCCCTCTAATGTTACTGTTTAATATTAATTGAGCACTAGCCTGTGCTTCTGCTTTTTCACCCAGAAAAGGTTGTAATTTAAAATTTAAAAAACTTAAAGAAAGTATTTTTAAAAATTTGAATAAAGAAATTTTTTTTGCTGCGCCCTTCCACCTCACTCCATCTGGAAGGGTTTACACACAACCTCATGGCTCGCACTGACACTAGACTGTGGATTTAAAGATGCCTGTTCCTTACTACCCACCCACAGGCTTTTACTATTTGACAACTTTCCAACCTATTTACTTTCACCTCATGTAAAAGTTGGCTTGCCTCCCATCAACAAGAAAATAATGCAACACAATGATAAAATAATTCATCCCCAGGCACCCAAGAGGCTTGCATAAAAGGCATACATATGTGCATAAGTAGAAATATGTTAGTAGGTGCTCAAAAGGCATTGGGTGATTAGTGAACCCTTTCTTGATAATTGCAAAAGTAAATTTTGGCTCAACACAAATTATAAGACATTCTGAATTAGCTGGGTCTGAATTAATAAGGTTGTATTGGATACTGAAGTCATCTTAAAAGTTAAATAATTACAAGATTATTGGTAACATGGCTTTAAAGATAGATGGGAACTTAGGGACCATTTGGTCTCCCTCCTATTTTTTTTTTTGAACTAGATGAGGAAAACAAACAAAAAAACCTAAATAGGTCAAGTGACTTCTCTGTGATATGCAGGTATCCAGTGGCATAGTCATTATTTGAATCCAGCCCTTGTAACTCCAGATTCAATGGTGTTTCCATGATATTCGAATATACTATTAATGATTTCTAAGGCTCCATAAAACTAGATTTACATTATAATACCTACTTTAACTAAATAAAACTTCAAGATTGGCAAGAAGGTTTCCACACTGAGGATTAATTACGGTCTAGTCCGCATGGGAAAAATACATGTTCAGTCATTTTTCAGTCATGTCTAACTCTTTGTGACCCTATTTGGAGTTTTCTTGGCAAAGATACTGGAGTGGTTTGCCATTTCCTTCTCCAGCTCATTTTACAGATGAGGAACTGAGGCAAAAAGGGTTAAGTGACTTGCCCGAGGTCACACAGCTAATAAGTGTCTAAGGCCAAATTTGAACTCAGACTGACTCCTGACTCCAGACCTGGCACTCTGTCCACTGCACCACCTAGCTGCCCATTTATTCCTTTGTCCCATGAAATTCTGATTCTGCAACATAAGAGTGTAATAAAATAATTTTTTTTTAATTACCAAACGGTACAATAGTTAAACATTTTTAAAAAAGTAATGGAAGGACTACTTAGTCTAGGTGGAAAAGTTTGAAAATTTCCAATTCTAATTAGGTTTGGGCATATATTGCTGCACAATTACCACAGATAGCTCATGGGTAACAATCCAATGACTGGTTACCTGTGCTATGTGTGGTTTCCAGCCAAAGTCCACAGCAACAGTGAAGAATAGGGAGGTGGTCTGTAGGTTATGCATTCTTTGAAAGGCAGGGCCTAATTCCATCAGAAAATCTGGAGCAGAAAACTCCTAGAGAGATACCCTATTGGCTCCAAGAGTAAGAGGAGAAAGAGCTTTCATGCATATGAAATGATAAGCCTTTGGATTTGGCTTTCTTCCTGGTCTACTGACCCTTTCCTAATAGTCTTCCTTCTGCATACACCTTATTCCACTTCCAATCACCTTAGTACAAAATTCTGTGATGTAACTCACATTTATACAGTATTTTAATTTTGCAAAGTATTTGTTCTCACAGCTTCGTGTACCCATTTTACAGATGAAGGCACCTGAGAGAGATTAGGGTACCTGCCCACGATCACACAATTTGTAAACATCAGAACTAGGACTCCATGACCTATCATCCCAGCCAACTAATTTCAACAGCACAAGTACAGAAACATAGAAACCAAAGCAAGAGTAAAGTAAGCAACTGTAAACAAATCTCTGTCTTTCACTCTGGCATTTGAGTGAAAGGTCTCCTTTCATTTTGGGGTAAATGCTGTCTCTGCATCATGTCACAAGATCTGAACTGGCAAGAAGCAGATTCACTTTGGAAGAACTATTCAACATACAGCACAGTGCTGCACACCCAGTCTATACCGATGTTGACAGACATAGCTACTCTCAAGGCCTTGCCTTGTTTTCTAAGACATGGTATTTTTGATCGGGTGCATAGTCACCATCACATGGTGAAATGTGTTCTGAAGTGGTCCTTCCATAAAAGTTGAATGACTTGGAATTCCTTCTAGAATCTTAATCAACTGTATACAGTTCTAGAAAAACCAGCTATTTTTCTAATACTGAACTCAAATCTCTTCATATTCAAAAATGCTCAAAAGATCAACCGTATTTAAAAATTTTTTAGACCTTTTTTAATCTAGTCATTAAGTTTTCATGAACAAATTTCTTCAGCACATAAAAATTTCTTCGGCAGCTGAAATGCTCCAAAAATTATGCACAATGTCAGCAAAAGTTTCAAGTCATCAAAATGATTAAAAAACAAACATCATGCCAGTTTCTTAAATGAAGGGGGAAAAGACCATCTTTGGTTCTGTATTATAACTTAAAAAAAAAACTATTCAAAGTAATAGTTTCATCAGATTTTTCTCCCTTTCCCAAATGCACCAGCAAAAGGATTCACCCAGAGGCAAAAGATAATAAAAGAAAACTCAGTGGCCAAGGATAATTAGCTCAGAAGAAGTAAGTACTCGAAATTAATGGCTTCGAGCAAAAAAATCTTTTCTGTTCTAACTGTGATGCAGCTACTGAATCACAGATATAGATCTGTGAAATTAAATTGCATCCAGGTAATAATGATTTACAAGGTCTAATTTTTTTTAATCAAATAAAGCTAGGAGGCTTTTGCACAAATATTCAGGAAAGGATTATACTCATTGACCTCAACTCTAGCTCATTTGATGACTGAGACTCTATCACATTTCAAGGATACTATCTTGTTTGAGAGATGGAGAACTGGCCATTTTTCCAGGTTTTGCTGTGCATTTTCTCCCTAGGAATGGTCTCCTACAAAACTTGTAGAAAATCTACTACTCCTCTGAACTCAAATTTCACTCTAAATCTCTACCATCTGTGCTTCTGTAACTTGTCCCCACCAGCTCCTTACTTGCAACAAGACCAACATTAACAAGACCATGCTTTTTCTTTAGTCAGATCTGCATTTCCCACAGTCCAGACTCCCATTCTCGTTCCTTGTCAACATCTCTTAGGTGAGAGTCTGTTGTCCACGAGTCCATTCCCATTAGATTTCTCCAGCGCTAAGAAGCCAAGCATCCCATGCTCACATAAATTAGAAATTGCTTTCTATCAAGAGACTAGGTATTCAGAAGAAACAAGACACATACCCAGGTTTTCTCCTCCCCATACATCCATCATCATATCGTATTTTCCCAGTTCTTCAAAGTAGAATTTATCCATCACAAACAACCCGCCAGCGATCATGGGGGTTCTAGAAGGAGAAATGGGGATGGGAGGGAAGGAAGGAAGAGATTGGAGGTCAAAGTCAGAAGTGTTCTCTCAGAGCTGTCCATAATATCTGAACTACAAACTGACTTTCAAAATAAACTCTGGCTATTATTCCACACTCAGGATTCAAGCAACTTCAGGTTTATCCTCTACCACGGCAGGCACAGCAGGTTAGCAATTTACTGCCCTGACACTATACGGTCCATTAGGGATGTTGAAAACCACGGGGCAAAATTTGCTGACTTACTCAGGGCAAGTCATTTCTCTCTGAGTCTCCTCACCTGCAAAATGGGGAGTATCTGACATTTCCTCCTCACCTAAGTTGTTACCAGCAGTAAGTACGCAATGTGCTCAAACATCAATCCAATCTCTAAAGGCTAGCCAGAGAAGACACCCTAATGCCTACTTACTGATTTCCTATGATATGTAGGCTGCATGTCACAAAACAAAAGGAGGCAAACAGTTAAAAGGCAAGCCACCATCACTACTGGAAGTCCAAAACATAACTTGTTGACATAGGGAAGCCAAGCCCGGGAACAATTAAGGACAGCACTGACTATAACAGCAAGGTACTACTTACAGCCCTTGTGGTGCTTAGTATATTTTCATAGTACGTAAGGAAAAACAGGTCTGGCAAACTAAATTGGTGGGTACAGACAGGTCGGGTGTCTTTTAAAAATTTCAAAACACTTTATCACCTAGTGGTGGAGATGTCTACACCCTGGGTGAGAAGATAAGGCACAGGGAGGTGAAATTCTGGGCCAGGGTCATATGGCAACTCAGTGGTTGGATATGAGGCTAGAACTGGGTTGTTGTTTTTTTTTACATCTTTTTTAAAGATTGTGAAAGAACTTACTTTATGGGAGCAACTGGATTTCCTTGGCGTGCTCTCCTCTGCTCTGGGGTCATGTAATCCCATTTGAATACTAAATTCCAGTCAAAACCTGCAGGTGAGAGAAAAACCAACACAGGATAAATGACAAGTCAGAAAGTGAAATGTGGGCATACGCCTTCTTATCCTTTACTCTTTTTCTCTCACAGTCAAAAGCCTTTTACTTGTGAATATGTCTGAAGGAAAGCCCAACAAACAAGGATACATCTTAAACATTCCCTGCCTCTCCCCCTATCACCCGAAGCACCCAGCTCTGTGCACTCTTAGAAGTCTTCCTCATCGAAGGCAAGTGACTTGCCCAGGGTCACACAGCTACTGAGTGTCTAAGGCCAAATTCAAACCCTGCTGCTGCTACAACACCCTCTTTACTTCCCTCCCTAAAAGAAAGCACCCATATGAATTAGAGTGGATGGAATAAAAATAAAGGCACAAGGGGTTAGGAGAAAATAAGACTGAAAAAGGGACAAAAAGGGGATGAAGAAACTTCATTGGAACTTGCTGAGAACTACTTGTTCTACACTCTAAAGTTAGGGAAGCTTATGCTTTCAAGAAAATTAAGTATCTCTGGAAATAAACATATACTTCTATGCTATGTAGTATAGGCCCAGAATCAGAAGACCTGCGTTCAAATTCAGCCTCAGGTGTGTCTTAACTCTGGGGCTCTTGGAAAGCTACTTAACCTCTCTTTGTCTCAGTTTCCTCCAAATTGTGATAATAGCATCTACTTTATAAGGTTGTTATAAAAACCAAATGAGATGATGTCTGTAAAGCATTTAGCACAGCGACTGACACATAGTAGGTACTTTAAAAATGCTTGTTGCCTTCCCTTCCCCTCTATCTACACACCTGTTGAGATTTTATCTTTAAATCCACAGGATAATCTCTAGCAAACATTTGTTCCATAGAAGCACATAAGGTTCACTCCACCTGTCAATTCTCTCCAGACATATCAAGTGATCTCTTGGCCAACACTGCAACTCAGAAACTCCCATGCTCTAGCTTCCACTGATGTGGCAGCCATACTAAGTTATTCCCATTTTCTCTCTCTTTTGGTCACAGTGTTTTAGCTACGCTTACATGCAATTTCTCACTCCTGTGTACTCTGTATTCAGGGCTTTGTCTATACTGTTTGCTATGGTGCATTGAGATGGAAAGAGTGAAAACAAAAGGGCAGCCTGGTGGCTTTGCCCACTGGGATCCCAGGGTGTTCTGGGGGCCAGCCCATCATAGGGCCTTTCTAGTGAGCTAATCACGCTGCAGATTCACAGTGGTACCTGCCTGAGTACAAAGAAAGCACCTGGCTGACAGGTAGGCAGGTGACAGAAATGGGATGATGCACAAAGGAAGATTTTTAAAAAATCAGCACTCTCTGCCACAGAAACTCCAGCTACTGCACTGAGAATCCCAGCATGTCGGCGGGTTCTGGCTCATCTGATCCAGACCTGTTTGTTACACGCCTAGGGCAGAAAACCTGCCACGTTGTATCCAAGACATTCCCTATGTGTAAAATTAATGTAAACCAGAAAATCAGCCTGGAGACTGTGGCTAATTCAGAGAAAACTCAACTGGCCAAACCGCCTTGTATACTGACTTCCTCTTTTCTAAATCTGGTGCCAAGGATGGGACGATAAGGACTAAATTTTCTCAGAATCTGCTTCCTTTGATTTTTACCCCTAAAGTGATTTCCTCAAGATCCTGCGTCAATTTGGCCTTCTCTGTCCTGATCAGACAAATAACTTAAAACAGCTCCAACTGCTGGTTTCAGAAATTTGCTGCAAAAGAAGAATCTTTACTGTAGTGATGTGTGCTGTTAACAAAAAACCACTTTTTGAATATATCGAGTGCAGAAGAACCACAATTATATGGAAAACTTGGTGAATGAGTTGCTCAGGACAGCAGAAGGCTTGCCACTTTAGACATCAAAAATATCTCTTTTATTAATCATTTTGGATGAAAATCCTAAAGAAATACTATATGCTCCCCCTGCCTTCTTAAAACAGGCATGTGGGTGGCTTAATGGATAAACAGTCAGGTAGAGACAAGAAAATTTGAGTTCAAATGCTAACTCAGATATTTTGTGGCTCTGTGACCCTGGGCAAGTCATCTAACTTCTTGGCCTCAGTATCCTCACCTGCAAAATAGGCAGGTTACATCATAGGACTGTTGCGAGTCGAATGAGAAAATGCTTATAAAATGCTTTGTAAACTTTGCATATTATTATGATCATGATTATTACTTCAGTCATAAGGACTATACTTGTGATTTCACTGGTCTGGGGAACTCTTAGGTAAGGAAACTCCCTCTACCAACGTAGAGCAGCATCTTCCTGGCAACTTCTAATCTTAGACAGTTGCCTAGAGCACTGGTAGATAGGTTAAGTTGCCCAGTTACACAGTCAGACTTGAACCCAGGTCTTCCTGTCTCTGAGGAAGGCTTTCTTGTTATCTTGCCTTTATTCACTACACTCTGAACACACTTAATCTCCTCTCTAGGGCTCAGGGTTATTGTTAGTTAAGGACACCAATAATCATACTCTAAGTACAGTGAGACCCATATTGTCTACTGAAGTGTGCAGGGCTCTTGGCCCTCACGATTCAGCCTGAGGGCCTTTCTGAATTGTCCTGTCAGAGGTTCATAGTTTTAAAATGTCTTTCCTTCTGTCAGGATATCAGCAATCACTTCTCACAGCTGTCAGCATGCCTGGCCATGCCCTCTCTTCTCTTCTAAGCCACTGTGGGTTCCAAGAGCCAAGTATGTAAGCTTGTTAGGGTCTTGTGTAAGTAGGCTCTGACTACTGGCCTGAGAGGCTTCTGAGGATCTAGAGTCAACACTCATATATTAAGTACCTACTATGTGCCAGGCATTATGCTAGGCCCCGAAAAGACAATGTCAAAAATATAACAGTTCTTGCTCTCAAGAAGCTCACAGCCTGGCCTGGAAATACATGTATGTATGTATGTATGTATAGGTATATGTGTGTACACACACACACACACACACACTCTCACACACACTGAAAAGAGACCAACAGGCTTCATCAGACTGCCACAAGGGTTGAACATGCAAAAAAGGTTAAGAAACCCTGATGAAGGTGATCTTTGAGCTGAACCTTGAAGGAAATTATGAATCCTAAGAGAGAATGGTGTGTGTGTGAGGGGAGTATATTTCAGGCATGGGAGAAGAGCCAATGTAAAGGTGTTGAGACCAAAGATGGAGAGCCACGTGTCAGGAATGATAGTTTGGTTGGATTGTAGAGTGAAGAATGGTACTGTGTAATAAGATTAGAAAGGCAGGTTGGGGTGAGACTGGGGAGGGCTTTAAATGCTAACCAGAGTAGCTCATATTTGCTCCTATAGGTAATGGGGAGTCAGTAGAGTTTATTGAGTCAGAGAGTGAATGTGGGCAGATTTGACCTTTAGGAAAATCACTTTAGTAGCTGTGTGTAGTGTGACTTGGGGTACAGAGGAGAGACTTGAGGCAGGAAGGTCAATTAGAAGGCTATTGCAATTCATTCTATGAGTGAAATAGATGACCTCTCATACATATTCAGTGAAAACTGTTTTGGCTATTCTGAAGAAACATCTACTTCCTAGCCCTCTGCTGTGTTTTGGGTGGGTGAGATTCTTAGATAACAAATTCCTCTAAGGTGAGACATTAGTATTCTAAAGTGGAACCCCATTCCAGCACAGCTCATTATAGACATTGACTCAGTCACGCCATAGGTTCCATCGTGATCTTGGGACATAACTACATGCAGCACAGTCTAGACATAACATGATTAGTGTGTTAGTCCTGTACCTGAAAACCAGTGTTATGAAAGAAGGTCCTCTGTACCACAAAATGATGGCTATTTTAGAAACGATTCAAATACTCCCAATAAAGAGCATAGAACTCCTTCCCTAAAAAAATTAGTAATGAAAAAAAACCACCCCAGTGTCTCTCTCATAATTATAGAGGGAGAAAATATCCAAGCCCTTTTAGAACAGACCAAAGTGCTATGATCCATAGGAGGCTGTTTTAATAAGCTCTACAGGTCTGAGAGCCTGTGGTCTCACCCATCCTGTAAAAAGAAGTACTAGATGTCAGAACAGAAATTCTCCAAGTGTGGTTTGGGTGGCCTCGTTGGCTCCTGCAGAATTCCACAGGTGCTCCATCGGCTGTTCTCTCCTAATATTAATGTTTATAATATGAAAATGTCTGTATTTTAGTTTCTGGAAAGAATTAATTACTTAAGATATTTAAGGAAAAAATAATAACTAGAAATCACCTCATTGGTTTCTCATAAAAAAAAAAACAGTCTTTTGTCCCCTGGCCTAGTCTTACATATAGATTAAAAGAAAAGCTCCAACACGACATGATCTGATAGAAAAAGGGTTCTTTGATCAAAATTATCTGCCCTCTATTGCACTGAAATGATCACCATTATCTTCACAAGAAACTTGTATATTTTAATTGGTTTAAGGCATCCTGCTGCCTTTGAGCTATAGTACCATGCTCTGATACAGTTAACCAGTTAACACGTTAGCATGGATTAATATATCTAATTAATTCAGTGTCATTTAGTAGAGTACATCATCCAGAGGGAACAGAATGATAGGGAGGAAGCAAAGGTCTCCTACATGAACAGAGAAGAGGAACTGCAGGAAGGACTGGTGGAACAGGCTGGGTGTCAGGGAGCAGCCCTGCGGTACTTGGGGAGTGATGGGATAGCGAGAGCATGAGAGGGGGTATGGAGTGCTGAAGGACAAACCAGGCCATAGGGCCAGTCAGGTGAATCTCATGAATTCTGAGTAGCATCCTCTGTGGTAGACAGAGGACTGGTTAGGTGGTCAGCATGAGAGAAGCCTAATGCTCAAGATCTCCTTCCTTTGCTTCCAAGGTGAGGCTGGGTAGCAGCCCAGGCAATTACTCCCTACCTGTTAATAAAATAGTAAGCCAACAACCATGCTTGCCATGTCCTAGGCACTGTGCTACGTGCAAAGATACAAATAATGACCAAAAAAAACCAAAAGCCCCTAGCCTCGAGGGGAGACAACATGTAAGTAACTAGGCACGTATAAAATATATTCAGAGTCAGTTAAGGTAATCTGAAAGCGGAAGACATAAAATAAATTTTAAAAGAAATCTGTTTAATTTTAAAAATTGAAACACCTCCCATTTCTGCTGGGACACTGTCTCTAAAAACTAACAACAAAACCCACTCCAAAACTAATCATTTCTTTCCTCCTTTTTGGCACTGGGGAACAGCCCTTAGAACTTCAACAGTGGAAATATTCTGAAATTGCTACCTTTCTAAAAGGAGGAAGAACCAGTTGAGGTAGCTAGTTGGGGCAGTGGTTAGAGCTCTGTGCCTGGCCTCAGGAATATCCGAGTTCCAACGTGGCCTCGGACACTCACTAAGCTGTGCCACTTAACCTGTCTGCCTCAGTTTTCTCAGTACAATAACGTTATCTACGTTGCAGAGTTGTTGTGAGAGCGATTTGTAAAGTGCTTCAAGCAGTGTCTGGCACACAGTAGGCACTATATAAATGCATATTCTCTTCCCCTAGCACAATGCCTGGCGCTTGGTAGGTGTTTGATAAATACCACCTTCTACCTGAAGTCTTCCGTGATCCTCCTTCCTCCCACTCCAAATGGCAGTGCCCTCCCTCTCAAACGACTTTATATTTAACTATTTTGTCTTTATTTGTATATATCTCTTTAAGTTTATTTTGCCTGTGCTTACATATGTACTTTTTGTCTCCCCTGTTAGAATGTATGCACATTCCTTTTAAATAGGGTTTCGTTCATTATATTTGTATTGCCAGTGCCTGGCACAGTTCCTGGAATGTAGTAGGTGCTTAATAAACATTTGTTGTTGGATTGAATAAAGACTTGTTGACTGATGACTGACGTATCTGCGACCTTTGACCCTACTGACCATTTCCTCCTCCCTGACTAATGGATGAAGCATGCTGCCCACCTCCTGACAGAGAAGGGGATGGGCCCCAGGTGCAGAGGAAGACATATGTTTTTGGGCACAGCTAATTCTGCTTTCACACCCCCCTACCTCCTAACTACCCCCTGCCCTTCACTCACCCCAAAGAAAAGACACATTACAAGTGTTTGTTTTGTTTTTCATTTGGGTGACAGAAGGTAAGGGTCAGGGGGACTTAAGGGAGTTGGGAAAGTTTACTAAAAAAGAAAAATAAAAGAGGTTCTTTGTTGGGGGGGGAAGGGAAAAAAGAAATTTACATAACTTTATCACACATTTAAAAGGAACAGCAAACTGTATATAACAGATTTGCAGTTTCACGCGTAATCATCTTTTATTCCATATATGAAAAATAAAATAAAATTTTTAAAATGCATGGAAAAGAACAGAAGGAAAACCAGAAGGAAATACTATAGAGAAGCAAGATAGCTTGGAAAATAACATTGTTGGAAGCTATTTCATCATCACTCATTTACTCTTCAGCCTCTCCGTATCAGCTATTTCCCTCCTCCCTTCAAATACGCCCAAGTCTCTCCTCTCCTTAAAAAACCTTCACTAGACCTTAGAATTCTTTCAGGAGGGATCTCATATTTCTCCTCCCTTTCTCAGCCAAATTCCTTGAAAAAGTTGTTTACACTCACTGTCTCCACTTCTGTGACCCTTTGGAATCTGGCATTTGACCTCATCTCTCGGTGTAAACCTTTTTATGACATCCCAACTGCCAAATCCGATGTTTCTTTCATAGGGTGTTTCTCAATCTAGTGCATCTGGCACTAATGACCACGCTCTCCTCTCAGATCTTTTCTCCTCTATGCAGTTTTCCTCTCTCTTGGTTCTACCTGTCTGACTACTACTCCTCTATCTCTTCTGCTGACCTATCATCCACATCAGCCTTCCTAACTGGGGGGGCATCCCATGGTTCTCTCCCACGCCCTCTTGTCTCTCTATGGTCTCTATCAGTAACCTCATTGATCCCCATGGAGTTAACCATCATTTCTATGTGAGTTATTTCACAGAACTATATAGCCAGCTCTAGTACCTTTGATGAGCTGAAGTCCCACGTCACCAATTGCCGACAATGCCTACGGGACATTTTAATTTGTTATGTTCCAGAGAAATGTTAAATTGAACACATCTAAAACAAAACTCCTTATCAGTCTACCTCGCTAGGGCCCAGGCCTTCCTGTCTTCCAAACTTTCCTGTTTCTGTTAAAAGCACCACCATCCTTCCAGTGTCTCAGGCTCATCATCTCAGCATTATGCTGGGCTTCCTCTTCCTCACCTCATGCATCCAACTGTCAGATCTTGCCATTTCTACCTTTACAAAATCTCCCACACTTGATGACTTCTTTCCACCCACTTGGTTACCACATTTGTTTAGGTCCTCATCATCTCCCACCTAGACTATTGCAACAGCCTCCTAATTGGTCTCTCTGCCTCAAGTATCTCATCACTCCAGCCCATCCTACACACTGCTAACAAAGTAATTTTCTTTAAATGCAAATCAGACCTTGCCTCCCTTACACAACCAACTTCCTATTGCCTCTGGGGTCAAAAATAAACTCCTCTGTTTGGCTTTTAAATTCACGAACGTATCTTGCCAGCTTCAACAGACATTATCCTCACGTACTTTGAGATCTACCCAAACTGACCTTCTCTCTGTTCCTTATTCATGAAGTTCCATCCTCCATTTCTGTACCTTTTGCATTGGATATTCCCCACATCCGGATGTCCTTCCTCCTGAAATCTTCCACCTGAAACCTTTCTTGCCAACCCCCTTCCCTTGCCCCTCCAAGGCTCCAAGTGCTAATACTCTCCCCTTCCCTATCTACCCTCTATCTAATCCCTCCTTCCCTCAAATCAAAGTCAACTGCACGTCATGTCATCATTTCCCTGATGTCATGGTCCTCTTTGAGAACGAAGGACAAACCCAACAACAATAATCTTGTATCTAAATACATTGTGCGTGTATATTATATATGTGCCCACATGTTTATTATGTATATATTTTTATATGTAATTGTTTTTCTCCCATTAGAATGTAAACTCACTGCAAGTAGGGATTGTTTCAATCTTTTTTTTTTTAAACTGTTTCAATCTTTGTATCCCCAGTGCCTAACATAGTGCCTGGCACATAGTAGGTGCTTAATAAACATTCTGTCGATTGATTGAAGTTATCATATACTTTAAAAGAAAAGCAAGCTGTACTTGAGAGTGACCTGTAGTTTCATGTGCAATCCTCTTTTCATCTGTTCTGTTTTGTATACAGCAATGCTGTCCCCCAGGCCTGTAATGCTTTCCCTATTCCCTTGAGCCTTCAAGTTCACCTTCTACAGGAAACCTTTCCTGACCCTCCTCAATGCTAGTGCCTTTCCTCTGTCGATTATTTCTAGTGTGTTTGTGTGTGCACGCACATCTATCTATCTACCTGCCTACATACCTATCTACCTACCTACCTACCTATCTAGTACACAGCTGTCTGCCCCATTAGACTGTGACCTCCCTGAAAGCGAGGACAATTTTTCCCTTCTTTTAAAAATTCTCAGTGCTTAGCATAGTATTTGGCATACCACAGGTGCTTCATAAAAGCTTTTTGACTTCATTTTGTCTTAAGTTCAAAATTAAAAAAATTTTTTTTTAAAAGTCCCTTCCCTTCTCTGAGTTTTCATGACACCCTCTCCTGGCTCTCTTCCTGCTTGTCTGGTTGCTGCTCCAATCTCCTTTGCTGGATCTTCCTCCATGAGGAAAGGTAGGCCAGTGTAAAGAGCATTGTGAGTTGGAAGATGTGGGTTCAAATGCTGGCAGTCATTTAATACCTGAAATAACCTTGGGCAAGTCATTTAATCAGTCTAGGCTTTAGCTTCCTTATCTGTAAAACTGAGGGGGCGGGGAGGGGCAGGGCAGGATGGTAGTTATTGGACTAGATGGCCTCAGGGGGTTTTCCAGCTGTAGTTCTATGTCCTGACTCCTAATTGCGGGCATCCAACACAGCTCTATACTGGGCCTTCCTTTTTCCTTTTATACTTTCTGGCTCTAAATCTATGATCTTATGACCCTTTCTTGGTGATCTCATCAGGTCTCATGGATTCAATTATGATCTCTAAGGCAGATGACTCCTAGCTCTAGTGTCTCTCCTGAACTCCATTCTCACATCACCAAATACATATGAGACATCTCCAAGTGGATGGGACGGCCTGTTGTGGCAAATGAATTAAAATAGGCTGTTCAAAAGAGAATTTATTATTCCCCAACTGATAAAGGCTCAAAGGATATGAACAGGCAGTTTTCAGAGGAAAAAATTAAAGATATCTATAGTCATATGAAAAAAATGCTCTAAATCACTATTGATTAGAGAAATGCAAATCAAAACAACTCTATCAGATTGGCTAATATGACAAAACAGGAAAATTATAAATGCTGGAGAAGATGTGGAAAAATTGAAACACTAAATGTGTTGTTAGTGTAGTTGTGAACTGATCTAACCATTTTATAGCCAAAGGGCTATAAAAATATACATACCCTTTCATCCAGCAATACTACTTCCAGGGCTGTATCCCAAAGAAATAATAAAAATCGGAAAAGGACCCACATGTACAAAAATATTTGTAGGAGCTCTTTTTATGGGAGTCAAGAACTGGAAATTAAGGGGATGCCCATCAACTGGGGAATGGCTGAACAAGTTGTGGTACATGAATATGATGGAATACTACTGTGCTATAAGAAATGATGAGCACGTGTACTTCAGAAAAACCTGGAAGACTTACATGAACTGATGCTGGGTGAAGTGAGCAGAACTAGGAGAACACTGTACATAGTAACAGTCACATTGTTTGATGACTGACTTTGATAGACTTAGCTCTTCTCAGCAATGCAAGCACCTAAAACAACTCCAAAAGACTCATGATGGAAAATGCCATCCACATCCAGAGAAAGAACTATGGAGTCTCAATGCAGATCAAAGCATACAATTTGCTCTCTTTTTTTGTTTTGTTTTTTCTTTCTCATGCTTCCTCTCATTCTTTCTAATTCTTCTATACAACATGACTAATGTGAAAATATGTTTAATAAGAATGCATATGTAGAAGTCTATATCAGATTGCATGCCATCTTGAGGAGGGGGGAGAGGAGGGAGGTGGAGAAAATTTAAAACTTATGGAAGTAAACACTGAAAACTAAAAATAAATATATAAATTTATTTTTTTTTTAAAAGAGAACCCATTATCTTTTCACCAAAACTCACCTCTTCAGTAAAACTTCAGTATTTTTGCTGAGGCTACCATCAGCCTTCTAGAAACTAAAGTTTACAACCTTAGAGTTTTCCTGGATTCTTCACTTTCCCTTCTTCCCCTAATTGCCACTCAATGGCCAAGTTTTATTGGAAGTATTCCCTCACCCGGACAACTGCAATCCCCTGTTAACTAGTCTCTCAGTCTCAAAACTCTCTTCTCTCAGATCCATCCTCCACATAACTGATAAATTGATACTCCTAATGAAGCTGCCTGATCTGATCACGTCACTCCCCTGTTCAAGAAGCTTTAGGGGCTCCCTACTGTTCCTAGAATTAAATAGGAACTATTCTGGTTGGTACTGAAAGCCCTTTGCCATCTGGCTGCAACATTTTTTCCAAGCTGATTTCACATTACTCCCCATCATGCACTATATAGTCAAGCCCAAATGGGCCACTTGCAATTCCTTATATACGACATTCCATCTGCTATCCCCATGCATTTGAACAAGTTGTTCCTTATGTCTCACCCCTACCCAGTACAATCCCCCTCAGGGCTATGCCCAAGGGCTGCCTTCTTCCTGAGGCCTTTCCTGACATTCTCTCTCACCTTCCTTCAACCCGTTGATTTATCAGTGTGAGATGACAACTTCATCTCCTATAGAACGTAAGCTCTCTGATGGTAAGGATTGTTTTGGCTTTTGCCTTTGTATTGCCAGGGCCTGGAGTATAGCAGACACTAAAGAAGTGATTATGGAATGAATAACAGCAATGGGATGTTAAATTGACACAGATCAAAATGGATTCAGATTGAACCTTACTTCATATTACAGACACATACCGCCTTTTAAATCAGCTGAAGCCCCCACGTACTGAAAGTTATCCATATTAATGACATCAATGATAGGTGACACAACCCGGGTCTTGTCCTAAAAATAAATATTGAATTTGGGGGAAAAAAACCACAAGTAAATAAGTTACTCAAAATGCAACATAGAGAAAAGCTTTACTAATGTTACACAGAAATAACGCAAATCAACGAACCCATTATCTAGCAGGCCCTTTTGGTGTATACACATTAAATGTTCATTCCTTGCCTCCCTCGCATTTATGTTATTTGTTGCCATTTGAATACCATACTGATAATAATTCATTGAAAATAAAAACAAAATAATCTCTGCTGGATGATTCAGATATTCACCTGCCTGAAGGCAGAGGGCTGGACTAGGCTATCTTTCCAGATACCTTTTCTTGTGACATAAATTAATGGAGCTTTCCAAAATGTCTAAATTATCGTCAGAAAGTAGATTTCATTTTGACAGAATTTAGGCTCGACCTGAACTAATTGAATTCAACAGTGTGTTAGCCGATAGGAAACAGAAGCAAGGACGCCACTCCTTGGACTTACAATCTGATATGAACACGCAGGCAGCACAGAGATGCAGCCATGCGAAGAACAAACTTCCATGGGCACATCTGTGATATGAAACGTGATAAGTGGCGGTGACAGAAAATGAACAAGGCAGCCTGTCTTCCCAGGATTTTATGAAAATATTTTCTTAGTCGTTTCACATCCTACTGCTGTCATTTTCTTGATAAGAGTTCATAATGACTTTTAATTGCTGACCTTTCCAAATTTTGACGTTAAACTGACATTGACTGCAAACGTGAAACAGTAAGACTCTGCTTAGCTTGGAAGGACAACAAAGTTAATTTTCTCTCTAGAGCAATTAATTGAAGGGCCGTTTTGTTAGCCAGAAGGATGATAAAGGACTTGGTCAAACAAATTAATAAGGAATGCTTGGTAATGCCAAGCAAGGACTTGGTAGTGTGGCAAAGAGGGCTAGGAGTCTTCTGAACTGTCTCAAAGACGGACATTTTCAAGGAAGAAAATTAAATCATATATAGAGGGTGGGGAGATAGGGAGAGGAAAAGAATCATGGAATGATGGGCTGAAAAGAGTAAGAAACAGTTGAAATAGAAAGACACAAGTCATCATTTGGAATTTTGAAAATACTACACTTAATTTGGGGGCAACTAATAGTCAATTTTTGAAGCTTATAGGTTTTGAGAAGGACTTTTGGTGGTAAAAATTCTGCAGACTGCATAGACTGACCTATGTTCTGTCTAGTTCTGGCAGAGCTATTCTGAGACGAGAGCCGCTTACTTGATCATTCTTCTTCATAAGAGGCCTAGAGGGAGGCATTATAAGCAGCCACCTAGAGTCCAACACACAGAGATGCACAAGGGGCACTTTCTAAAATTACGATTAAGGCCTGCCACGATCTAAATTCTCTAAGATGGAGAGGACAGAATACTGATGGCTGGAGTAGACATAATATTTTTCCTGTAGTCTCTGATGATCTATTAGGGACTTCTGTTTATTTTGGCAACTGTTCACATAAGTCACTAACTTCTCCAGTAAACTAATTGTACCGCAAAGAAAAGATCCCCCCAGAGTAAAGATAATAATGAAATGATGATGATATAATAGTAATGATAACTCACATTTATATATAGTGTTTTATGGTGGGCAAAGTGCGGTACAAATATTATCTCCTTTTATCTTTACAACAACCCCGTGAGGTAGGCCTTATTAGGCAGCTAGGTGGTGTAGTGGTTAGAATGCCAGATTTGGAGTCAGGAAAAATACTTACTAGCTGTGCCACTGTGGGCAAATCTCTTAATCTCTCAGTCTCGGTTTCCTTATTTGCAAAATGGAAATAATATTTAATAGTGCCAGCTTTCTAGGGTTATTGTAAGCATAAAATGAGATAATATTTTTAAAGTGCTCTGCAAATATGAAAGTGCTACAGAAATACTATCATTATCATCCCCATTTTACAGATGGGGAAATTGAGGCAGACAGAGGTTAAGTGACTTGCCTGGGGCTATACATCTAGTAAGTGTCTGTGGCAGGATATGAATTTGGGTTTTCCTAATTCTAGGTCTAGGGATCTGTTTACTGCACCACCTTTAGAACCAGACTCTGCTATCAATATCATACAGTCATTTCTTTTGGAACTCAGATGAAAAACACAGGATCGGCATCATAAGAAGTTCCATGGGGTTAGAAGCCAGAAAGAAAAGTAATCATCAAAAGTGGAACGGGCAGAACTATTTGTGACAACACTAGAATTGTCCTAAGTGTCGTCACAGATTTGCAGAGTTGGAAGGGCCTTCTGAGGTCTAGTACCCTATACGACATGGCCCATGAGTGGCCAGCAAGCCTTTGTTTAGAGTCTTAAGGCAGAGAAGTGGAGCGAAGTAGCTCCCTTATTAGAAGAGTGAAACCCACTTCAATCTTAAAACCACCACTCAATTAAGTCAATTACTCACCACTTTGAATAAAATGTGAATTTGTTAACATTAACATCTTAATCACCTGACATTTTGATCACCTGTGCTACTTGTTTAAGGTTTACAGTTTTGGCATGGAGAATTCCATGTCACTTATGCCCATGAGTACCCTGGTTATAATTTCAGTTGCAGAGCTAGAGTAGTGATTGACATCTTGCTCATGTCGTGACCCCTTGATCCCCCACCAATGCCTTCCATAGTTACCCAAAGACAAACTAGTCCTATTTTTGTACTTTCACAATATCCTTTTTTTTTTTTTTATTAATCTCTGGCAAATTTCTTGTCAAGCATTTGTGGTGAATGAGGAATTAAGCAGAATGGGAAGCATGGCAGAAAGAGAAATGAGGGGATGCCAGAGTAACAATGTTAGTTGCTGTGAGACAGGTGTCACACTCATGGGCCAGGGGCTGCATGTGGGCCACAGTGATCCTGAATGTAGCCCAAACTGCATGAAAATGTAGATGGGAGATAAGCTAACAAAATAAATAAAAATATAATGAAATACAGATTTTAAAACTAAACTTATTTGTGGCGTTTAGGGATCCTTACAATACAGATTAGTGGCTTCTACTTAAGTCTGAAACCACTGCTCTAAGACTCAGAGTACACATGAGGTAAATCAGCAGGTGACCTATTGATGGGTGGTAGACCCAACTAGACTCCTTTCCTTTCTCTTTGCATCTGTCTTTGGGTGCTTCTAGGCAAGAAGGATCACTTGTCACGGGCTTGCATAACTCAATGAAACTATGAGCTATGCCGTGCATTGATGAGCCAAGATGGATGGGTCATAGGGAGAGTTCTGACAAATGGGGACACGCTGGAGAAGGAAATGGCCAACGACTCCAGCATCTTTGCCAAGAAAACCCCAGAAACAGTACTGGGCCTGGCTATGGTTCACAGGGTCATGAAGAACTGAGCAAGAGCAAGAAGTCAAGAAGGGGGTATGGTAGAAAATGGAGCCCACGTGGGCTGAAGAAAGTAGTTGCATGGTGGAGGCTATTGTCAGGACTTGTTTCTTACCTGAAATACTCATAAAGACTCCTTCTAGCTGTAGCCTTTCCCTGAGGGTAAATAAAGGCCTTGACTCCATCCCTAATAGATTACTCCATAGTTCACCCTAAAACTTCAAGTAAATAAAAGAGAGCCTCCCAACAGAACAGAACTGCTGTAAATTAAATGGAGGCTCTGACCCTGCCTTCAATCCCAACAGGTGAGAGTTCTGACTTGCTCCTTCCCTCCCCTAGCTAGAATTTTTTTTTATTTGATATAATTATTGATATAATTGATATAATTAAATGAATGCCACCAAAGGTATTTCTTGCCTCACTTCACCCAACATAAACAAACATTGTGAACTGAGTGGCCCTCCAAGCCTTTACACCTTAGGGCTCTTCTTCACTCACCTCTGCTACTCTCTCCAGGAGGGGCTCCAGCCAGTGCTCATTGCATTCACAATGACTGTCCAAAAACGTCAGGACTTTAGCCTGTGCTGCATCCGCCCCTCGGACCCGAGAGCGCATCAAGCCTGTCGGGGAGAGTTCAGAAGCTTGTCAGGGGAGGGAATCTATATTCTCTGTGAAAAACAACAAAAGTAATGTACACTAGCAGACACCATCTATACATTTCCCCCCACAAAACCTTTACAGGTAACTTGCAGGGCTAGAGGTTTCACATTCTGTGTCAGGCTGGAAGGATCAATACCACCCTGTGGTCATTGGGACAGAAGACTGTTGGTAGCTTTTTTTTTTTTAAAGGTAAAGAACCTACAGAGAGAACAACTGTCTTCTGAGAAAGGCTGTCACATAATTAAAAGCAGATGGATATATCAACAGAAATAATAATTAAAAAACTGTCTTGCAAAGAGCGGGTTTGCTCATTAACTGGGCTCAGAGACCTGTTATCTACACACTTGAAGTGTCAGTAACTACTGATCTTTCATAGTGCTAATATGATGATAGAAATTGCAAATTTTTCTTCTAAAATTTAACATATATCAGCTTTATATATGTATCATATGACGTGTATACACATGCTATGATATGTATATGTAGGTGTGTGTATTCCGACATTAAGATTCAGTTATAAGGCCCCTTTGCCATAACACAAAATCAATTCTGTTGCGTGTCAAATCATGCAATTGTAGACTGCGACGTAGAGCAGAAGTTGTCAGACATGTGGCCCCACTGCATGAGGCCCACAACACTGCAGAGTAAGGCAGGAACCTAATTAAAATGTAATTGGAGAAATATTACCAAAATAAATAAAATACAATAAAACACAGATAACACTATATTACACTTTAAAACTAAGTCAATATACAGCCCTCAGGGATCCTCATGTATGGATTCTTGGCTCCTGCTTCTATTTGAGTTTGACACCATTGTAATAGAGCATGTATCTCTTACTATTACAATAATTTCCTTCAGAACAACTACACTTGTTCCCTGACCCCACAGTCACAATGGATTCCTACTGCATATACTGGCCTTCATATATAAATTGTGCTACTGATTCACTATCAGAAGGGCAGGACATATTTTAAGTGTTTCCCATCCACCCCGCCCCTGGAGCGAGATGCATTTTCTCTGATGCTTAGTTGGCCCTTCTTGTGACAAGGCACACCTTCCTAAGTGAGATAGTCTTTGGTCCTGAAACAAAGGGAACTATGTTGGCTCCACCTGAAGGTCAAGTTCATGAGCTTTGTCTCAGTAACACAAACTCAAACCCACTAAATTACCTGGTTACACACAAAAGATTGACTATTTATATGTACTTTACAAGCCTTGACCAAAATCTGATTCTTTTTGTGCTGACTGGGGGTCTCCCCATTTGAATTATGCCACTCACCAAAATTGTGAACAAATGTACACATTAAGACGGGGTTCTTAACCTGACATCCACGAATTTGTTTTTTAAATAACGTGGCAAATGTATTTGAAATTATAATTGGTTTCCTCTGCAAATCCTAGATGATTAATTTATTCATTTTAAAACATTATTCTGAGAAGAGGTCCATAAGTTCCACCAGACTGTCACAGGGGTCTGGGACACTAAAAAGGTTAAGAATCGCTGCCTTAAAAGCAATCTTTTAATTTCTAAATATTTTATCCCAATAGCACTCACTGAAAAAAGCGGCTATTAATTTTGTTACTATATTAAATTATCAGTGCGTAAAAATAATAATTTTTGTCACTTTACTCCTTTGTAGTGGGAAGCAGAAAGTAGTTTCCAAGATAGGAAAATAGGTCTCAGCTTCGGTAGATAATAAAAATCATAAAGTAAGGTATCTTTTTATCTAGGTTGTTTGAAACATGAAATGGAGCATCCAGTCATAGAATTCTGATTTGTTTGAGGCTTTGGAAAGTGATCTGTTTCAAAGAGGAGGCATTGAGCATAATATGTACTTTCCAAACCAAGAAGATTGACTAGGATACAGAGTTAATGAAGCCCATGTAACAGGTTCAATCCATTTATGGACTCTTTCAGTGTCACATGGTGGAGGGGAAAATTTCTTCCCTGGACATAGCTTTGACCTCTAATCCTAACTGGTTATCTTGTAAATGGGCACTACTGGCCCCGGGGGGGAAACAGAAGACAGAATCTTAGCTCTGTCATCTTTGTGTAGGATAGTCTTCCATAGAAAACTCGACAGCTAAGAAATGTCTCCAAACTGTGAATGAACAAGGTATCCAATCATCAGGCTCCCAAACAGCTCTGAGAAATGAGCAGCTGACTGGATGTTAATTGCACAGTATTTTAAGCTTCTTCTCTAGATTTTTCCATGTTTTACTGCTGCCTTTGAGAAAATCTTGCTTATGGCTGTCAATAAAGAATGTTCAATGATCCTATCTACCGCACAGGGAAGACTGACAGCAGCTCATAAGGCAGGAGTTTGTAAAACTGAAAAGGCAAACAAAAGGAATGTACTCTCCTTTCTTCAGATGGGTCACTTTCACCTAGTGGTCAAACTCAAACACCATTTATAAATAAAAATCAGATGCTTGAACCAAGAAGCCATTAGGCTTGCCATTTCTTAATCTTGTGGGTTTTCATCTAAATTCTAATACCTGAGGGACTGCTGACTAATAAAGGCTTCCTACGTGATGAAGAAGGGACAATTTTCCAAAAGGGAAAAGGGGAAATCCAAATAGAATTGCTGTTATAATTAAGAGTGAGGTTTTATTATGCAATGGATTAAGCTTTTTATGTACTTATGTGATTTGAAAACAGTTTTGGGTGCTACATACATACACAGACCAGACACAGGAAGCCAAGATGTGGTCATTTTTTCTTAAGCTAAAATACGTTGAGTTCAATAATAACTAAAAATACAGACACGATTTTATACTTTGTTGGCAAAACGAAGCCCTGTGAAAGAGATCAGGCTGTTTAGAAAAATCAGCTAATAATAAACAATGTACCTTCTCGCCGATCATTCTAAGAACCCGCACTTTCTCAATCTTTCCAAGAGAGAGCACCATCCTCAGCTGAAATGAAAAAAAAATCCAGATTTGAAACTGAGCTTTATAAAGATGTGTTTTATTGCAAGTATAATCAGTTCTTGATTATCTCAGGGCTGTTGAACAGCCTGTACATCACACGGTCAGTCATACCTCTGACCCACTTCCCTCCCTTTTGACTATTTACTATTCATTTTAACAGCAAGGGAAAAAAAAATTAGTCATATTACTACGATCATTACTGTAGTCATCTACCAATATGATTCTTTTATAAGATGAGGGGGACTTTTCTTAAGCCACTGAAGAGGGAAGAAAAAATATTATACAATCTTCCATGGGCATGGAATTTATTGGTTCTGAACTGACCCTTCCATCCCCAATCCAACCAACACCCATTAGTCAAATAATGCCTTCTGAAAGCATCACGTAGGACAATGGATTGGACTGCCTTACCTGACTACGGTTCTCAGCAAGGCCGATCTGGCTTCATTGTGGAAAGTGATTACGACACTGGTTGCTGGTAAGTCTACTCGCCACTGCTTTCGCTGACAACCTGAAAATAAAGAGAGGCAACAATCATGAGTAAATCAGAAGATATTAATAATCTCACAAAGGGAGGAAGATGTCATCTAGCTAAGAAAAATGACTGCTGCTGGATTTCACATTTATAAAACTTCTTTATAAACTTTTCCAAGGTAGAGAGGAAAACCAATGTCTGTTGATAAAGTGGGACTTCTTTCTGTTTTGGAGCATTTCTGCATTAAAAATATCATGTATGGTATTTGGCTCTAAAGAGAAGATACCAGACACACCACAGGTAACAATTTCTATTCTGGCCAACAAAGGTGCAGATTTCCTTTACTCTCATCAGGCCATGACCAGATTCCTAGGCATATAGGCTAAACCTAGGGGAAAAAGTGAAGGTGAATAATGAAGAGAAATTTGACATTTTAATCAATATTGCTAGAAGCAATGGAGTTACTTTCAACCCAAATCTTCAAATAGAAGTTAGCCTAAGGAACAAGCCTACCAGGTGAGGATGCAGAACTCTGCTGGGGCCAGACAATTTAGAAACCAAGTCTCAACAAACATGGAAATATTTGTTTATCATTAGTATCTTTATCTATAGGATAAGAATAGAGTAATGAAATTTGGGTTTGTGTGTAATGGCTTGGAAGGACAATACATTGTTGGTGCATTTTTAGTTGAAAAAAAAAAAAGTCCTGAGATTTACCTTCCTTTGTAAACATGCGCTGATGTTGCACTGTGGCACAGATGTCAGTCTGAGCTGTCAAAGTCTATGCCAGAATAGTACAAGCATGTCCTCCCAATTGGCAAGGCTACAAGTACTGTCTGGCAATGGACTGTATTTCTATTGCCCAAGTACCAATTTATCTAAATTCAGAAAAGGTCCATCATCAGAAAGTTAGCTACAAGGTGATTAAGGAGGACTTGTGATTTGCATTATAGAAATGAGTACCTATTCTGATGAAATCAGAGATTTGTTAGAGTACTTGAAAGTCATCAATAGACGATACCACATAGTAAGGAAAGAATGAATAGTCTCACCGGCCTCAAATACAATCTCTTTCATCCTAAGTCAATTGTCCTACGTGGGTTTCGTAGATCATGGATGGTGCTTATGGGTTTCTTAGGTGCAAAGAAAAGATCTGATAATGTCTGGGTGAGGTCCCAGTCGGTCTAAGGAATAAAAGGAGGGAGAAGTGGAGGGAGGGAATTGCTTTTAATGATAAGTCTTTTATAGGAAAGAAACACACAGACTGCATTTGGAGAGCATTAGGCAGAATCAATGGTGGCAACGCTACCACTCTCCACTGCCAACATGAAAAGAGGAGCATACAGATGAATCCCACATGAGTGGATGAGGTAAATGATCCCAGGAATCTTTTACCCTAGTGAATTAATTTTCCAGCAGAGTCATTTGAAAACCACTGATTAATATGAGAAAGAGGGGGGCAGCCTGTTGCAGGTTGCCAACAGTTATTCACTTTTCTTATAGTTTGCCATCATTCAGTGTGAGTACTTCTGCCAGCATTTACAAGGGGTTCATAGCAACTCAAAGTACTGAGGAAGAAAAAAAAAATCTCCCACGGGACCAAAAATTTACAAAGGGTCCTCTCCTCCAGTTTTTAATCATATGCAGCTCACTACCTTTCCATTCCAACCTCAAATGTCTGGCCCATAATTTGACGATATTATGATATCTACGATTTAAATAAAT
Organism: Trichosurus vulpecula; assembly: GCF_011100635.1. Taxonomy (NCBI): domain Eukaryota; kingdom Metazoa; phylum Chordata; class Mammalia; order Diprotodontia; family Phalangeridae; genus Trichosurus; species Trichosurus vulpecula. Next base: position 154,173,199 of record NC_050576.1, on the reverse strand, counting down.
GGGAGTTGCTGGGGGACAAAAGGATGGTAAAAGGGATAAGGATTATCTTTTGAAATCAGACAGGACCAAGAAATATTTAATCAACAAAGAATAAAAGCGGTCATTCTAAACAGGTGCTTGGACAATATCCAGCAAATTTCTATGCATGGGTGCACTGTAAAGGAAAATGTATAGCAGACCCCAGCTAATGTGCACTAACAACTGGGAGATCTCCTTCAGATGAGCAAATTTTGTAAATCAGCAAGAGAAGCAGCACAATTAAAAAGCAATAACACCAGGATCATGGAATGGGCTTCCTCTGTTTATTTAGTTGTGTGGGTAGCTTGGTTTTAATTAATCTTGAGAAGGCAGCATAATGTACCACCAGTCACTCTTCATTAAAAAGAGGAAAAAAAAAAAAGGAATCTGGGTTGAACACTGTACCACGTTATAGCTTCTGGCCACTAAATATTTACTGGAAAGCAAATGTACAGGCTAGCTTTCTTGGTGAGAATCAGCATATTGGTAGATTAAGTAAGCAAAAATCTGCAAGGTTCAACTGTAAACCAATTAACAAAAGAAAAGTCATCTAAAAGGAGCCAATCTATGATATTAATAGGATAAGAACTTCATATTATGAGGAGGCTGGGATATCCAGTGCAATTAGGCCCCACTTAGCACAGTGGGAAGTGGTAAGATGAGTGGGCCAGAAACAGAATGATTTACAAAATGTGGGCTTAGACATCTGCATTGGAATTAAAACAAAGAGAGGAGTATTTCTCATGCCAAGAGCATACAAAGTTGACCCAATCAACCTCATATTCTTTCACTCTCATTCTCTCCCTGCAGGGATCACAGCTTCAATGAGTAACTGAAAGTCAGGAGGCACTAACTCTCGTTGCATTGTTCAGAAGACATGGAGCGAGCATTTTGCATCCTTTCAGAGTGTGTGTGTGTGTGTGTGTGTGCGCACGCACGCGCGCGCACACACCCGTATCATTCTCATTTTCTCTCTCTCTCTCTCTCTCTTTCACATATGGGACAGCCCAAATCTGCTTCTGCTATTCATCAATTATTAAAATACCCAGTGGAAAGACTCTTAAGTGTTTGGATAGGACCTTTAGGGAGGATTTGTGGAAAGGCTTCCCCATGGACAAGAGACCTAGATGAGCGGCTATTTGTACCAGTGTAGGGAGTACTTATTTTGATGAAATCATGCATCCAAAGCACCACAGGTTTAGAGCTGGAAGGTACCTTACAGACCGTCTATTCCTCATTTTACAAGGGAGGAACTAGGTTTGCCCAAGATCACACAGTGGTTTACAAGGACAGGATTTGAACCCCTGTCCTCTGTCTCCAAATCCAGGACTCCTTCCATTGTACTATGTTGACACCAAAGTATTAAATCACATGTATGCATGCACACAAGTGCACACACATTTGTCTCCTCTTAGATATCTGCCACTTGGGTATGCAATTGTGAATCCAGTTTTGCTAGGTACTGTCAGATGTAAATTATAATGGTCATTTCATTTAAATGGGAGAGAGAAAAGGACAGGGAAGAGGGCCATTCATGTCATAACAATTAAGTTAACTAGACGTTAATTTTTAAAAATCATTTTGCCTAATAGAGCATGCACGCACACACACATGCACGCACATGCACACATGCAGTAAGCTTTAATATCCAGCCAAAAATGTCATTGGCTGTAGAAAACTTCTTTATGATGATAAAAAGAGGCTGAAGAATGAGCACATTTATCAGTTAAACAGAGGTATCCCTGACAACCAGTCTTCATCATTCTGTAGCTAGGAAAAGAATGTCTAATAGGAGGGGCAACAATGAATCCTGGTAATTTGACAGAAGCCAGAGTCTAGCTCATATCCACTTTTATACCTGAGCCTTCTCTAATGGTAACTGTTGGTTATTAGAAGTCGGCAAGAGCAAAAGCCTATAATCAGTTCTGTTCTCTGGTGCCAAAAGAGGAAGAATGATTGGCCTAATTCAGTGTTTAGGGACTGCTTGTCAATGATATCCGAGTGATATCTAACAGATCTGTACCTAGGAATTCTGGTGCCTAGGGAAAATTCAGTTTAGAAGATAGGAAGTGGCAGACGTGGAAAGAGACATCAGATATGGGATACAAGGCCCTATGGAGGAGATCTTGGAATGGTGGCCTGAGTCTAGTGATTCAATACAATTTATTAAACATTCCTTAAGTGCTTACTACACAAGACACTGGGCTAAGAACGAGGGATACAAAGTGTGCTTTCAAGGAATTTTTAAACGATGACGGGAAGAGGTGGGGGAGTACAGAAGAGACACCTACATAAATACTCAGGAAAAAAGACTTAGGAGAACTTTAAAGTGGGAGCCATGATTTTCATTAGGACCCGGGGGGGGAAGGTTTTGTGGAAAAGGGACCACCTTGAGAAAAGTGGAGATGAACTGGGCTGAGTGTTCCAGAAATCAGGGATGGTGTCTTAAGGATACAGCAGAGGAGGCAGTTAGGCTGGAACGCAGAATGAAGAGTTGTAATGTGAGATGTCTGGAAATTTAGGCTAGACCCAGATTGTGAGGGGTTCTGAATGATGGGATCATGAGTACATCCTTTATTTGATAGCCAATGGCAAGCCACTTAAGATCTTTGAGAGGATAAATGACAGGATTCTATATCAGCACAGTGCCTGGTGTATAGTAGGCATTTAATACATTTCTATTTGAACTGAACTGAATGTAATCAGAATAGTGTGTTAAAATGATTATACAAATAGTAATGTGAAGGATGGATTGAGTAAGCAGTAGGAATACCAGTTAGAAGGCTATTACAATGGTTAAGGATTCTTAACCTGGGGTCTATTAACTTTTTATATATTTTTATAACAATATTTCAATATAATTGAATTTCTTTGTAATTTTGCGTATTTTACTTTATGCATTAAAAAAAACCCACCACTACTGTGAGAAGAGGTCCATAGGCTTCACCACACTGCCAAAGGGGTCTGGAACAAAGAACCCCTGGTCTAAGTGAAAAGGGAGGAGGGTCTACACTGGGGTGGCTGCAATGGAAATGGAAATGGATAGATTTCAAGAGATGTTACTGAGGTGTACTCAACAGGACTTGGCAAGTGATTCAATGCATGGAGTAATGGTGATGAAGAATCAAGGGTGACTGATATACGAGCCTGAGTGACTGGGATTGATGAAAGTGCTATCAAGAGAAATAGAGGAGTCAGGGTGTAGGAGGTTTTGGGGGGGGGGAGAAAATAAGTCTAGCTTTGGTTTGCTTAGTTTGAAATGCTGCCAAGATATCCAAACAGAATGAAAGAGGAAGGGGCAGATAAAGAAGATTTGGGACATGTTTGTGTGGAAATGGTAACTGATGTCATGGGAATAGAGGACTCAGCCCCCAAACCACTTTGTGCAGGAGGCCTTTCTTGGTCCTCACCCTCTACTAGTGCCTTCTCCCTCAAGGTTATTATCTTCATTCTACTTTTTTTGTAGGTATAAATGGTCTCACCAGTTAGAATGGAAGTTCCTTGAGTGCTGAGGCTATTTCCCTTTGGTTTTTGTATTCCCTGCACCTAGCATGGTGCCTGGCACATAGTAAATGCTTAATAAATGCCTATTGAGTGAATAATTTATGGAAGAGATATTCAAGGGAGGTAGCAGAGAGAAGAGGGCTAAGAACTGAAACCTGAGAGCAATCTACATTTAAAAAATGGAAGGAGAAAGAGGAATTGACAGATCAGACAGAGAAGGGTCAGTCAGAGAAAGAATTAGGAGAATGCAGTGTCATAGAAACAAAGGAAGGAGATGATGCATAGGGCTAGTCCACAATGCTGGTCCATACAACAGCCGCTTAGTTTTCCCCCCTTATAAATCACACTCTGATTCTAATGACGGTCTAAAATATGGCTTTGAGAGGTCCACAGTGTCAAATGCAGTAAAGTAGTCAAGTAGAAGACAAAAAGGGGGCTACTGAATTCGGCAATAAAGATATTATTAATGACCTTAAGAGAGAGTTGTGTCGGTAGTAGTGGAAGCAGAAGACAGATTTCAAGGGGTTCAGGAGTGACTGGGTAGGAGAGGTTAAGATTTAGCAATGGTCTCCTAAACACCTTAGTAATAATTCCTCAAAGACCCTCTAGAAATCTCACCTCCTTGACAAACTTTCCCAACAAGCAAGATGCTAGAACTGTCCTTCCAAAATCCATGCACATTACAGATCCTAAAACATGACACGAATGAATGCTAATCAAAGCTATTCTCTCTCTTTTGGTACCTTTCCCTTCTTCCTTCCCCTGCTCCCCACACCTCCCCCCCCAATAATTCTGTCTGTCAGCTACTTCTTTGATTTGGGGACTGGTTAGCTAGCTGCTTCATCCAGCCTGTGCCCTTTGGTTCTCCTTAGCTCTCTGGTTACATTTCACTGCTCAAGTGTACTTCCATCTAAGGATAGAAAAGAAATGGAAGAAGGAGAAATTCTTAATTATTCAATTTCATTGCTTGGTGGTGGTGATGGCAAATGGCTTGGAGTAAAAGCCGAACAGCAAACAGTCGACTAAAATGAGATCTGTGGATTTCCATTACCTAAGCTCTGCCTTCTTCTCAGTTACCAATGATAATTGAGAGATGCCTGTGTTTCTGAATTAGCCTTGATCTGTGTGTGTGTGTGTGTGTGTGTGTGTGTGTGTGTGTGTGTGTGTGATAGAGAGAGAGAGAGAGAGAGAGAGTGAGAGAGAGAGAGAGAGAGAGGGCGAGCTCACACGCACACGTGTGTTTTGGGTGGAGATGGAGAAGGAGAACACAGGAAAGAGAAGATGCAAGTATAACAGCATAACCAGAGCTCATTACTGGTGGAGAAGAACAAAGTGTTTCAGACACAAACTTGCTTCAGCCAAAGTGGGCATGGCCCAGGCTTGCAGGAGGTGATTTTGTCCAGCCACATTATTGCTTGCCGCTGTGGCACCACCAACCATGCAACCCACCTGTCAACTTTCTCTGTATCCTCACTGCAATGGCAGCAGGAAAATTTAAGAACTCTTCAGTGAAAGGAGGCATAAATACCAGCTTAAAGGAACGACCTGAGAGATGATCTAAGACAGGGATTCTTAACCTTTTTTATGTCCTGGACTCTGCGGTCAGTCTGGACCCCATTTGAGAATGTTTTTAAATACATAAAATACAAATTGGGTTACAAAGGAATCAATTATGTGGAAATAAAATTACCAAATATTAAAAGGAAAAATTAGTAGACCCCACTCTATCCACAGATCCCTAGGGGACAGTCCATGGACCCTCAGTTAAGAATCTTTGGTCTAAGACAAAAGGTTTTCTCCTTTCTATTAGCTCCTCTCTCCTCTTTCCCAGAGTCTATCATATTGCCAGGCAACTGTTAGGTATGAAGAGAACTGGGCTTCTCAGTTTTAATTGTCTCTGTTGAGACTGTCTCATTGAGCTAAAGCCTAAGTCTGTCCAATTTATTCTGTATAATCTGTAGCATGGCATCCCATGCAGGAGGGTGTCTAGTCAACATGATCCGCTGCTAATGATTTTAAATCCTGTATGCCGCAACGTTATTATTGTGGGTCCTCAAACAGTCCTCCTCATCAATAACCATGACTGGTCACTTAGCAGCCCCAGTACACTGAGCATTGTATAAAACCCACACAATCAATATTTATGAAGCACTGACAATGTGAAAAATATAGTACCTGCTACTGGGAGAGGACACAAAAAGAAACAGAAAGTGATAGCCCTGCCCTCAAAGAGTTTATAATCCAGCCTCACAGGCCAATCAAATGACCAAGTGAAGAATGTATGACGGCAACATGCCATGAAGTGCGTACTCTATGTTAGAATCAGAATATATAAATCCTGGGCAGCATGTGGATCTGATATGCCATTGAAGACCTCTGAGCCTCAGTTTACTCATCTCTAAAATGGAATAAGAATGTTTATATTACCTACCCCAAAAGGGTGCTGTGAGGCAAGAGTTTAGTAAATGTCTAAGTGCTATACATGGAAATGTGAGTTATTACTACTAATATTACTACTACTACTACCACCTGTCCCTAATCATTGGACTCAGAATTTAATCATATTCAGTATACTGCTGTGAAACAGGGCCCACTGTGCTTAGCAGAGGGCTGGTGATGAAAGGAAGGAAAAGCCAAAATGACCACGTGTTTGTCAAGAATGCAGGGGGCAGTAAATCTCTCAATGCATGGTGTCCTATGACATGGCTGCTGTGGGATCCAGGTCACTGGGCCTCTATCAGTGATGCAGCAGCAGAGGCAAACTGTAGCTTCACTTGTCTCTTGTACTGAGAGCCAATTTCAGGTTTCCACCAATGATAAGATACTTAAAAGTGTTCTCCAATCACCACCTGCCCAATGGGCCCTACTGGAACAAATCAAGATACAAGACCTGAAAGTAACTAGCAGGGGTCAATCTCAGAGAGCAAATAAACCAGGTCAGGAAATTAAAGAAGAGAAAGAAAAACAAAAATGAGCTTTAAGCTGGCACAATTATCTCCCTAATTCCATTTGTCCTTGTTTGTATTGATGATTGGCTGGGAACTGAAAAAAAAAAAAAAGCACTTTGAAAACACAATCCACAAAATATGATGCCATGTCTTTTCTGGGAGTATTTTCACATTTTAATGGGGATGTCCTAAAGAAGGATCTTTTATTTATTTAAAGACAACTTTCTTTAAAAAATTTTTTTTCACAGGTTTACTTTAAAGGAAAGGACAGGGCAGGTTTATTTTTAATGAATATATTGCTTGGCCAGACACAGCCGTGCAGAGATGGCAGACACTAGTGTCCCAGCAACATACCCAGTGCCACCTGATCCAGATTAAAATGTAACTGGGAAATATTTAACGAAATAAATAAAAATACAATAGGACATAAATAATGTTAACGGGGTTTTCTAAGTTAACTTGAGCCTGCAGTATATGGGGTAGTGGCCCTGCTGCTATTTGAGTCCACTGCAGTGGACACAAACTAGGGAGTCAGGAAGTTCCAAAGCCCTATCTCTGACATAAGCTGGCCATGTGGTCCCATGTAAGTCACTTAACCTTGTAGTGCTTTAGGCAGTTGCAAAGAAGGGTCAATTTGTATAGGCAGAGGTAGAGCTTCCTCATCCAGGGAGTTTTCTATAAAAATGAAATCACTGATCTAGTCCCTAGCCCTAGCCCTATTGCTGAGCAGTGCAATATTAAATGCAAGCTATACATAAGCCCTTTGTGGCCTGGCATATGCCCAGGTGCACATTCAACCTAATGGGGCCCTAGGATGCTTCTGGGGCAGTTGCTCTTAGTTCCATGGCTGTGGAGCTGCAGAGACCCGTCTCTAGAGATATAGCCAGGCAGCCTATCAATCAATAAATGGTGATTAAGCACCCACTATGCACCAGGCACTGTGCTAAGCACTGGGGACATAAAAAAATGGCCAAAGTCCCTGCCCTCAAGGACCTTACAATCCAATTGGGGAGATAACATGCAAACAAATATATACAAAGCAAGCTATTTACAGGATATGTAATTAACAGAGGGAAGGCAGTAGAATTAAGGGGGCCTGGGGAAAGTTTCTGGTGAAAGATAGGATTTTAGTTGGGACTTAAAGGAAGCTGGGGAAGTCAGTAGTCAGAGGAGATGAAAGAGAGAGAGAGAGAATGAGGGAAGGCAGAGAGAATGCCTGGAGCTGAGAGATGGAGTGACTTGTTCACGGATAGCCAGGAGGGCAGTGTGATGGGATGGAAGAGTACGTGTTTGGGAGTAAAGCGTAAGAAGACTGGAAAGGTAGGATCAGACTAGGTTGTGAAGGGCTTTGAATGCCAAGCTAAGCATCAGTCAGTCAACAAACATTTATTAAGGGCCTGTGCTAGGTATTGTACTAAGCACTGGAGATACAAAGAAAAGCAAAAGATAGTCCCAGGAAAACAACCATGTATGATTTGGAGAGACTCTTAAGAGGTGAGGCAGGTTATAGGGTTAACTCTCTTGTCCTCCTAAGCCTAGCAAGGTAGTGGCCAATGATCCCAGACTGTGGGAGTTTTTAATATTCCCTAAAAAGTTACAGTACAAGAGATTTGGACCTAACCAGCCACCTTGAGACAACTCTGGAAAGGGGGTCAAATTATGGTCTAACTTCCTCAGGGTATCTTGAAATATGACCCAGTGTTGCCTATATACTTCCGGGATACCATTTCTTCAAAATCACCTCTAACAGTACAGAGTAGAGAGGGAAGGAAATATCCATGGGCTTTCAGATTATTTTTGTGTGTTCTCCCTGGTTCCTTCCTTACACTCTTTTCTCGTCTAGGCTACTGATGAGGCCTTCCGAAAACATCAAATGATTAGCTTTTCATACCCTGATACACAAAGCTATTTGCAAAGTGGTTGTTTTGAGTTCTCTATGTGGGTTCATTCAAAGCCATATTTTATACTATCATTAGATTCAGAGTGTGAGTTAGAAGGGGGTCGCGGGGGAGACAGGACTAAGTAGCTGTTGTGTAATGTTTCTTTAATTAACGACACACACTCTCCCTAATCCTCCAAACAGTGATAATGGCATAATATTCCACCTAATCAACTCATTTCTGATCAACCCTAATAGCCCAAGAGCTGAGTCTACAGCACTCTTTTAAATCTGAAGAGAACCAAATCCCAAGACACTTAAAATCTCTGCAGGACCCATCTGAAATTAAGCTGCTTAAAATCTCGTTGGTGAGAAATCTGAATACGTCCCATTAATCAGGGAAGTTTGTCTCTCTTCCAAATTAACAGAGCTAGAAAAGGCTCACAGAGCAGGACCTCTTACAATGCGGCTTATGATGCAACACTGGACAAGAGCGAGCCTGGAAAACAAAATGACTCTCCTTATATCATGAGGAACCCAGGCCTGTCTTCTCTGTACTTTACACTCCCTTTGAAGTGTTCTAATCCATCTGAAAAGCCAAGGTTTCTGGGGGAACTCCCTTCAGCCCCAGCAAATCCCCTTGACAGGAGCACAAAATGACATCACAAGCATCCTTGTATTTATATTCTCTCTCTCTCCCTCCCTCTTTCTCTCTCCATCTCTCCCCTCCCTCCATCTCCCTCTCCTTCTCTCTCCCTCTTTCTCTCACACATTCTCTTTCCTCTCTCTCCCTCCTTCCATCTCTCTCTTTTTCTTTGTCTGTCTCAACCACCCCCTCCCAATATACCCACGAGATGCTAGTGGTTCCAACATCTACCAATTTAATTGAACGTGTATTTATTAGATGTATATACATAAGTCAATGGAAAGGATGGACAAAATAATTAGGAGGGAAGGGGATCAGGAAAGGCCATGGGAAAGAAACTGTAACTGAATTGAGTCTTAATAGAAGTACGGGCTTGGAGGGAGTGCTTTTCAGGCATGGAATATAGAAGCAGGAAATAATAAATCTTGTCCAGAGAAAAGCCAGTCCGCATGGAATACAGGCTATGGGAAAATTGCCCCTACATGCATAAGTATATTACCTGAAGAAGGGGAAAAAAACCACATAAGTTACACCTGATACTTTAAATAATCTGTCATTAGTTGGAATAAAAAAAAAACCTTCTCTTATACTAAGAACATTATCTGCCCATCAAAGCCAGTTTTTTAGTGACTACATTTTAACCAGAAACTTTTTCAAGAGACAATCAAGAGCTATTGAAAGTTGAAAAGATAATAACCCCTGTTACAACTGACAAAGCCATCCCACGACCCACCTCAACACATTTCAGACATTACTTGTTGCTCACCATTCTGGCATGAGACCTTCTCGTAGAAATCAACCACTGTATGTATTCAACTCTAAATTGTCTATTATGATCTATTATTCAGTCCACTTTTCCCACTACCTTTTAATCACAAATCATGTTCTTCACAGAATGTGGAGAGAACATCTGGAGCTATTTGACCAGTTCCTAGAAGCTTTGATAAAAAAGTACAGCAGGGAATAAGCTATTGGCTCAGATGAGGTTTTTTGCATTATTTATAGGTTTCAGTTCTACTATTATCCTTGTCATTGTCATCATAGTGAATTGTGTTGGATACAATGGATATGCTGAAAACATAAATGGATCACTAAATATCTACTTTATTTCTAACCCATAGTAGTATCTAACCAGGTGTCCAAGGTTGAAAAACAAATAAATCCAGCCAGTAGCAAAGGTAGATGGGTAGAGATGAGACCTGTGATTTCAATGTTGATGAAAGTACCTAATGAGAAAACCTCCTCCTCCAAGGCAGGTCCACACCTTCTCTGCAATCTGTGACTCGCCCTGGGTCAGATACCTGTATGTGTCAGAGGTGGGACTGAACCCAGACTGATCCTCTGGCTACTATATAACCCTATCTCTTACTAAAGATCTATTTCATTTTTAAGCCAGGTCTCTAAAGGTGGAAAACAAACACGCTGTGGATGGCAAGATAATTTTCAGAAACATAGCTGTAAGGTGAACAATGAACAAATGTGACCCTTCGTATGTCCCAGTGTATCAGAATCTCACACAAGCAATGCAGCACTGAGTACCGCTGCTGACATGAATGTTTTAAATCTGCTTTAAGGAAGCCATAAGGATCTTCTCTTATCTGACTCAACAAAAAGCATAATTTGATTGCTCCCTGGAAATTTTGTCAGTACAAAATGGAACATTCTTTCCTCTGGAACCCTGAGAGAAGTTTATTCTAATTGCTGAATAAATAAATGGCAAAATGGAAATATATAATAACAACCCAGACAAGGTGTTTTTTGTTTTTTTTCTTAAGAGCGCACCCTTCCAGACACAGATTCTTGTTTTTAATTTCCATTCCTTCAACTCTTCATGTATAACTGCATTCCAAAGTCCACAGAAATCCCTTCAGCAACAGTCAGATAAAGACAACGTCTAGTTAACTTGTGTGTATGGGGGCAGAGATCAAAGAGAAATGTGGCAAAATTGGGAAAAGGCCTAAGCATCAAATGGATAGATCTAGGGCCAAGGCATACTTCTGAAACTCATCACTATTAAAAATAACTTTTATATGGTACGTACTATGTGCCAGGCACTGTGCTAAGTTTTACAAATATTATCTCATTTGATCCTCAAAACATACTTGGGAGGTAGGTACTAGCTATTTTTACTCCATTTTACAGATGAAGAAACAGAGGCAGACAGAGGTGAAATGACATGCCCAAAGTCACACAGCTAGTAAATATCTAAGGCTAGATTTGAACTCAAGTGTTCTTGATTCTAGGACTCTGTGTCCTTGGGTGAATCACCTTATCTCCTTTAGTTTCATCTGCTCATCTTGGTGATGACGTGGCTGGATAGGTGGTCTTTGAGGTAGCTTCTGGCTCTAACATTCTACTCTCTTGGGGATTTTTTGGTCTTAAAAGTCAATGATTACTAGCTCTCCTAGCTAAAAGCCATTCATCCACTATACAGAGACAGTTCATTTGAATCTTTTTAGGAATGGTCAGCAAAAAGAGAATTCCACAGACCTCAGAACCCTTAACCTCAATCTAATTCAACCGACATTTATTAAGTGCATAGGATGGGCAAGGCACTGAGCCAGCTGGGGATCCAAGGTGAAAACACCAAAACCAACCCCTGGCCTCAAGGCTCTTTCATTTCATTGAAGGACAAGAAGGCTTGGGAAAGGTAACTAGGTTAAAAAAAAAAAGATGGGGAAAAAACATTAACAACTGGGAAGTGAAGTGGTTTACTCTAAGCTGCAGAGGATTTAACCCTTTGATCTCCAGAACTCCTTTGCTGCATTGGCCCTGTCTAACCACGCCTTCTCAAGCCCTCCCTTTCCAAGTCCTGATTGGTGGGGGACTTAGGCACAGTGGGCCCACTATGAGGTGGTCAGGTGGTTCGGGAGATGGAGTGCTGGACTTAGAATCAGGAAGACCTGAATCCAAATTCTGCTTTAGACATTTTCTAATTCACAAGGCGGTTGTGATGAGCAAATAAAATAATGTGCAAAGGGCTTTGCAAACTTTAAGGCACTATATAAATGCTTTATTATCATTATTTATTGTTGTTATCATTATAATTAAGCTAGCTGCCACTTCCTGCCACCAGAGATTATACCCCGGAGACTTAACCCTTTGAGTTCTAGACCTCCTGACCCAGAGCCCCTGGCTGAGGTCCTGATGAGTGAGAGTTCCATGTGAAGCCCTCTACATCATGATGGCTTGAATTCCCTGATGTCTTCTCACCCCCGTCTTAGTGCTGCACATGTATCTTCCCCCTGCCCTTACTTTCCTCTTCTGGAACCATAATAAATCATTGCTTCTACTGGAATCATTACTATCACTGCTACTGGAAAGTGAATCCCAATCTACTCTCCTATGGCTCCATTTGGGCAGATAGGTGGCTCCGTGGATAGAGCACTGGGTCTGGAATCAGGAAGATTCATCTTCCTGAGTTCAAATCCAGCCTCAGACACTTCATAGCTGTGTGACCGTGGGCAAGTCACTTAACCCTATTTGCCTCGGTTTCCTCATCTGTAAAATGAGCTAGTATCATCACTAAGAAAACCCCAATGGGTTCACAAAGAGTCAGACATGACAAAATAACAACAAAATGGCTCCATTCACCATCTTTGTAACTTTCCAAACCCAAATCCCCATTCCTGGCCACCACTACTCTATGTTTGTTGTATTCCCCATTAGAATGTAAGCTTCATCAGCATGGCTTTATCAAGAGCAGATCACGCTGACAATACCTCTCTATTCATAGAGAGATCATGGATGCCCTAATCCACAAATGCAGAAAATTATATATAATCAGATTTTTCCTCCCAAAGTACTGATCGGTTTTGCTAGTTTTTTTTCTGATTCATTTTTTTCCTTTCCTCTTTTTCATCAAAATCTTTAAGCACTGTCTCTGGCAGGAGGAAAAAGGAAAGATACAGGGGGAAGTCTAGGTGACGTAAAAATAAAAGATATCAATAAAATTTGTTGTTGTCATTGGGTTTTTTTTTAAGAGAATGAGAACAGGGAGATCTCTGCCATCGTTGTAACTCCAGATGGGCTTAGCCCAGTGCTTGGCACATTCTAAGTACTTAAAAAATACTTTTCATGAATTCATTGACTCATTGGGTAGGTGGAAATAGGCTAGGTGTCACAGGTGGCCCTCGAGCTAAACCTTGAAGGAAGAGAAGAATGATAAGAGACAGAGTTGAAGAAAGCTTACAAGGCCAGTCTAGGGGACGGTTTGTATAGATATACAGAATACAAATAGGAGGGGGGAAATTTCAATACAAATATACAAAAAACAACTTTGGAAAACTTAAGAACTCTGATCAATGTAACGACCAATCATAATTCCAGAGTACCCATGATGAAGTATATCAACCACCTCCTGACAGAGGGATGATGGATTCAGGATACAAAATAAGACATACATTTTTGGACACGGTAAATGAAAGAATTTGTTTTGCTTGACTACACATTTTTGTTACAAGGGTTTTGTTTCCCTTTCTTCTTTTTTTCTAACTGAGCAGGAGAACGAGGGTAGTGATAGGGTCATTCCTTCTCCCCAATGAGAACAGAAGGAATCACAGACAAGGGTGATAGCTCTGAAAGTTACATGTTGAATTTATTATATACTTGAAAAGAAAAACATGCTCTACAGAATATTTCTAGTTTCGTGTATAATCCCCTCCTTCTGTTCTATAATGTACATGATGATGCTATTACTTGGTGCTTGTTAAGTTCAAAGTAAAAAAAAAATGAAGGAAAAAAAGACAAACTAGTAGTCCGGTTTGCCTGGAATGTGTAGTATGTGGGAAGTAAAGTGGATGTCATCTGTACTTTATCTGAGAGGCAACAGAAGACTGCAGGTGGTTTTTAAGGAGAGAAGTGATGGGGCCTGACCTGCGTCTCAGGAAGATCATTTTGACAGCTGTGTGGAGGATGGATTGGAAAAAGAAGAGACTGGAAGAAGGGAGATAAATTAAGAAGTTATTACAACCAGTCTAGGTGACAGGCGAAGAACCTCAACCAGGATGATAGCTTTGAAAAGGTTTAGGAGGAGTAAGGAAGAGAAAGGAATAGAACTATAGAAGATTATTACCAGGAAGGCATTTCAAAATTTGAGGTCATAAAGGTATCAGTATTGGAGGATGGTAAGATCTTAGGTATCACCATTGCAGTGGGAGATGGAGTGAAGGAGAAGGAGGTGGATGTATGACATCTGAGCCCTAAACAACGGGAACGGCATGTGTCTTGCTAGGTAAAGTTCTACTTCTGGAATGTTTACTTTATCACTTCCCCTGAAAGCCAAAATCAAGTCTCCAAAATAGTATTATTATTATTATCTTTAGTAAACAGAATGAATTTAGAGAACATGAATGAATTTGCTTTGTATTAGAAAAGAAAATCTGGAACTAAGACTTCTGGGATTCCTTCTTTAACATTTCAAAGATATATAGTTTTGTTGGTGTGGCTGCTCTCTCCACTAACACACATTGCAACCTCTCCATGATTTAGTACATGGCCTCCTAGTGTTGCTGATGCTCAAAGATCGTTACCCTCCAGACAGCCTATTGATGAGATTCTCCAAATTTAGCTAGGCTGATCCTTGGATAACAGACACGTGGTCCATCATCATTTAAAGACCTTTGAGTTTGGCAGGAGAACTCCTAGAGTCTATAAGCCACTAGCATGGCATAACCCAAGATCCTAACTCTACCACAATGAGGCATTAGTTGAAAAATTAAGTAGAGGGATGGGCTCTAATCATCAAGTAATATCAGTGCTTTTTACTTTACAGAATAATTTGCCTCCTTTTCATTCTGTTCTTATGGGTCTATTTGTTTATATAGCGCCCAATTCCCAAGGCTCTCTATGAAGGGGATTTAAGTAACAGTCATTTCAGGAGTACTGAAACAATGACAGTGAGTGGGAAGTAAGTAAAAACAGGGAGGAAGAGGGAGAAAAGAATTAGTTGCTACACAGAGGAAAAAAAAAGATTAGCAAGGGCAAAGAACAGTGAAATCAGGAATTAATTAAACTAGGCATGAAAAGCAAGTAGTCTGCTGCCTCACAAAGGCTGTGAGCATTTTTACTGGTCACAAGCCTGTGCAGCCAACCCAAAGCTGGTTATAGCAAATTTCTATGCTTCTATGAAACAGGAAGAATAGGTGCAAGTAAAACCCTTCTGTTTCTCCCCAATCCTTAATTAGCAGGGGGAAAAATAACTGAAGATTCTCTTATAAACTAATAACAGATGAGGCAGTTAGACCCTCACTGACCTCTCTGAGATTCATTTTCTTCATCTTTAAAATGAAGAATTTGAAACGGATGAGTTGTAAACTCTCTTCTAATTCTGAATCTATGATTGTTATGTGTCAGGCTGGTCAAAGTCTCTGTGTGCCCACACTGGACTACTAAGACAACTGTCCCTTCTTCTTATGAATGGAATTTTTTCTTCAGCCTCAAAACAACCCGAAGATGTAGGTGTTAAGGGGTGAATGTTCCGGTTCTCAAAAAGGAAAGAGAATGATGCCTGCAAATTATAGGCTGGTGAATTTTATTTCAATTTCTGGCAAAATTCTAGAATGTGTTATTAAAGGGATGGTTGGTAACTGTGTAGAAAAGGAAGCAATGATAGTGAAGAGTCACCATAGCTTCATTGAGAACAGGTCATGGGAAGCTATTTCCTTTTTTGATGTAATTAATATTCATCATCATCAAGTAATTATGTAGTACATTAAAGTCTGTAAAGTACTTCATTTGCATTACCTCATTTAAGTTGTTAAATTGGAAGATTGAGGAATAATGTAGATCCTGTTTACTGAGATTTTTGCAAAGCCTTTGATAAATTCCCCTAGCTACTCTTTCAGAAAAGACAGAGATGTGCGGACTAAATGATAGTACAATTAGATGGATTTGGAACTGTTTGATTAGCCACATCATTTTATCAATTGTGAGAAACGTGGTTTTGGGGATCATTGGACTTCCCCAAATTGTGAGAAATGCGGTTTTAGGGATCCCTGGACTTCCTGGGCAGGGCCAAAGTCCAGAGGAAGAACCCTGTGATAATCCCTAAGGAAGGCTGTGCAGACCACAGGACTCCCAGAGGAAGAACAAGTGGTAGCCCCCTTAATCTGTGGGGATCACAGGGCTCCTAGGGGTGACACCCTAAGGAGGACCCAAGTGATGGCCCCTTAGAACGGCAGTAAGATCACAAGGCTCCCCAGACGGGGCCAGAAGTCTCAAGTGATGTCCCCTTCAGAAGGCTGTGCAAACCACAGGGTTCCCCAGGGAAATCCTGAGTGGTAGCCCTCTTAACACGGGAAGTTAGCCTGAGACGTGCTTCCACAGTTCATTGCTTTCCTTTTCCTATGACCTTGGGAAGATCCATGTGATTTGCCCATTCTCATCCAAAGAACTCAGGACCAGAGTGGGCAGAGGAAGGCATTTATTACACTCCTCAAGAGAACGGGTATAGTGCTCACTAGAAACACTCACACTGACACAACTGCAGGAGTTGGGGTAACCATCACCTCCACTCCTGCTTGAGTTATGGTTAGTTTACATTCTTTACTTTTTACATAGTTTTCTTAGGTTATACAGTTTATATAGGTAGGATAATAAGGATACAGAAGCAGAAGTGAAATTAATTAGATTTTCCTTGTCTGAGTTTAGGATTAATTTATATTCTTTATTTCCCCTACTTTCCCTCTTTAACATATGCAAATTATGCAAATCAGCAGGCCTGGACTCTTGACCAAGACCAGGCCCCTGATAAGCTTGAACTGGTTCAACAGGTTTGGCCTCTCTAGTTCCCCTGACTGCCTATGTCATGCTCTCCTCAAATGGCTCATTTAAGCATGCGTACAAGCCTCTGACCTTTCACCTGATTGACCTGAGACCTGGTTTCTAGTAAAGCTGGGGTGGAGATGGGGGGGGTGGAAGTACATCTTCAGTTCTGTGGAAACAAAACTCCTCCTCCCATTTCTTACATCAATGACTTGGATGAAGAGAGAGATGGCATACTTATCAGATTTGCAGATGATAAAAAACTGGGAGGGATAGCTAACACCCTGAATAACAAAGACACAATCCCCAAAATTCCTGACAGATTGCTGCACTGAGTTAAATTTAAGAAGATGAAATTCAGTAGGGACAAATGTAGAGTCTGAACCCAATGGGTTAAAAAAAATCAGGACAGGAGAGGTCTGCTTAGCAATCTGAAAAAGATCTAGGGGCCAAGAGACTCAGTATAAGTCAAGAGTGTGATATGGCAGCTGAGAAAGCAAATACCATCTTTGGCTGCACTGAGAACAAAGAAGCAATAATGTTGTTGTGTTGGCCCACATCTGGAATACTGTTTTCAGTCTGGGATGCTGCGTTATAGGAAGGATTCTGATAAGCTTGAGAACATCCAAAGGAAGACAACCAAGATGGTCAAGGGTCTTGAATTCCTGCCATATTAGGACTATTTGAAGGATGTTTAACCTGGCAAAGAGAAGACTTATGGGGTGTATAAGAGCTGTCTTTCAGTATCTGAAGGGCCACCATATGTAAGTGAGATTCGACTTTTTCTTTTTGACCCTGGGAAGCACAATTAGTTGCGAAGTGACAGATTTAGGCTCAATGTAAGAAAAAAAAAAACCCTAACAAGTAGATCTATTCCCCCTCAAAATAGGTACTCAAGCAAAAGTTGAATGTCAATTTGTTGAGTTATGTGATAGTGGAAACTGTTTTTCAGGCATGGGTTGGACTGAGATCCCTTCCAACTCTAAAATTCTGTGAACCTGGGAGGTGAAGGTCAGTTAACGACTGCCTCGATCTAGTCATGAGAGAATGAAACCCTGGACTAGGTTAAAAGAAATGGGAAATGGAAACAAAGTCATGAATGTGAAGGACCTTTCAAAGGAAGAAGAGGCAAGTCACAGGGGTCTCTCGTATAGCTCTAGAGATAACAGATAAAGTAATATTTTTTAATATAGCAAAGGGCAAAATAAGACATCAAATTCAATAACTTTCTACATGAGTGCAGATAAATTAGTCAACAAAATGTACTTCAATTTCCTTGCATGTAATTAGGAGTAATTTGCCAACTACTTGTCAAGAACTATCAATGGATTAAAAGATCCACAGGAAAGAGGTCACAGGAAACTCTGTAAAACTATGACTTGAAAGAAAATGAAACCCCACACTTGATACAATACACATCTACCTTGGTGACTGGGGAATCTGCAGATGGAAAAATAAATGTTCAGAAATGGATAATGAATATGGAATTTCTGAACTTATTTCACCTAACATTTGTTATTTCATGGAGAAAATAATTTGAAAAGAAATGGCTATTAAAGATTTATTTTAAACTTCTAGAGGAAGTTTCCTACTGCTTTGAGAGCTACTTCAAGAAGCTAGAAACCATGGGATACTTCCTTCTTACAAGATACACTTGAGTTTCAGATTTTACTTTTTCTCCTCATTACAGTATATTGAAGAATATCCCAAAGATTGATATAACAATATCTTCAAGGTTGGTGGTATTTTTAAAGTGAGTATTTTTATTTTGTTGGTTGAAACAGGACGGGGGGTGAGAGTGGGATGGGGGTGGGTGGAGAAAAAGACACTTATGGTGAAAGCTACAGCAAAAGAGAGGAGATGTGCTACTGAATGATCAATTATGCCAGTGAGCAGACAGATTCTTTCATATGAGGCAATGTATACCATCAACAGATACTTCAGTGCCACTAAAGAAGGCCAGAAATAATCTTTGAAATAAGGTAAGAGTGAGATGGACACAAGCAAAGACTAGAGGAGCTGAAATGTACTTTAGCTTCGTTTGTCTCTTCTCTAAGTCAGGCAAGGAAGAATAGAGATGTAAAGGGCTGTCCCTCTGCATGTAATTGTGACTCTTCCATGTTTGGGACAGGGAGATTGAGGGAGAAAAGAGCACAGGGCTCCTCAATGTATCTTATTAAAATTAAATTGATTAGTTTATTTGCATCTATTGACTGATTTATTACTTATACAATCAATACTCAACATTCTAAAATCTAACCTTCATGACCTCAAGCACTCATGTGATTTTATTGGTAACTTCATTTTCACCTTTGTGTGGGCAACTGCCACATTCATGGCTATGCACAGTAGAGAAAATAATGAGAAGGTGCAATGTGTGCAAGTCTGAGGAGCAACTGGTATCTTACTGGGCCCTTCACTGGTCTTGTTCATCATACCATTGTAGAATAAAGAGGCCTCCATGCATTTACTGCATATTTTCATTGTTTGCCTATAAAACTCAAGTTCTGTGTTGCAATTATGCCCCCAAAGCATAGTGCAAGTCCTTTGGGCTCCGCACCCAAACATGAAAAAGTCAGTGATGTGTCTTAGGGAAAAAATAAAGGTGTTAGATAAACTTCCTGCCGGAATGTCTACAGCCTACTGTCAGTCTAATCAATCAGCTGGCTAGAGATACTGTGACTGCCAATGGTCTCTTCGGTAACAGCCTCAAGGTTAAAAGTCAACTCTCTTCTGCTATACTCCCCTACTCCCAGACCCTTAAAGGTTCTCAAACAGTATAATGTCACTGATGGATTATTTCAAGCTCATAAGTCCTTCATGATCTCCAACACCATTCACCAGATGTGAAGGACAGAATGTCAGAGACCTTGCCAGTATTGGGATCTTCCAACAGCAATGAATAACATCCCAGCAACCTCTCCCTTGGTTTTCAGAGAGTTGCCAAGGTAGAAAAGTTTACAACAGTATAATACACAGCACAATGCCCTCACACTCCTATCTGACCCAGTGGAAAGTAGGATTCAGGTTACAAAAGGTTTTAGTTTTAATAATTTTATTTGGTGTACAGTATTTATGGTACTGTAGATTTCATGTGTTATGAAAAGTGAATATTGCTTGAAATCAATATTTTTTATTTAGATGTTAGCACAAAAGGTCACAATTCTAGGGAATTACTAGCAAGAAAAATGTTTTGCATGTTACCAATTTTATTTTGTGTACTGCATTTTATGGGTTATTTCATGGTTACTGTATTATGAAAAGTGCATATTACCAGAGTTAATGTTTTGTCATAAAGAATTGTATGCAGAAAAGTATATTTTCAGCAATCTCTGGTGAAGATTCCAATTTTAAATGGTTGTGGGAATCCAACCTCCTATTTTCCATAGGTTCAATGTATCAACATTTGTTTTATTTTTGCAATGTTTTCTAGGAACATTGCCCCTGTGAATGTTGAAGACTGAGTGTACAATGTTTTGATGGCCCTGTTTGTCCTGTTTTAATTTCTTCTTGGAATAAGGAAAATGGCATACTTCTTAATTGTTCCCTCATCCAGATTCAATCTGTTCAGTAACCGTGTAGTGGGGTGCTATAGGGAGAAATACTGTCCATCTCTGCAGCTTAATTCAAGCATATATATACTAGAAAATGGACCTCTGCCTGCCAAGTCACAGATCATGACTGGTGTTCCCAGTCCCCAGCAAAGCCCAGTAGAATAAGATTAAGTCCTTCCTCCTCAAAGGTGTTCTCTCTCTCTCTCTCTCTCTCTCTCTCTCTCTCTCTCCTTCACACACACACACACACATACACACACGGATAGATAAGGATCCCTTTGCTTCCCTTAACATTCTTATAGATAGTATAAGAATCCACTGACAGAATGTGCCAAAAGGGGAATCCATCACTGCAAGCCAATGCTTTTAACATAGCCAGTCCACTTTAAGACCTCTACATCGAATTCATCTCCACAAACTTACCACTACCATTCACAGCAGAAGAACGTTGTATTAGTGGGTAAACTAACCGAAAAGATAACAGTAGGAGCGAAAGCTATCTTCCAGAATTTAATGAGCAATGCTCTACAAGAATAGGCTTCATTCTTGCACACTGGGGTGTGATGTGTGTCTGTGTGGTGAGCCTAAAACAAGCGTCTGACAGTAAAAACCTCATCACTTACGAGTTTTTCAGTATTCAGTGGTTGTATGGCTGGCTGGGAATGCAGCTTCCATTCCTCACAAGTTCTGCTAGCAACAAATATAACAAATACTCCACTGTCCTAGTTTTCCAGGTACAACCAAGCCATGCGCCAACGACTTGTGCCCAACAACTGAACCTAAAAAAGTGAAAACTTCCAGAGGAAAAAGATGAATCAAGTAGAGGAGAGTCACGAGACCAATTCCTTTTTGAAATGCTTCTCTGATTCTAGGCAAATTTCTCAACTTCTGGGACTCAGCTTACCTATGGCCTTCATGGGGATATTGTAAAGGTCAATTACCTAACAGAAAACATTCTCTGGGCTCTTTGTTGAGAAGGGCTCTCTAGATTCAAGGTGGCGGACATTAGTAATGTCAGGCCCATGGTAAATATTCAACCTGTGGACTACTCTGTGGATGCACCGATATTACCTACATTTTTAACGGAAGCAGACTGCAAAAAAAGAGTCCAATCAGCTTGAACGAAGACTGTTTTGACTATGGAGGGACACTGAGGCAAAAGGGAGTCTTATGCAACGGACTGAGTTACTTTTTAAAAAATATACTTTCAGTATATACAACAGATCAAAGAGCAAAGACTATTTAAAAGTGGACTCAATCTTATTTTTAAAATTTAAGAGATCCCGAATATAGAATCAGGAGTAGGAGCAGACACCAATAATGAAATATACAAGAAGGCACAATGAGAGGTATTTTTTAGGATTTCTGTAAATATATGTATGTATGTATACACCCATGTTATATACAGATAGACAGGTATAGATATGCACACATATATGCAAAAGGGTATATGTCATTAATAAATACAAACATTTTATGTACATTTCAAATGCCCCTAAATGCCATTTTCCACAGCAAGTAGGACTGTATTTTCTGATGTCAAGCTGAATGGATTACAATGAAGGCTCACAGCCTCTGGTGGACAATAATACACAAGGGATGTAGTTATCAAATTTTGCCTAGAATGCAAAATGCCTTTTCCAGGCTCTGTCATTGCTTAATCATCCCTAAAATAACAAAAGGGCTGGTCCAGGGGTATATTGGTACTCCCAAGGTCGGAAAAGTAAAAGTAAAAGGCCTGTTTGGTAGGGTCCCTGTGAGAATTTATGGGAAAATACAGACCAGGGTTGCATAAGAAAGGAAGTCTTAGAAAAGCTGTGAACCATGAAAACAGCCACCAAAGTCAAGGCTAAAGAACAATATAAAAAAAAGGTTTGCTGATGACATTGATTAGGACTGTCTGTTGATTACATAAGCTGGGCGGACCTAAAAGCAGACACTCATCTATAAGCTATCTCCATTTAGCAAGAAGAGACAAATTCCCATGGTGACATGCCACTGGGCATCTGGGGTTCTATCCTATTGATGAGGGTACAGTCTCTGGGAATCCCCTTGAACCTGGAGTACAGTCTCTGGGAGCCCCCTTGAACTCTCCCTGAATCTTCCCACTAGATGAAGCTTTTGCCAAAGGCAATAGGCCTTTCATTATCTAGGCCCAAATCTCTACCTAGCCTAGCCCTCTATTGTCCAGCTGCTTCCCACCATGGATCCTGATCAAAATATCTATACCCTAAGCTCTGTTACCCCAGCTTTCTGTTGTCTTTCATCTCCAGGTAGCCTTCAGCTATTTCTCACCCTGGAATCTGACCTCACCCCAGTCACCCCAGTCCACTCTAAACCCCTCCTCTAGTCATCCCAGACTACTCAAGACCACCCCTCAATCCCTCCTACAATCATGCCTCCATGAAGGCGCTCAGATTCAATCTAGCTCAAATTGAATCTGGCCCGCTGGCGAAAACAAGCATCACAAAGGGTAAGATTTCTTAAGACAACCCAACATGGCGAATCTTTAATAAACTTTGCTTTTCCTTGGCTGAGGAGGTTTGAGTGGAAGTGTCAGAACTTTGGGGTCTTGAGTACCCCTAGAAACATATGGTTCCCTTACATCATCATTTTTCTTTAACCTCATCACTATGAAGGAGGGACTTTCAAGAAAGTTTTTCTGGGGATTAGTCATGTCCTACAAGATGCTGTTAAGGCGATAGGAGCAAAAGTCTTAAGCTAACAATTACAGATATACCCCAAGTCTCCTTGGGAGGTATGATCACAAGTGCTACCTGGCATAGCCCACTCCTGCTCAACATCACTGACTAAATATCACAAAAAGACAGATATTCACTCTTATGTCATTCATTCATTTGAATTTTAAACACTTCCAATATAGGATCAGAGAGAGTCAGACATGATTGAAACGACCCAACAACATACAAATACACATACAGTGTATTACTGTACTAGTGCTGGGGGAGAAAGATAAATAAGAGAGAGTCCCTAAACTCCACACCATTTGCTTATGACAAGGAGAAGAGCAGCAGGTACTCTAGCTTTACCGGGGAATCCCACAATCAGGGGTCACCTCTATTGCACCTTGCTCTCACCACCTATGGCAGGCACGGTTTGGGCAGGCACAAGAACTGGAAGAGCAAAGCTCAGACAGGTCAAACAAAGTCAACATAAGACTAAGAATCTGAAAGGTTCGAGTTTCTTTGGCTAAGGCGACCACCAGGCAGCACTTAAATAAGTCATTTCAACTTCCTTCTCACCTTATGGCTGCACTTTCTCTTTGCTCATTTCAACCAACAGATATAAAGTCAACAAATAGTTATATAGGCCTATGGATTTCCTCAAAGAAAGTTGTACAATGAACTGAAACCAGTGGGTACTCTAATTCTACATTTAGATTTTCACAAATCAGGAGGAAGAAAAGTTTGATGTTTGCTGTTAAGCTTTCTGACTTTTTTTCGCTGGGCCTTTCACTCTCCTAGAAATAAAAGTAAAATTCTGTAGTATTTACCTATACCTAAACCATTATTTAAGACTGACTGGGGTTATATTGAGAACTTTTTCTTGGCTCCAATGATATTTATTCTTCATGGATTAAAATGAGAAGTTTGGATTGTTTCAACCCCAACAAGGCTCTTAATCCTGATCAGTCATTCTTTTAAAATAACTTACATCAATGCTGACATCCAATCTAAAGTAAACAACACTAAACCAATACTTAAAGGTCTTTTTAAAAAAACTCCTGAAGCCTTAAACACACATGTGCACACCCCAACAACCCTTTGTCTCTGTCTCTCTCTTTGTGTCTTTCCTTTCTGTCTCCCACCCTCCCTGCCAAGACTTTGATCATCAAATCCTCACACTCAGTCAGTTATTAAGTACTTGATCTATGCTAAGCACTATGCAGGAAAAAAAAAGGGCAAAACCATTCCTGCCCTCAAGGAGCTCTAAAGGGGGAGAAAGACATTGCACAAATGTTGTTCGGTCGCTTCAGTTGTGTCTGACTGTTGACCGTATTTGGGGTTTTCTTGGCAAAGATACTGGAGTAGTCTGCTATTTCTTTCTCCAGCTCATTTTACAGACTAGGAAACAGGTAAACAGGCCCAGAGTCACACAGCAGCTAGTAAATGTTTGAGGCCAGATTTGATCACAGGAAGATGAATCTTCCTAACTCCAAACCCAGCTGCCCATCATGTAAATAAAGACATACAATGCAAAGGCCGAGGATGAGGAGTAGGGAGTTTCATAGGCAATGAGTGGGATAGCGAGGACCTCTCATGGAATCTGAGTCTCAGCCTTTCTATGAATTGAGTGGGCTAAACGGAGGAGGGGACTTTTCGGCATGGCTCAGGGCTTCTGATTGACAGCTAGGCTGAAGTTTCCAGTTACTAAGGATCACCTGTACTGTGTTGTCGCCAAATAAGGATAAAAGTGTTCTTAAGAATTGTCATTGGCGGGGTGGAGCCAAGATGGCGGCTGGTAAGCAGGGACTAGAGTGAGCTCCGTACCCGAGTCCCTCCAAAAACCTATAAAAAACGGCTCTGAACCAATTCTAGAATGGCAGAACCCACAGAACAGCAGAGGGAAGCAGGGCTCCAGCCCAGGACAGCCCGGATGGTCTCTGGGTGAGGTGTATTCCACACAGAGCTGGGAGCGGGGAGCTGGGAACGGAGTGGAGCACAGCCCAGCTTGAGTGGCGTGGAACAACCAAACTTGGAGTCGGGCAGATGGGGTCCCTAGCGCCCTGAATATGTGAGCTTCGGCAGTTACCAGACGTCTCAACCCACAAACACCAAAGACTGCGGAGAAGGTTAGTGGGAAAAGTTGCAGGAGTGGAAGGAGTTCGTGGTTCGGCTTCCAGCCCCAGGGGGGGCAGCGGAGGTGGGGCAGCTACAGCTGTTGTTACTTCCAGCTCCAGGCCCACCTGGTGGGAGGAATTAAGTGGCGGATCAGAGCAGGAGTGCAACAGCCTGCTGAAGATCTAAGCCCAGTCTGGACTGGGGGCTCTTGGGGAAGGAGTAATGCGGGTCTGACAGAGCTGGCACCTCCCCCCCAAACGTGGAACATAGAACTCGTTAGTCTACAAGCAGTCATACCCCACTGAAAAACTCAAGGGTCAAGTTAGTGGGTTGGGAATATGGCCAGGCAGCGAAAGCACACCCAGATTCAGTCTCAGACTTTGGATTCTTTCTTTGGTGACAAAGAAGACCAAAACATACAGCCTAAAGAAGACAACAAAGTCATAGAGCCTACAACAAAAGCCTCCAAGAAAAACATGAACTGGCCCCAGGCCATGGAAGAGCTCAAAAAGGATTTGGAAAAGCAAGTTAGAGAAGTAGAGGAAAAATTGGGAAGAGAAATGAGAAGGATGCGAGAAAATCATGAAAAACAAGTCAATGACTTGCTACAGGAGACCCAAAAAAATTCTGAAAAATACACTGAAGATAACAACACCTTAAAAAACAGACTAACTCAAATGGCAAAAGAGCTCCAAAAAGCCAATGAGGAGAAGAATGCCTTGAAAGGCAGAATTAGCCAAATGGAAAAGGAGGTCCAAAAGACCACTGAAGAAAATGCTACTTTAAAAATTAGATTGGAACAAGTGGAAGCTAGTGACTTTATGAGAAATCAGGATATTATAAAACAGAACCAAAGGAATGAAAAAATGGAAGACAATGTGAAATATCTCATTGGAAAAACCACTGACCTGGAAAATAGATCCAGGAGAGATAATTTAAAAATTATTGGACTACCTGAAAGCCATGATCAAAAAAAGAGCCTAGATACCATCTTTCAAGAAATTATCAAGGAGAACTGCCCTGATATTCTAGAGCCACAGGGCAAAAGAGAAATTGAAAGAATCCATCGATGGCCTCCTCAAATAGATCCCAAAAAGAAATCTCCTAGGAATATTGTTGCCAAATTCCAGAGCTCCCAGATCAAGGAGAAAATACTGCAAGCAGCCAGAAAGAAACAATTTCAGTATTGTGGAAACCCAATCAGAATAACCCAAGATCTGGCAGCTTCTACATTAAGAGATCGAAGGGCTTGGAATGCGATATTCCGGAGGTCAATGGAGCTAGGATTAAAACCTAGAATCCCCTACCCAGCAAAACTGAGTATCATGTTTCAAGGCAAAATATGGACTTTCAATAAAATAGAGGACTTTCAAGCTTTCTCAGTGAAAAGACCAGAACTGAATAGAAAATTTGACTTTCAAACACAAGAATCAAGAGAAGCATGAAAAGGTAATCAAGAAACAGAAATTGCAAGGGACTTACTAAAGTTGAACTGTTTTGTTTACATTCCTACAAGGAAAGATGATGTGTATGATTCATGAGGCCTCAATATTATAGTAGCTGAAAGGAATATGCATATATATATATATATATATATGTTTATGTATATATATAAGTGAATGTGTATGTATGTAGATATCTATGTGTATATGTATGTATGTGTATGTATGTGTATATATATGTGTTTTTATATATGTATGTGTGTGTGTGTGTGTATATATATATATATATATATGTATATATATATATATATATAAAAGAGAGAGAGCAGACACAGGGTGAGTTGAAGATGAAGGGAAGATATCTAAAAGAAATAAAATGAAATTAAGGGATGAGAGAGCAACACACTGAGAGTGGGAGATAGGGAGAGATAGAATGGGGTGGATTATCTCGAATAAAGGTGGCAAGAGGAAGCAGTTCTGTGGGAGGAGGGGAGAGGGCAGGTGAGGGGGGAATGAGTGAACCTTGCTCTCATCAGATTTGGCCTGAGGGGGAATACCATACATACTCAGTTGGGTATCTTACCCCACAGGAAAGAAGAGGGAGGAAGATAAAAAAAATAAAAGGGGGGGGATGATGGAGGGGACGGCAGATGGGGGTGGAGGTAATCAAAACAAACACTTTGGAAAGGGGACAGGGTCAAGGGACAAAATTCAATAAAGCGGGATGGGTTGGGAAGGAGCAAAATGTAGTTAGCTTTCACAACATGAGTATTGTGGAAGGGTTATACATAATGATACATGTGTGGCCTAGGTTGAATTGCTCGACTTCTTAGGGAGGGTGGGTGGGAAGGGAAGAGGGGAGAGAATTTGGAACTCAAAGTTTTAAAATCAGATGTTCAAAAACAAAAAAAAGTTTTTGCATGCAACTAAAAAATGAGATACACAGGCAATGGGGTGTAGAAATTTATCTTGCCCTACAAGAAAGGAAGGGAAAAGGGGATGAGAGGGGAGGGGGGGTGATAGAGGGGAGGGCTGACTGGGGAACAGGGCAACCAGAATATAAGCCATCTTGGAGTGGGGGGGAGGGTAGAAATGGGGAGAAAATTTGTAATTCAAACTGTTGTGAAAATCAGTGCTGAAAACAAAATATGTTAAATAAATAAATTTAAATTAAAAAAAAAAAGAATTGTCATTGGCTAAATTAGTGTTTCCTTGTTCCTCGTACCTTGGTTAGGTTTCTCATGAGATTGTGAGTCTGAGCTCCACCAGCGGTGGGATGAGGATGGAATGCTCTAGGGTATATAATCATGCTTTACTTCCTGTACTGCCCCTCTCCTATTAGCTTACTGCTGGTGGTGATGACCTCCTTTCTCTCAAGATTGTAATAAAGAAGTTTTCTGTTTCTACTTTGAGAGACCTCTGACTCTTTTAATTAATTGCTGGCGGGTGGTCTCACCCCACACAGCAAGGAACAGCAAGTAGACCAGAGCAGCTTTACTTGAGGATGCATAGGGGAGAAAGTATAAGATCAGAAAGGTATGTAAGGGATTTAAATGCTAAACAGGGGACTTTTATGATCCTGGAGGTCATAGGAAGCCACTGGAGATTAATGAGTACCTGCCTGAATTTTAGGAAAATTACTTTGACAGGGGAGTGGAAAATTAGATCAGTTTGGATTATGTTAAAAAGATAAAATTAGTCAAAATACATTTTTCTTTTTTTTTAACTCTTTTTTTAAAATTTTTTTTCTGTTTTTTTTTAAATTTATTTAATATATTCAGTTTTCAGTATTGATTTTCACAAAAGTTTGAATTACAAATTTTTTCCCCCATTTCTACCCTCCCCCCACTCCAAGATGGTATATATTCTGGTTGCCCTGTTCCCCAGTCAGCGCTCCCATCTGTTACCCCACTCCCCTCCCATCCCCCTTTCCATTCTTCTCTTGTAGGGCAAGATAAATTTCTATGCCCCAATGCCTGTGTATCTTATTTCCTAGTTGCATGCAAAAACTTTTTTTTGTTGTTGTTTTTGAACGTCTGTTTTCAAAACTTTGAGTTCCAAATTCTCTCCCCTCTTCCCTCCCCACCCACCCTCCCTAAGAAGGCAAGCAATTCAACATAGGCCACATGCGTATCATTATGTAAAACCCTTCCACAATACTCATATTGTGAAAGATTAACTATGTTTTGCTCCTTCCTAACCTATCCCCCTTTATTGAATTTTCTCCCTTGACTCTGTCCCTTTTCAAAAGTGTTTGTTTTTGATTAACTCCTCCCCCTGTCTGCCCTCCCTTCTATCATCCCCCCTTTTTTATCTTCTTCCTCCTTCTTTCCTGTGGGGTAAGATACCCAATTGAGTGTGTATGGTATTCCCTCCTCAGGTCAAATCCAAAGAGAGCAAGATTTACTCATTCCCCCTCACCTGCCCCCTCTTCCCTTCCTACAGAACCACTTTTTCTTGCCACTTTTATGCAAGATAATTTACCCCATTCTCTCTCTCCCTTTCTCCCTCTCTCAATATATTCCTCTCTTATCCCTTAAATTGATTTCATTTTTTTAGATATCATCCCTTCACATTCAACTCACCCTGTGCCCTGTGTGTGTGTGTGTGTATACATACATATATGTATAAATACACATACATATATATACCTACATATATACATACATAGACACACACATATGTATATATATGTAAATACATACATATATGCATATTCCTTTCAGCTACTATAATATTGAGGTCTCATGAATCATACACATCATCTTTCCATGTAGGAATGTAAACAAAACAGTTCAACTTTAGTAAGTCCCTTGCAATTTCTGTTTCTTGATTACCTTTTCATGCTTCTCTTGATTCTTGTGTTTGAAAGTCAAATTTTCTATTCAGTTCTGGTCTTTTCACTGAGAAAGCTTGAAAGTCCTCTATTTTATTGAAAGTCCATATTTTGCCTTGAAACATGATACTCAGTTTTGCTGGGTAGGGGATTCTAGGTTTTAATCCTAGCTCCATTGACCTCCGGAATATCGCATTCCAAGCCCTTCGATCTCTTAATGTAGAAGCTGCCAGATCTTGGGTTATTCTGATTGGGTTTCCACAATACTCAAATTGTTTCTTTCTGGCTGCTTGCAGTATTTTCTCCTTGATCTGGGAGCTCTGGAATTTGGCAACAATATTCCTAGGAGATTTCTTTTTGGGATCTATTTGAGGAGGCCATCGATGGATTCTTTCAATTTCTATTTTGCCCTGTGGCTCTAGAATATCAGGGCAGTTCTCCTTGATAATTTCTTGAAAGATGGTATCTAGGCTCTTTTTTTGATCATGGCTTTCAGGTAGTCCAATAATTTTTAAATCATCTCTCCTGGATCTATTTTCCAGGTCAGTGGTTTTTCCAATGAGATATTTCACATTGTCTTCCATTTTTTCATTCCTTTGGTTCTGTTTTATAATATCCTGATTTCTCATAAAGTCACTAGCTTCCACTTGCTCCAATCTAATTTTTAAAGTAGTATTTTCTTCAGTGGTCTTTTGGACCTCCTTTTCCATTTGGCTAATTCTGCCTTTCAAGGCATTCTTCTCCTCATTGGCTTTTTGGAGCTCTTTTGCCATTTGAGTTAGTCTGTTTTTTAAGGTGTTGTTATCTTCAGTGTATTTTTCAGAATTTTTTTGGGTCTCCTGTAGCAAGTCATTGACTTGTTTTTCATGATTTTCTCGCATCCTTCTCATTTCTCTTCCCAATTTTTCCTCTACTTCTCTAACTTGCTTTTCCAAATCCTTTTTGAGCTCTTCCATGGCCTGGGGCCAGTTCATGTTTTTCTTGGAGGCTTTTGTTGTAGGCTCTATGACTTTATTGTCTTCTTTAGGCTGTATGTTTTGGTCTTCTTTGTCACCAAAGAAAGAATCCAAAGTCTGAGACTGAATCTGGGTGTGCTTTCGCTGCCTGGCCATATTCCCAACCCACTAACTTGACCCTTGAGTTTTTCAGTGGGGTATGACTGCTTGTAGACTAACGAGTTCTATGTTCCACGTTTGGGGGGGAGGTGCCAGCTCTGTCACCCCAGCACTCCTCCTTCCCCAAGAACCACCAACCCGGACCTGACACAAATCTTCTGCAGTCTCTGCACTCCTGCTCTGATCCCCCACTTAATTCCTCCCACCAGGTGGGCCTGGGGCCAGAAGTAACTGCAGCTGTAGTTCTGTAGCTGCACCTCCCCCGCTGCCCCTGGGGTGGTGGCCTAACCGTGAACTCTGTCCCCCGCAGCTTTTCCCACTAACCTTCTCTGTTGTCTTTGGTGTTTGTGGGTTGAGAAGTCTGGTAACTGCCACAGCTCACTGATTCAGGGCGCCAGGGCCTGTTCTGCCCGGCTCCTCGTCTGGCTGGTCCTGCTGCCTCCCACACTGAGCTCTCCTCCCCTCCACTCCATGAGTGATAGACCTCATCCAGTGACCATCCAGGCTGTCCTGGGCTGGATCCCTGCTTCTCTCTGCTATTTTGTGGGTTCTGCAGTTCTAGAATTTGTTCAGAGCCATTTTTTACAGGTTTTTGGAGGGATGTGGTAGGGAGCTCACGCAAGTCCCTGCTTTCCAGCCGCCATCTTGGCTCCACCCCCCAAAATACATTTTCTTTTAAGGACAAAGCAAAACAAAATTACAAAACTGTATAAAGGCAAAATTTCTATTCTTGATTTAAAAGTCATCCCTGCAGTAGACCCCCATTTATTGACATGGATAGAGATTGTTCTAAGATTTATCTCTTTAACAGTGGATGATTTTAAGGCAATGTTATTGTCGGGAGAATAATATTTCAGCTTCAGACATTTAAAAAAAATGTATCCAATAGAGCAATTCACTTAAAAAAAGATGAAGAATGGGGAAAAAAAAAAAACAACTTACAACCTCAACCACTTTTTTTTTGAGAAGAAACACATTCCCTTCCCAGTTAAATCTAAAGGATTTAATAATATGAATGGAAAAAAGTTTTGCTGAATAAAGAGAGAAGAAAAGTGGGTAATGAGGTAAGTTCTACTCCCCCTAAGTTTCTTTATTTCATTTACATAAATAAAACCTCCAAGTAAACAATCTCAGGCTCCCCTCAGTAGACAGAATGAAAGTTCATCAATCCTCCAAGTTGCCCATATTTCCTCTACACTTTGCTTTCTTGTCAAAAGCGTTTCCAACAAAAACACTCAGTGACCCAAGATTCCGGAAAATGGAGAGACAAAGAAGAAAATGCTCAGCCACTTATGCCATACATGTCTGGTTCCCCGCAAAGGCCCAACAATATAGAGCTTCTTTGTTCGTCTCACCTCAGCGCTTCTTAAAGGGGTTTCTGCGGGTAGGATCTGTTCCCAAAGCTTTAAGATATTTTGATCCAATTTGCTTGAATAGATGGCCAAGTTGGCTGGGTTCCTTTTCACCTAGTCAACTTGAACCATTCACCAAGCTCCCCTAAACGTGGACTACACTGTCCTGATGTCTTACTTTTCCTCACAATGTTCTTCCCCACAAATCCTCATTCCTCAATTTCTACTTACCAGAATTCTGAACCAATCCTTTAAATGCCACCACTCCTATGAAAACTTCTCTGATCCTTTACCCAGCTCAAAATCCTCTCAATACTTATGTTACTTTGTCTGAACCTCTCTTTAAGCACTACCTACCTTATGTTATAATCTTTTTCTACACATCTTCTCTCTAGCAATGACACGCACACAGGAACTCAAATTACTTGATCAGCAATGTCCTCTGTAACTCTGAAATTCTAAGATCCTATGAATACACCCAACCAATTAGGCAACTGTTAGTTCTAGTTCTGAACTAACTATAAAGAGGTTCCATAGTATTCAGCAGAAAAGACGAGGGGTCATTAATCGCTATTTTCACAGTTATATTGACCACATTCACTATGAATAGAGTCTATGTTTTTTAACTGTTTTTTCACTCAGTGAGGAGGGATTTGCTGATCTATCCACAATCTCTCTCTCTCTCGGTCTCTCTTAAGAGTAAGACATATCAGCCAGGGTTATAGGTGCTATTTCTGGCCATGAAGAAAAGCAAAGCTAACTGGCTTACATGGAAATGAAACATATCAACTTAGTAGCAATAATACCATGTTCCAGTAATCTCAAGCATCCATAGTCCAAATAGCTACAAGTATAGGGCCTCTTCCATGCAAAAAAAAAAATGCGTGTAATTTAATTAAGTTAGAGAGATAAAGAATAATAAAAAGAAAAACACAAACTCCACCACTGCTTTTATTCTTTTGAGAAGAAATGCATTCTCTTCCCAGTCACTTTTCTAAAGGACTTAGTTAAATTGGAAAGAACACTGGGTTTTGAGTCAAGGAACAGTGGTTTAAATCCCAGTTTTTCTAATTCTTACTTGGATGACCTTGAACAAGTCCCTTAATTCCTCTGGGCCTCAGTTTGCTCACCTGTAATAAAAGGGAGATGGATCAGATGACTTCTAAGATCCCTTCCAGATCAAAATCTCTGATCCTAAGATAAACCATTAAGAAATATTCCAAGACCTTCATACTGTAAATCAGACCAACAAACGATTTGCCACTGAGTGTCTACCATGTGACCAAAATACTCATGTTGCACTACATTTATATGAAAAACATGCCAGACTGGCCAAATCATAGAATTAAAGAAATGACACTAAGGGCTATTATCAGAACATAAGAAGACCAAAAGAATGGTGATCATTGAGAATAAAGAAAAACAAAAAACAAGAAACACCCATCAATTTCATAGAAAAGGAAAGAACACTAGTTTCTGAGGCAGGGTAACACAGTAGATCTTGACAACTGACCTAAAAGTAAGCAAACCCTGCACTTACTAGTTGGACCCTCCACTTATGTGACATTGGAAAAATCATCTAACCTCTCCTCACCTCAGAAACATCTCTTCATCCTCATTAGTTTCAAAGTCTATAAAAATAGAGATTCTAACATCTGCCCTGCCTACTTGAGATGAAAGCACTTTGAAAACTTTTGCAAAGTGCTGTAAAATATTATTGTTGTTAACAGTAGCGAAATAAACCAAGGCACTCCCCACGAAAATGTTTTCAGAGGTAGAACACATCTACCAAATGTCTCCTCAATTCTAGTCTCTCTCATCTCTCCAATGCATCAGCCAGCCTTGGGTGGCTTCCCTTATTATCATGCAGAACATTCACCAACCATAACTATACCCCATTAGTATCACACAACAACCAAAAAGAAACTAAAATAGATAACCCAATACCTGCTGAAAATGAAACACAATCTTTTGGATGAAACCAAAATGCTAATTCAAGACCCCATTCCCTTGGGTCCTGAGATTGCATATATTCACAAGGAAAGCAACAGATGGGTAATGCAAGCAAGAAAACACCTGTGTAATTAGAAATTGGGGTTAGGAATGCTAACAGAAGGATCAGAAAAACAGTATTGATGGTATCCAAAAAAACACAAAAAAACGATCCCTAGGACTGGTTCCTAGAAATAACTAAATTCTTTTCATTCAACCATAAAGCTGCCAAATTAATGATCCTACAATGTAGGTCTGAACATGTCACTCCTCTGTTAAAAAAAAAAATCATCAGTGGTTCCCTAAGGTTTCTAGGATAAAATATGATCTCCGTGGTCTGGCAGTCCATTCCCCTGTTTCCAGGCAAGACTTTAAAATCTGAAAAGTATTCTAAAATGTTTCCAAATAGCATGTTCTACTGTCTCATAAGATTTGGTGTTAGAAGTTCCTCCAACTGTCTAGCCTAGCTCTCTTTTAATTCCATTTTTAACGTATTTCCTTTTAAGCTGTCCTTGGTGGAATCAAAATGGCAGCACAGGATCTCTTCTTATACATAAAGTCTCCGAGTAAGCTGTTCTCATTTGTAGACTAAATAACCCCAATTCCTTGAGTCCTTCCCTGTAGATCTTTTTTTTCCACTTTTGAATCAAAGAATAAAAATGACAGTTCAACCCATAGGAGTATCTGATTTCTACAACCAGGACATCACAATCACACCTCTAATACAATCACATCTCTAAGCCATTGCTGTTTCTTATCTCCCTCAGAGTAACTCATAATACTTCTTGTCTTACCACCAGTTAAGATTTGAATCTCCCTGGACAATCATTTAAACCTACAAAGTCATGATTGGGCCAACAATAAGGGCAGGGTAAGGCAAAGAAACGATTTTTCTAAAGGCAGGTCAAAGATTTTAACAGCACCAGCTGAAGTAGACTTACTCCTGGGATTTGTAGAAGAAAATTCAAACAGGTAAGTTGGCCCTTCGCTATGAGAAAAATTTGCCTTTCACATCATTTGTCTCAAATTCACTGTCTGCGGTTTGTTAATTGGGTTTAATTAAGATCACTTCATTTTGCTTTATGGTGGAAAGAAAGCCTACCTAATCAAATAAACATGGGCGACAGCCAAGTTTCTCCCTCAACACTTGCAAATGAGCATGCCACAATATCTGGAAGGAAAATTTAAAACCTTTTAAAATTCACTCTGATGTGGTGGTGACTGTAATACTCAAACTCTGTTGAAGGCAAAGAGGTACGTATTTCAAAAACATTGAGGATAAAAAGGAATTAAAAAACAACCAACCTGAGGTGCTCAGAAATTTGAACAAGAATCTGGGAACTTAAAAGCAAAGAGTCCCCTAACTGTGTTCTGTCAATAATTTATTTAACTAGCTAGGTGGTGCTGTGGAATGAGCATTGGGCCTGGAGTCAGGAAGACCTGAACTCAAATCTTGTCTCAGATATTCACTTGTGGTTAGACCCTGGTCAAGTCACTTAGCATCCATCTGTCTCAGTTTCCTCAATTGTAAAATGGGCATGGTATCAGAACCTACCTCCCTGGGTTGTCCTGAGGCTCAAATGAGATAACATTTGTAAAGTGCTTAGCATAGTGTCTGGCACGTTGTAACAATAAAGCTGCTAGTAGCTGTTATGGGGGTGAAAGACCAAAAGCAGGAGCGCACAGGAGGGCTGCTAGCACAGGTCCTTTGATCTGCTTTTCTAAGGAAAGCAACTTTAAGGGGTTAACAATCTTACTTTAATTAAACATACATATACCATTCACTTAGTTCAAGGGGAAAAGCCAGCACCTTGAACTTCAGATCAAATACAAACAGAAATCACAAACAGATCAACAGACAGGTTTTAATCTGTCTGACCAAATCACATTGTATACATAGTTACCAGAGAGAAGCACCAACATCTGGGTTTTCAAAGCTGGGGGAGCTGCTTCAATGGCTACCCAGAGTCTCATCACCGACACTCTTTCAATGAGTGTGCCCCCCAAACAAAACTGGTCTCAGGGCCCTGGGGCACTTGATTACCTCAGTGCTGAGAAGCAGCCCAAAACAAAAGACAAAAGGATCTCATTTTACCTGCCCCATTCAAACAAAGGCAAGACTCATTAAAGGCACTTGATGGCTTTAGCATTCCAAAAGAGAAGAACAGCAAAAAAAGTCCCACCCTAATTACCATAACAGCATGTAACAAGCATATATAAATGCTAACTATTATTATTATTACTACTAATTAATGAGTCGAGCTGAATTGACATGGCCCATTCTTCTCCATTTCTAACTAAAAGCTACAAGAAAGCATGGTCAAAAGCCTGGGGGAATATTAGCCCTCAGACACCAAAGGGGGAATACTCATTTTTAAGAATACCGATGAGATTTAAGCCCATATTTCATTGTCAGTCGATCAAAGATCAATGTCATTAGCATTTTTGGAGCCAGAGCCTCTGTCCCTCAGCTACTACTTTCCTTCCTGCATGTTGGGCACTTTTAGAAACTGTGTTAATTCTTTCAGAATGTAAAGGTTCTATTTAATAACTAGGATAATGGTTTGCCTACAACCACAGAATCTGGTTTAATCAATGGGCCAGACTGTTACGAAAATAATAATTCATGATTCTGAATATTAAACTGAGGCAGTCCATCAGTCTGGATAAAAGAGACTTTCCAAATGCTTAATACCTCTTTCTCTACAGGTTCCACATGTGCACGTGCACTCATGCCATTCAGCATGAAGCAAATAAACCACAGACCAATATACTGAGACAACCAGAGTTTTTGCTCCCTTCTACCAATAAAGAACAGCTACTGTTCAGCAAATTCTAGTCATGAGAGTTACCTGGGACACTAAGAGGTTAAATGACTTCTCCCTGTTAATACGGACAGGATGTGCCACAGGTAAGATTGGAAAGCAGTTCTTCGTAACTCTAATTCTAGTTTTCTATTTGCTATACCACGTGGCCTGTAATATTACATTATATAAGAGGCATCCAGGTGGCAGAGTGGATGGAGAGATAAACGTGGAATCAGGAAGACATGATTTCAAATTTAACCTCAGATACTATTTCTTAGCTTAGTGACCTTGAGCAAGGTGCTTAAATTCTATCTGCCTCAGTTTCCTCTTCTATAAAATGGGCCCAATAATATAATAGCATCTACTTGCCACAGTTGTTGTGAGGATAAAGAAGAAAATATTTCCAAAGTGCTTTGCAAATATTAAAACATTACATAAATGCTAGCTATTATTATTATTATTCTATGCATTCTAATAACAGGATTATAGGCATATAGAACATATCTGATACATCTAGTTCAGCCCCTTCATTTTATAGATGAGGGAAAGAAGACTCAGATAGGTTGGTTAGTAGACTTGTCTACAATCACAAAGGTAGGTATGTAGCAGAATCAGGATTCAACCCCAGGTCCTCTGACTCCAAGTCTAGGGTTCTTTCTTCACTCTGTGAAGTATAGATGGGGAAGAGAAATAAATGGAACCCCAAAGAAGACATCTTACAAATTTCTCAGTCATGTTCAACTCTTCATGATCTCATTTGGGGTTTTCTTGGCAAAGATACTGGAGTGGTTTGTCATTTCCTCCTCCGGCTCATTTTACAAATAAGGAAACTGAGGCAAACAAGGTTAAGTTGCCCAGGGTCACACAGCTATTAAGAGTCTAATTTTAGCTATAAATGTTAGTTACGATCATTCATCATTGTAAGGCAGCTGTCAGAATTAGAAGTGGACTGTCTTTATGATACTATAAATGATTCTTTCCTCTTATTTCCTCCTTGATTCTGTGAAGACTTTTTGTCTAAGGGTGCAGGGTTTGAGGCTCCCACAGGTATGAAGCTAGTCTTGGGTCCTTGGGTATGTTGAAATGATTTTTGAACTCAGGAAGATGAGTCTTCTTGACTCTGGGCCGGGCATTCTATCCACTGCATCACCTAGCTGCTCAGAGTGAACTGGAATCTCTATTGTGTTAGTAAGCAGTAGCGGGCAAATTTCCCTGGGGCACTAAGGGACCAGCACACCTCCTTCAATTCTTCCCCTCACCACCACTTCCCTAGTCCCTGGGAAAAGCTACAAAGGACCAAAGGAAACTTTACTTCTGGGGTCCTCCTAGACACATGCTAATTGTGCCTACTGGATATTTCAGCAATTTTAGGAAAGAATATAGGCAAGTCAACTAACCAATCTGTCTGGGCCTTCTTTTCCTCATCTATAAAATGAAGGGGTTGAGCTACATGACATCTTAGACATTTTCTACATGACTATAATCCTGCTATTAAAATGCATACAAAAATAGTAATACATTTAAATAGTGTTTTAATGTCTGCAAAGCACTTTACAAATATTATCTTACTTATCCTCACAATAAGAGGATACTTAAAGAATGGCAGATGATTATCTCCTCAATAAAGACTGTTTATAAAATGAAGACAACTCAGGTGTACATTAACTGGTGACATAACTATAGGTTGATTCATCTTGATTTTCTTACCTGCCATCAGTGAAATTACAGGGAGAAGTAAATTACATTCCCCAAATCAAAATGCCTCAGGAAACCAGGCACTAGTCCAGTCACTTTGGAACCAAGTATTTCCTAGTTCACAGAGAAGGCTACAGAAGCGGTTTCTATAGTAGAAAGAACCATCCAACCCTCCTCATCCCTCAATCTGAAGTTAGAATTAGTCACCAAGGACATCCCCTTTCATACTACTTTAAATCAAGGACTTCTTTAGGCAAAAAACACCAGCCAGAGCTCAAGCAAATAGGATGGAGTAAATGGGTAAAAACAACCAAGAATTCAAATTCTTTACCTGTTTAGCAATGGTGAGATGCATTTCAACATACCCAAGGACCCAAGCTTAGCTTCATACCTGTGGAAGCCTCAAACCCTGCACCCTTAGACAAAAAGTCTTCACAGAATCAAGGAGGAAATAAGAGGAAAGAATCATTTATAGTATCATAAAGATAGTCTACTTCTAATTCTAAGAGCTGCCTTACAATGATGAATGATAATAACTAACATTTATAGCTAAAGTTCACAAAGACCTTTACACATATTGCTCCATTTGACTGTTATAAGC
Organism: Trichosurus vulpecula; assembly: GCF_011100635.1. Taxonomy (NCBI): domain Eukaryota; kingdom Metazoa; phylum Chordata; class Mammalia; order Diprotodontia; family Phalangeridae; genus Trichosurus; species Trichosurus vulpecula. The sequence continues at coordinate 154,134,244 of NC_050576.1, read as the reverse complement.
ACTCTGGGATTTAAGTACTGGATTGTATCATCCCCATTTTATAGATCAGATAACTATGCCTGAGCAAAGTTAAGTAAGTGATTTGCCCATAGCCACACTAGTGCAAGTGTCAGAGGCAGGACTTGAATTCATTTGTCTCCTAATCCCCATACCCTTGCCTTTATGTCAGAGTGCATCTCTACCTTAAAAATATGAATTCAGTTTCTTCCCAATGAGGTTGCTGGCAAAGGGGGAGTCTTGATTTGCTTGAGAATGTGTTGCAAAATGTGGGCAAAACTACAGATTAACAGACTATGAATTTCCATTGCCTCTTTAGAAAACTAGGTTTCAACCTGGCCACCCATGCATGCCACATACAAATTTTAAAAGACCAAAACCAAATCTCAATTACCCTCATGCAAAAGAATGGTTCTACAGCCTCGTGCTTGAGAATCCTTCCCAGCTCTATGTAAATATGTAGCAAATGTTCCCCTACTTCCCATAGTCAACAACTATTTTCCCCATGTAGGTGAGTGTTTGCAAATATATCCAAGAACCTTTGCATCGAGAGCTGCACAAGGAAGCAACAGTCATGTACGTCCTTTGGAAATAAGCAAGTCTAACTCCATGCTGACATTCAGCTCGATACTTACTGATCATGCCTGGTGTCAGGTATGTTTCTGTCCATTCGCAACTTGTCACTTTCCACTTGGTTGAATTTGTTACGGGCGTATGGATCTTGACCAGATCGTACCATAGTGACTCCAACGTAAGCTTCCTGATTGAAGTCTTGCCACCGAACCTTCCCTACAAGGTAGCAGAGCAAGGAGTAGAGAGAAAGCAAAGTTTAAATAAAGCTTCTCAAAACAGAACTTACCAAAGCAATGTTTTAGCCTAAGGAATCATGTCCAGGATTTCTTATTTACATCATACTTTCATATAAGAATATGTATGTGTGTGTGTATACATATCTATATCTATATAGATATGTATACACATTTACATCTATCTAAGTGTGTTTCCATCACTATAAAACTGCATAGGTGTGTATCTCAGAAAAAAGTGAATAGCAACAATTTCTAAACTAAAACTATATTACCAGGCTTAAAGTCTACATGACTTTGCACTATTTCTGCCCCATAAAAAGGATAGTTTAGGGGCACAGCATGGCGTAGGGGATAAAGAGCCAGCTGAAGAACCGGAAGACCTGGTTTCAAGTCTATCTATGTAGCCCCAGGCAATTTACTTAACCTCTCAATGCTCTCAATTTAAGAGCATTGCTCTGAACAGCTCTCGAGACTATAATTTTCAGGGAAGATGACAATCTGCATTGGTAGAGGTAGTTCTCTATACCAGTGAAATTACAGGCCCAGTCCTGATGCAGGCCCTTATCCCCTCCCATTGTAACAGTCTGCTTTCTCTCCCTGCTCCAGTCCATTCTCCACTCAGCCATCAAAGTGATCTTCTTAAAGTGAAGATCTGACCATGTCAGCCCCTTAAATAATAAACTCCAGGCTCCCTATCACTTCCAAGACCAAATATAAAATCCTGTTTGGCATCCAAAATCCTTCATAACCTGCTCCCCACAGCCCCACATTTCCAGTCTTACGCCCTACACCAGGCCTGCACAATTCCAAAAAGACAATTCCAAAGGACCCATGATGAAAAATGCTATTCACCTCCTGAGTGATGAACTCTGAGTTCAGATTGAAATATACGTTTTCCACTTCCTTTATTTTTCTCATTTTGTGTATGTGTGTGTTTCTTTCACAACATGGCTAATATGGGAATGTTTTGCATGACTTCATCTATATAATCGATATATTGCTTGTCTTTTCAAGAGGTGGGGGAAGGGTAAGAGGGAGGGAGAGTAAAAATTTAGATGGGGACATTTTAAAAATGAATATTAAATTTTTAAAAAGAAATTTAATTGAGAAGCACTTAATGAAATAATTTTTTTAAAAAAAGGAAGTCACTGATAAGAAGTTCCCACATATACCAAAATATTTGCAGCAGCATTTTTTGTGATATACAAAGAATCAGAAACAAAGTAGTTGCCTATCAGTTGGGGAATGGCTAAACAAACTGTGGTCCATGAATGCAATAGGGCATTACTGTGTTATAAGAAATGATAAAGATGATGAATATAGAGAAGCAAGTTGTCCAGGATCACACAGCTAGTTAAGTTCCTGGTGTAGGATTTGAACTCACATCTTCCTGACTCCAGGAAGCTCTCCATCCACTATAATACAATCTGGCTACCTAATGAGAAGTCTCAATGAATCCCACTACAGTTGACTGCATAAGACATGGAACTAAGGAGATTGAGCAGATGCACTCAGGGTTTTCACCTCCTTGTTATATCGTGAGGTCATTCATATCATTCCTGAGTGGGAGGTAACCTAACTCTCTAATTTGAGAAACATCATAAAAATCTATCTACTCTAAACTCTCTTTCTCTATTCCACTATAGAAATTTCTACCATCCGTTTGTAAGCACTGCCCCCGTATTGGAGCAGAGGGTTAATAAATTGTTCACCTAATTTCCTCTGTCTTACTTTTTGTTTTTACAAAAATTAGGGTGGAAAAACTGAATGACATTGATTGTATAAAGAAGTTATGGAAGCCCACAGCAGGTCATGGGTTAAAACGTTACTCTGGGAGAAAGGAAAAAGCCAGGGATGGGCCTGGCCTTGTCACACTTACACTCTAGTCTTAATACAAGTAGTCACCTGTCACATATCCAAAGTCTGAGCAAAAAGGGACACAGAACAGGTAAAAGTAAGAAGCAGAGAAGGGGCAAATGGAAGGGGATGTGTGGAGCAGAAAGTCCAGAAGATAGGCCTCAGAGGATAACGAGGAAGCCATAAAGCCAGGAGACATTGGGATTAAGAAAGAAGAGAATGAGGTAGGAAGAGGATGGGGATGGAGGGAGCTGGAATGGAAGAATATATATATATATATATATACACACACACACACACACACACACACACATATATAGGCACTGAAGACTGGACTGTGAACTCCTTAGCACAAGGACCATATCTCATTTATCTTTATATATCCTAATATATCCCATAGCATCTAGCACAGCAGAATACTCATACTAAGAACTAAATAAATGTTTGATGAAGAAAAAAATAGCAATTTAACTTAGGGAAGACCCACACTGTATCTCTGTTTCAGCTGGGAAAAGTTCTTTTACATCCAAAGCATGTACTCTCATCTCAAGGGCTTATTATAAGCTATCCCACATTTCCAGGGTATGCCCCTTCTCTTTTTACCTTAAATCTTAAAAACAAAAGAAAACAAAAACAAAAACAAGCCTATTCCACTAAGCTTTTCCTAATTTGGTAGGGGTTGACCTAAAATATATTATTTTTAGTACTATCCCTCTAATTTATCATCCTATCTATTCCACTGTTGCCAAAACATAATTGTAGTTACTACTATATTCTACGCTCTATACTGTATTTATATAATGCATTTATGTAGCATTAAAATCAATATTCTGGCTAATATCAGCACTAGCTAACTAAATTTAACACTATCTGTCTTATGTGGACACTTTCAAAGAACAAAGAGGTAAGACTCACAAACGAGATGCAATTGAATACCAATTACTTCTATTTAATAATGCCAATTTATTGATAACGATACTATAAATTTTGGATTGTTCTAAGGTCATCTCTCTAGAGCTAAATTGTAGTAACAGTTGGCTACTGTTGACATTAGCCAGAATTTTGATTTTAAGAGAAACTTGTGTTATGCATATGTTTACATTAAATACTATATTTTCTCCTAGTTATGACAGCCCATTAACACATCATAAGCTCCCATATACTAAACACTCAATTAATACTGGCAGTTGGTCATAGTGGAAATGTACCCTTTAAAGTATTTTAGTCTTCATGTGTTAGTAACTTTAAAAAGAAAAGGCTTGGTTCAACATTAAAAAGGTGCTAATGCAAAACGCTCTGGGCAAATTTGATTTATAAAAACAGGTCTTCCATGCTGCTTCCTTTCTTTTGAAACATTCTAGATAAAAGTCACTTATGAAAAAGGTAGGCAGAGATATGTGGCACAGGGGATAGAGCTCTGGGCCTGAAGTCAAGAGGACTTGAGTTCAAATCCTGCCTCAGACACTTACTAGCTATGTGACCCTGGGCAAGTCACTTGACACTGTTTGCCCCAGTTTCCTTATTTGTCAAATGAGCTGTGTTCCAGTATCTTTGCCAGGAAAACCTCAAATGGGATTACAGAGCTAGACATGATTTAAATGACTCAATGACAATGAAAAAAGTATCTGTTCATAAAAAGACATTCACACACACACACACACACACACACACACACACACATAATATCAGTATTTCAGAGCTAGAAAATCAGAGCTTTGGATCATCAAATATAGTGGCTCTCAAAGTATAGTCCATGAACATCTGAAGGGTCCCTGAGACCTTTCCAAGGAGTAGGTGAATTCAAAACTATTTTTATAACAGTGAGAAGATTTCATTTGCTACTAAAATACTCTTTCTTTTTCCAACAACCTATCTGTGTGAAGCCATAGACTTCTGCATATATTCTTCACATACTCCAACCAAAGTGACATACTATAACAGACTGAATGTGGAAGCAGACATGAGAATCCAGCTGCCTTCCAATAGGCCACATACCAGAGATTTGCAAAAATAAGTAAAATAGTGCCATTCTTCTCACTATTTTTTTTGTTCCCGAAAATACAGTTACTTTTCATTTTAAAAAGTGTTCTTGGAAGGGCAGAGCCAAAATGGTGGCTGGAAAGCAGGCACTTGCTTAAGCTCTCCCCCAAATCCCTCTGAACACCTGTAAAAATGGCTCTGAACAAATTCTAGAGCTGAGGAACCCACGAAATACCAGAGGGAAGCAGGGCTCCAGCTCAGGACAGCCTGGATGGCTGCTGGGGTCTATAGCATGGTGCTGGGAGCAGAGCGCAGCCCAGCGTGGGCCATGAATCATTAAGCTGTGGCAGTTACCAGACTTCTCAACCGACAAATGCCAAAGACCAAGGAGCAGGTTAGTGGGAAAACTGCTGGATAGGGGTGAAAGTGGTTCGGCCCCAGCCCTGGGGATGGCAGAGGTGGTGCTGTAGTTGTGGCAGCAGCAGGAAGCTCCTGCAGCTGCTTCCAGAGCTCCAGTGTCAACTGCTTCCAGAGTCCCAGGCTCACATAGTGGGAGGAATCAAGCAGCGGATCACAGCAGGAGTGCAAGGAGCACTTTACTGGCACAGAGGCAGGTTCTTTTGCTGTGCCCTACTTGAATCTGGGTCGTGGTCCTGGTTGTCAGTTCTTGGGGGAGGAGGAGCACTGCTGTGTCAGAACTTGCAGTGATGGTGCAGGAGTAGAAGTAGCTCCGAAAACAGCAAATGGCCCCTAAAGCTTGAGACAAAGTACTCTCTACACGCAGTCATACGCTGATGAAAATCTCAAAGGTCAAGTAGTTGGCTGGGAACATGGCCAGGCAGAGAAAACAGACACAGACTATAGAATCTTTTTTTGGTGACAAAGAAGATCAAAACATACTGCCAGAAGAAGTCAACAAAGTCAAAGAGCCTACATCAAAAGCCTCCATGAAAAATATGAATTGGGCTCAGGCCATGGAAGAGCTCAAAAAGGATTTGGAAAATCAAGTAAGAGAAGCAGAGGAAAAATTGGGAAGAGAAATGAGAGTGATGCAAGAAAACCATGAAAAACAAGTCAATGACTTGCTAAAGGAAACCCCCCTAAAAATGAAGAAAATAACACTTTAAAAAATAGACTAACCCAAACGTCAAAAGAGCTCCAAAAAGTCAATGAGGAGAAGAATGCCTTGAAAGGCAAAATTAGCCAAATGGAAAAGGAGGTCCAAAAGACCACTGGAGAAAATACTACCTTAAAAATTAGATTGGAGCAAGGGGAAACTAGTGACTTTGAGAAATCAAGATATTATAAAACAGAACCAAAGGAATGAAAAAAAAGGAAGACAATGTGAAATATCTCATTGGAAAAACCACTGACCTGCAAAATAGATCCAGGAGAGATAATTTAAAATTTATTGGACTACCTGAAAGCCATGATCAAAAAAAAGAGCCTAGACATCATCTTTCAAGAAATTTATCAAGGAGAACTGCCCTGATATCCTAGAACCAGAGGGTAAAATAGAAATTGAAAGAATCCACTGATTGCCTCCTGAAAAAGATCCCAAAAAGAAAACTCCTAGGAATATTGTCGCCAAATTCCAGAGTTTCCAGGTTGAGGAGAAAATATTGCAAGCAGCTAGAAAGAAACATTTTGAGTATTGTGGAAACACAATCAGTATAATACAAGATCTAGCAGCTTCTACATTAAGAAATCAAAGGGCTTAGAATATGATATTCCGGAAGTCAATGGAGCTAGGATTAAAACCAACAATCACCTACCCAGCAAAAGTGAGTATCATGCTCCAAGGCAAAATATGGACTTTAAGTAAAATAGAGGACTTTCAAGCTTTCTCAATGAAAAGACCAGAGCTGAATAGAAAATGTGACTTTCAAATACAAGAATCAAGAGAAGCATGAAAAGGTAAACAAGAAAGAGAAATCATAAGGGACTTACTGAAGTTGAACTGTTTTGCTTACATTCTTACATGGAAAGATGATGTGTGTAATTCATGAGATCTTTCTCAGTATTACAGGAGTTGAAGGGAATATACATATATATGGACAGAGGGCACAGGATAAGTTGAATATGAAGGGATGATATCTAAAAAAAATTAAATTAAATTAAGGGATGAGAGAGGAATATATTGAGAGAGGGAGAAATGGAGATAGAATGGGCTAAATTATCTCATATAAAAGTGGCAAGTAAAAGCAGTTCTGTTGGAAAGCAAGAGGGGGCAGGTGAGGTGGAATGAATGAATCTTGCTCTCATCAGATTTGACTTGAGGAGGGAATAACATACACACTCAATTGGGTATCTTACCCCACAGGAAAGTAGGGGGAAGGGGATAAAAAAGGGGGGATGATAGAAGGGAGGGCAGATAGAGGGAGGAGGTATTCAAAAGCAAACCCTTTTGAAAAGGGACAGGGTCAAGAGAAAAAATTGAATAAAGGGGGATAGGACAGGATGGATGGAAATATAGTCAGTCTTTCACAACATGATTATTGTGGAAGTGTTTTACATGAGACATAGGTGGCTTACGTTGAATTGCTTGCCTTCTTAGGGAGGGTGGGGGGAATGGAAGAAGGGAGAGAATTTGGAACTCAGAGTTTTAAAAGCAGATGCTCAAAAAAAAAAGTTGTTTTGCAAGCAACAGCAAAATAAGATATATAGGGAATGGGGCACAGAAATCTATCCTGCCCTACAAGAAAGGGGAAATGGGATGGGGGTGGGCAGTAGGGTGACAGAAGGGAAGGATGATGGGGAATGGGGCAATCAGAATATATGCCATCTTGGAGTGGGGAGAAGGGTAGAAATGGGGAGAAAATTTGTAACTCAAAATCTTGTGGAAATCAATGTTGAAAACTGAAATATTAAATAATAAAACAAAAAGCAACAAAAAGTGTTCTTTATTTTTAATATGCAATGGATTTGTTTTTTAAATGAGTTGACAAATTTTTTAATTTTATCATTTTAATTTCTAATACAGTAAATATTGATAGACAGAATCAACATTTAAAAAAAGCTCTTTGCAGTTCTCCATAATTTAAGAGTGTAGTCAAGAGACCAAAAAGTTTGAGAACCATTAATCTAATCTGATACCTTTATTTTATAGATAAATAAACTAAGGCTCAGAAAAGTAACTCATTCAAGGTTACACACAAATGTGGGCACACACACACACATGCACACATGCACACACGCACCCATGCGCACACACACAGACACAGTCAATGCTGATTTCTCAAATTTCCAGGTATTTTCCCACAATTCACAGGGAAAGAAAAAGATATGGTGTACTAAAAAAAAAAAGACTTAAGGTCATAGAGTAAATAATATATTATTTTTATTTAAAGCTCATCCACTTTTGCTGCTATTGCTTTCTGAGGCTGTGACCCCTGTCATGTTACAATTGGTTGCTGTGGAAATGAAGCTGGGGTCACATAGGGCTCTCCTCTCAGATGGGAAATAGGCTCTAAAAACCAATGAATCCTCTGGATACAGAAAGACTTCATTTTTCAGACAAATATCTAGTTGGTTCAGCAACAAAGGTGTTGACATTTTTTTCTCTCACAGTAATTCGCATTAGAGGAGCATCAGTAGGTTGTCGGATGCAAATTACCCATTTAAAATCCCATCCCTTCCGTCTAACTACCATAGGAAAAGGACATTTAGAAAAACCACACATCTGTACCAGACAATGTACAACCTTCAACTCTTCATTGTACTGACATTATCTTGCCAGAGTATAATATAAAATAGGGCATTTGCCTAGTGCTTCAGCCAAAAAATCTATAGAGAGAGCTCCTACTACAGAGTTCAAATGAGCAAGTTTCAATAAATCTGGACTATAGCTATGCCTGACTTGTCTTTCTGTTTAAAATTAATTTTAGGGACGTGGCCTGAACATTAGCTAATTACCACTGCGTTAACGTTATAATTTACCTTATTTGACAGGTACATGAATAGCAAAGATGGGGCTCAGATGATCATAAGACTTTAAAATTAGAAAAAAAATCTTAGAGGCCTCCTAGTCATTTTACAGAAGGGGAAACTGAGGCCTGGGTATGTAACGTGATTTGTCCAAGGTTACTTGGTTTGTATATGGCAGAGCTGAACCTTGAACTTGGATATTCTGATTCCTAGGTCAATGTTCCTTCCTCTTCCTCATAACGATTTCCACTGGTAGAGCCTTTAACTGTTTCACCCAAAGCATAGAACATTTGCCAGGATTTATAACTCTCTGCCTCATATATCAATGTCCTGGTTTTTCCTGAGTATAGAGAGGCAAGGAAGGAGGGCACTATGTAATTTTAGTGTATATATGTATGGGAATGGGGAGAGGAAAACGGATACATAACGGGGGCTGGGGAGTGGTATTAGAAGGGATGAGTGATTTGACTAAAGTGTAGGGTTCTCCAGCCCCTTGTGTTGCCAGGAAAATGATGGCAACCTCTCAGAATACTCCCAATCTGAACCCTATGAACCGAGCCTCTCTGCTGTCAAGCTATGCAAGAACAGGCACCATGAGATAAATCCATCAGACAGGATCCCAGACTTCATTATCTGAAGGGCAGAAGAGTCACCAGCTGTTCTCTGATACAAGGATTTTGTCCAGGGCCCACATCCTTTGGGATTTTTAAAAGTAGGATCTCTTCTTTAGTAGGTGTTTAATAAATGCTTGACTTGAACTCGTTGACTTGACTTTCTAGGTGTCCTGTGACATCCAAAGCTTTTATGAAACATAGATATGCCACACTATTTACTCTGCCACCCCGTTGTCACATAAGCATCCTCAATGTCACCTCTGACTCCATGACTTTCCCCCATTTATTTCCCTAAAGCCGAAAGTACTTTAATCTCCAAAGGCTATCATTATGTTTCTTCTTCTGAAATAATAACTTATTTAGACTCCAGAAATATTATATTAAAATTTGAAAACACAAAGACTTCAGAGGCACCCCAAAAATCAAGGAGGAGGTAGAACCCCACCTCCAAAAATGTTTAGAGGGAACTCAAACCCCAACCAAGATCCTGAGTAGAAGGCTTCGCAGGTGGATTTATAGGTAATTCACAATCTGCCAGGAATAATGTGGAGAGGAGGGAAAGTTAAAACAATAGACAGAACAGCTGAATTTATTGACATTTTTTCAAATGATGTTCATAAATCAATTTGCACTTCTGTCATATTTCAAAATCTCACAACTCTTTAAAGAGAACACAGGGGACTGGGTATTTTAAGAAATAAAATATATGAGGAAAAATAGGGAAATTGGGACTGCTTAGTTTAGAAAAGGATGATGGGTGACTTAATATTTGAAAAACATAAAACATTCAGAGGGCAGAAATAAGCTCCATTTCTACTGAAGGTGGAACACTGGCAAATGGGCTAAAAATGAATAAAAAGGCACATCTGATTGGAAATAAACAGACAGATAAATTAAAGAGAAAATATTGTTCTGGTTAATGTAAGATTACCTTCCTGAAGCCGGTGGTAAAAATGAGATAACTTCTCAATGCCTTAGGCATCATCTCTCCTAGAGGCCAGTGCTTGTTTGCACTTACCTCTAGGGGTTATGTACCTTCCATAACAGTCTTTGAAAACGAAAGTCTTAGGTGTTAAAGTTCTATACTCTATTTAAACAGCCACTCAAAATTGGGATTAAAACCCAGGGAATGTGGGAATGTTCCAGGAGCCTGGATAAAACAAGCCAGACTGTACCACAGGTTTAAATATAAAAGCAAACTATGCTAGTGGCTCAAAGTTAAACAACCTTTCACTATTTTACTTTCTTCTATACCTCTCCAATTCCTGCCCATCCTGATAGCCACCATACCATGGCTTCCACAAGAAAAATCATAATGCTTTAGTGGAAAGAACACTTTAATTGGAGTCAAAGGATTTAAATTCAAATTGTAGCTCTGCTAGAGTGCAACTTTGGGCATGTCAATTTAACACTTGGGGCCTCAGTTTCCTCATCTGTAAAATGGACGATTTAGGCAAAATTCCCTCAAGGTCTCTTCCAACTCTATCCATGATATATGTTGTAGGCCAGTAACCACTGCCTTCTTTCTTTCCTACCTCCAACCACACATACATTGCCAACCAGGGCTATTGTGAGCTAGGATGTTGTGGGAAAGACTTGGGAAGTCTGTTTCAACTCTGCCCCCCAGGTGGACTGACCTGACCATGGGGCATTTAGGCAAGAGTATGAACATTCTATGCTATACCTTGAAGGGGGAACTTTTGAGATCTCTATGGAACCTCTGTTGGATGTTTTTACCTCAGAGTCCTGAGTAAGATTTTAGTAAAGCAACTGTCTCTGATGCCTCAGGCTCCAAGTTGTCCATTATACTGGATGTGGAAATCCCTCGTAGAACAGGGTATGAGCCTACAGAGATCTCTCCTTCTGTTCTGAAATCTCATAGCACTGCATAAGCCCAGCTGTCACTTGTGATACACTGCCCTGTGAACCTCCTGTAATGCTGCCTTATGGGTCTTCCATCTCTCCAATTAGATTATGAGTTCCTCGAAGGCAGGGCACCCATATCTCTTTGTACCTCTCATAGTATTTAGCACAGTGATGGCATACTGCATGTGCTCATTAAATATTTTGGGGGGCATTGACTCACATGTCAGAAGTTGCGATGCCCCACAATGGACACCATTATAAAAACCCGAATCCTTCAAGGAAGATATTTAACAATGTCAAAAAGCCAGCACCCCTAGCCTTCAACCCAGCTTCTGTTGGAATACAGCCTAGAAGGCTGTGGAATAGTAATGATACATGTCACAGCAGTGACATCTTTCCTAGGGATGCGGCATGCTGCCTTCTCTTCTCCTTTAATACAACTGCAATAATGCTTCCATAACACAATAACATAACATAACACAAAATGCCTTATTTTACCTTTGTCTCTTTTCTAGCACCTAACACAGTGTTTAATACATATTTGCCACTTAGACATTTACTAAGTTGATTCAACATTTATTAAACACCAATTATGGGTTAAGCAACAAGAATACAAAGTACTAACTCTTTAAAAACTGTCCTACATCTCTTACCCTTGGTCATAGATTTAACAGCGGAAGAGACCGGATAAGTCATCTAATCCATTTCCCACATGAGGAAATGAGGCTCAGTCATGACTTGCCCAAGATCATACAACTAGTACATATTACGGTTTACTATGCTTCTGAAATATTTTCCCATCATGTTTTAACACACTATTAGAGCTAGCTGGAAGGGGCTTCAGAAATCATCTTGGCATATCGCTTTCATTTGACAAATTAAGAAACTGAGGGCTAAAGGTCAAGTGATTTGCTGATGATTACAGAACTAGCAAATGGAAGAATCAGGACTTGAATCTAACTAACTCCGATATTTTTTCCATTAGGCCAGGTTGTCTCTAATAATCCAACGACTGAATTTAGACTTATGTAGGCTGTTTCTCCCTTCAAACCATAATGCTCTGCACTTGGTACTTAAAAACCTGATTGTCTCTAATCATTTCCCCAATTCTACCCTCCAACCACCCACACCCTTAATTAGTATGCCATCTCGGTTTCATCTCTTAAATCAAGGCTAACATTAAATTCAAATTATCTTGGTCATAGGGAAAATGAAGAATCTCAAGCAGGGCAGTTACTAATGAAGGGCCCAAGGCCATATAAGGCTTCATAAACAGAGCCAAGCTATGTATTAGGACTATATCGTATTTCTACCAATTAAAACACATTTCGAATCTAAAAGAAGTCATACGCAAAGTTCCAAATATGTATATTTGTAAGTATATATGAATATAAAAGTATATATGTACAGCTATATTTCATATCTGTGTATATATGTACATATATACACAGACACAAATATATATGAATGTAAACCAAGTGTCTCAAGCAGTCTGTCTCCTTTTAAAAAAACATAGAACAGCCTCCAGCAAACACACATTCAAAAAAAAAGAGAGAAAGAGAGAAGAGAAGATGGTACCATCTATATTAAACTGAATTGCTAAAGAATGCTTACCATAAAAATGTCAGGGTGGCCCTTTAATTAGATAACTCTCTGCTGCTACTGATCATACATCAGATCAGGACACCGTTGACATATGCTCTCAAGGATAAATTGCATCAATCTATCACTTCTAAATGTAAAAAGGAAAGGTAAGTGTCTTCCTTTGAGGCTAGGCTACGTTAGGCCAGTGAATCAGCAATCTTGACGGAAGAGGGGCAGCAGGAGACTGCTAGAATCTACATCAAAAGCAATGGCCGTCTTGCAATTTCTCATTTAAATCCTCTCAGGGAGGGTTGGCTTAAACAAATTTAAAGTTACCCTAGTATAAAAGAGAGTAACCTGTTCTGGGAAAGCAGCCAAGGAAGGGACATAGAATGTATTTTAAATCAAAACAAAAGGTACTTAGATTTACCTTAACTTTTCTGTTGGTCTCAACTTGATTGGATTTTTATGGTTTAAAGGAAAAAAGAACGAAGTTTCTTCATATGAAAGATCACGAAGCATTTGTTGTTGAAAGGAAGGGGACCCATACACAAATGAGAAATTGTTAACACAGAGAGATCTCAATTTCCAAGACATATAAGGAACACAGGAATTTAAATTAAATTTTTAAAAAACATTTTAATTTAATTTTAAAAATTAATTTAAAATAAATTAAAACTCTCTCTGGGCACATGGCACAGTAGGTCATACTGGTAAAGCATAATGGGCTAGTTTGGGCCTTCTGCTACCAGAAGTTCTAATTCTCTCTTAACCATTTCTTAAGAACTTCTCAATTCATTCTATTTTTTCCACTACTTTTTTTTTACTTTGAAATTTTTATTGCTATTAGTTGATTCATTTTTAAAACTGAATGAAGAGAAGACCTAGCAAAGGTCTGCAAAGTATAAAATGTCTTTATTACAAACTCATTTACAATTACGGAGTTTGCACTTGTTCTGACAACGATGTGATTTTCCTTTTTCTCAATTTGCTCAAATTTTAAGTTTAAAAAAATCCCAATATGGCAGAATATACGAGTTGGAAGAGACCTTAGCAATCATTTAGTCTAGCTTAGGCACAAAAATGAATCCTCACTGTAACATACTCAAGTGGTCCTTTAGTCTGTGTTTGAAGTCCTTAATGGAAGAGGAAGCCATCACCTGGAGGTAGCCCTTTACTCCGGGATAGTTCTAATTTTTAGGAAGATTCTCTTGACATAAAGACTAAACTGGTCTCTTTGAAACTTTTATGCTTTGAGACCAAACAAAACAAATCTCATCCCTCCTCCACATGGAGGAAGGCTACCATGGCTTTCCTGGGTCTTCTCATCTCAAGACTAAAGATGCTAGCTCCTTCAGCTAATCCTCATGTATCCTGCACTCAAGGCCCTTCACTCCTGGCTGTCCATCTTTAGATTCTCTTCTAAACATGCATGGTACATTCTCTTTACAGCAAACATTTTCCTGTTAAGAAGAGTTCATAACTCTAGCTTCCCAAACATACCACTCAAAAATTGCCCAAAATCATTCTGTGTAAAGAAAAAAAATGCGGGAGGAGAGGAGAGGAACTATGGTTTAGTGGCTAAAGAGTTTGACTTGGAGTCAGCCTGGATTAAAGTATTATCTCTAACACATTCTGACTGCATGTCAGAATGGTCAATTTGTGCAACCTCTCATAGTCACAGGGAACTCTTTAAGACGATAAGTTACAGGCAAATTGCTGATCTGCATATATGGAGAGAATTTCAAGACTTGGAACTCCCAAAAGTAAGGAAATCACAAATCCACCCCCTTCAAAAAAAAAAAAAAGTAAAATTCAGATGAAGAAAACCTAATAATACCTCAGGTCCTCTGACACCTCTGATAAATATGGGCTGTGTGATCTGGACAAATCACTTGAACTCTTGGGCATGCTCTAGGCAACTCTTTAAGACCCTAAGTTGCACAGAAGGTGCTGACCAGTATTGGAAGGAGTTTCTTATGCCAATGAAAACACAGGTCCAGTTCTAGTCCTGTCCCTAATTTTTATTTTTACCTTCATCAAACAAAAAGCATCCCCAAATGGTCCAACATTTCTTAAATGCAAATATCCTTAAAATGATTCAAACTTACAAGCCTTCCTGCCTAAGGCAATTAGTCAAAGAGTTTCCATTACTTCGGCAAATTTTTTTTTGTTAGAATTCTGATATCATCCGATTATACTTCTTATAGCTAGAAGAGATGTTAGGAATTATCTAGTCCAAACTCTGAGACCATGCAGAACTATGTGGTCACTTAATCTAAGTTTGAACCCTTCTAGGAATGGTGTGCTCATTAGAGAATCAATGAATTAGAGAGTCTCAGATTTGGAAGGGACCACTTAAGACCATCCAGGGGTAGACAACCTGCCGCCTTCTAGGTCCTTGGTACAGCTTTTTGACTGAGTCCAAGTTTTACAAAACAAATCCTTTTATTAAGGGGATTTGTTCTGTGAAGTTTGGATTCAGTCAAAGGGCTGCACTCAGGATCTAGAGGGCAACATGTGGCCTCAAGGCCACAGGTTCCCCACCTGTGAATTCTAGTCCAACCTATAGTTGAATAAGAATTCCTTTTAAAACATGAATGACAAGTGGTAATTCAATCCTATGGCTTGCTTCAGCAACGGTAAAGTGATTTCCTCTTGATATAGTCTAGGAAATATTCCCTAACATTAATCCTAAATTTACCACTTTGCAACATCTATCCAGTGCTCCTAGTTCTGCCACTGGGCAGCCCTCCAAATACTCGAAAATGGCTATCCCATCCTTCCTCCAAACCTGCCCCAAGTCTTCTCTTCTCCATGTTAATTATCCCCAATTCCTTCAACCAAGACTTTTATGGAACCACCTCAAGTCCCTTCATTATTTTGGTTACTCTCTTCTGAATGCTCTCAAGCTTATCAACGTCCTTTTAAAAACGTGGTTCCTGGAACCAAACACAATATTCTAGTCGTGGACTGATCAGGACAAAATACAATGGGATTTATCCTCTCCCTACTTCCAGACACTGTACCTGTCCTGATGCAGCCTCAGCTCAGACAAGCTTTCCTCACTGCCACATCACAACGCTGACTCACTGAGTCTGCAGTTCACTAAAACATCTGTATCTTTTTTGAACAAAAAGTCTACTTTCCCCATCTTATATTTGTGAAGTTGGGTACCTCACAAGGCAGCTCCTTTCATTATTGGACAGCTTGAAAGTTTGTCCTCAGAGTGTATTTTTGATGGATCTATAAATTCATTGGTGTAGATGCTCCTCCCACTGTCCCCCATCCTGAGTGACTGTTGCCTATGTTGCTACATAAATCCTCCAAGGAGGCCCTGACTGTAAGCTACTGGGGCAGGGATTTATTTCATTTCTTTCTTTCTCTTATCAATATGTCTTATTGATATCTTTTCTCTTTACAGAAACCGTTTTCATTGTCACAGCGCCCTGATCATAGTGGTTGCTTGTGGAATGAATGAATCTGCCTAGAGTAGAGGCTTTCTGTTGGATGTCTTGGGGCATCCAATGTAGCACTCGAGCTGTCCATGTATTGTCTCTCATTATTATGACAGACTCACTTTCTTTTCTGTGTGTGTGTGTGTGTGTGTGAGAGAGAGAGAGAGAGGAAAGAGACAGACAGACAGACAGGGAGAGAAAAATAGAACTGAACACAGTACTCCAAAATGTGATGCAATCAGCAGAGACCACCATGAAACTATCACCTTCCTTGACTAGGACACTATACTCTTATTAATGTAGCCTATAATCATTGGAGGAGGTGGAAAGGCCTAATTCCTTTCTTTTCAACTTTGCAGTGGAGATTTCCAGAAAGCCTCTATTTTGCTATTGTGCAGGTCATGTGATCACAGCTGTGCTTTTGGACCAAAGGGTCCTTTTCACTTTAGTTTTCTCCCCTGTAGGAGGACAATAATACTAAACTGCCTGGCAACGCTATGAGGAATGCTTTAACAATAAGCCTATAGCTTTGACTAGTGGTAAAGCTTATGCAGCTGAGTCATCCCAGGATAATGTTTTGTTGCCTATATTCAGAATTGAAAGAAATGCTAAATTTCAGTTACAGGTTAGTGAAAATAAAGATGTAATTCTTTTTCCCATATCTAAGCTCAAAGAACCCTTGAAATCTTTCATGGACCCCTGGTTAGGAACTCCTGCCCTAGGGGCTACATTAATCTGCTTTAACTCTGTCTTTCCAGTTCCAATAACACCTGATTTAGACTAAGCCCACCAAGATGCCATCTGAGGGCGGTTAAAAAGGGTTCAAGTCCATGTCCCCAGAGAATATTTTAAAGTTTTAATCAATACAGAAGGCCTACCAAAACTTGGCAGGGAATGCCTGGTAGATACTTTATGCTACATGGGGTTCTATCTACCACCTACTTCATTGGCCTGAAGGTGTTCTGTCACCCTCAAAGTCTAGAGAAATTAAGAGTGATGAGGATAAATAATCATCGTCATCATCAAATGCCAAAAGGTCACAGCACCAATATGCTCTGTCCCTCTAGCCCTTTATTATTGCCCTAGATATACCTTGTTAGGCGTATTATTATTAATTGTTATAATATACTTTACTGGTGTCTTATTCTTGTTATTATTTTAGTTATCCGCCAGATACACTTTATTAGGCTTCCCAAACTGCTTTAGTCTCAAAGTCAAGGAATGTGAATGTTACTCCCTTCACTTTAAAAAAGTAATTTGAGAAGGAACTGCAGAGTTTTAAAGGTACTCCATCCTCTCCTGTTTCTATAATCAGCCTTTTAAAACTCACAATGCCAAACCCAATTTAATCTCTTCAAAGAAGAAAGGTCAAGGAAAAATTTCTTGCAGTCTATGTAGCAATGCTGGATAAATACACAAGTAGTTAGCTCTTTGTTTTAGTAGGGGGAAGGGAGAGAGAAGAAAAAGGGGGGGGAAAAACCCAACCTCAACTTCAATTATAAAAAAATGATAATTCATGCTTTGGATTCAAATCCCATTAAGTATTTCCCCTTTCCTTTTTTAAGCTGCTTTGTAGGAGCCCAAGGCTAATGCTATTTTGAGAGATGAACTGCTTAGGTAACGTAGAAGGTGGGGAGGTCAAGTTGAAAGGACATCTTTAAAACAAAGGAGAAGGATAATTCATAGATGGTACAAAACTTTTTACTTAGGTATGTTTTAATAACTTATTTCCCATCCTGTACCCACTCACCGTATACTCTACCACCTCTTTCCACTAGGCAAGATTACTTATAGTGACACAGCAAAAAGTTAAGAGGATAAATCTTTGGGATTAAATACCACACAATGAAGTAAATGAGTTTATGGTTGCCTTTCACACCTTTAATAGTTCAAAGCAACAAAGATCTCATAAAGGCAAAAAAGAAAATATCTAAATTGAGAAAATGATTTACCAGTCAAGAACAGCCACCCAACAAATACTGCTACTACACAAAGTGAGTTGTAAATGCTGTCAGAAAGATATTATTGACCTTTTAAACCCTCCTCTAGCCTTTGCTTTTCTATCAAATTTATTTGGGTCACATTCCTTCCTGCTATATTAATCTCATTGGTCAGGTTTAGAGCTGAGGTGCAGGGAAGGGAAAAAGAGCTACTGGAAGAAATATAATTATCTTTTTCAATGGAAAAGTCATAGTTTTATTTTCTATTATGAGACATTGATCTTGGGAGATAAGAAAAAGAAGAAGAGACTGAACCAAGCCAAGAGGGGTTTTTTTTAATGAAAGATTAGCTAATAAATACTTTGAAAAAATATGTCTGTAAGAGAGTAAGAAACCAAACTTATAGTTAAGATTTCCAGATTAGAAGAAGCAAGAGTTATTGATAACTAGTTACTTTAGGTGACTACATTTAATTGGACAAAAGATGTTAGATATAAATAAACATTGTAGGAAAGGATGACAAATGTTATTGTGAAATCTCAGGGGTTATAAGGGATGCCAGATGTCAAACTGTACATGAACTATGATCCCATCTACAATATCCCTAACATGTTGCCTTCCAACCTCTAACTGAAAATCTCTAATGAGGAGGAACTCATTATCCTCCTGGGTAGCCCATTCTACTTTCAGATAGCTCTGACTGTTGAGAAGTTTTTTTCTTACATCCAACCTAAATCAGACTCTTTAATAATTCTACCTAATAACTCCTAGTTCTATCCTCTGAGGCCAAGAAACCAACCAATCAATCAATAGGCATTTATGTTAATACCTGGGGATATAAAGACAAAAATGAAAGCTCAAGGAGCTTACATTCAATGGAAGGAGACAACATATTCTTAAATACATATATACAAGATAACTGCGGAGGGCCCTAGCAGTTAGAGGTAATAGGAAGTGTTTAGCTTATTGCTCTCTGTTGCCATTTACAGACTGAGAGGACAGGCCTCTCAGGAAAGATTTGCTTTGCCAGAACATTTCATGCATTGAAGGGGGAGTATGACTCAGGTTTATGGGTGGTCTGTGATACTTTGATTATTTCTGATTTTGCTTTCTACTGAGTAAATGTTATGGTTATTATTGCCTATGCCTTACCATTTAGTAATTTTCTTTTTTATGTTTAAGACTCACTAATTGATTTTGTATAAATGTGAAGCATACTAGTAAGGGCTCAGGAGATAAAGTAGTAAGTAGGTGGAATGTATCCTTCATCTGCACACATACCAAAAAAGCTGAGTAGTAGTACGGTGAACCCTCCTCTAGGAACCCCAGATCTGGCAGTGTAAATACAGGTTGGACCAGTGAGCCAAGCCAAAAAGTTAGTGTAAGAGTCTGTGTCATACTTTTTAGGCTCCACATACATGTTCACCTAGGTTATAAGGTCCTTGAAAGCAAACCATGCTTCACTTTTGTCTTTGTAGCCCTAGTGCCTAGCAGAGTGTCTGCCACATGGTAGGTGGTTAATAAGTGCTTATCACTGATTAATTGATTGACTGATCAGCCCCAGTCTTCCAGAACCAATAATGTAGATAGTGGGACATGAGCTTTAGTGTTAATGAAAGGCCTTCACCTGCCTGCATACCTGGTGGTAAATGGAGGGCTGCTGTGCTGCTGTATTGTTACTGGATAGAATAGGTATAGCCTCCAAGCAGGGCAGGAAGTCCAGCCCAAGAAACTCAATACACCTATGAGCCCAGGAAGCCCATACTCCAAATGGAGAGTCCAGTGAGAACGCGGTGGATGTCTCCCATCTGACTTGGTACTTTGTGGAAATAGCCTTGGCAGAGCAAGTGTAGCCCCTGGAGATCCCAAGGTATTATATTTCCAGGGAAGGAAACCAAAATCAGTTCCTTAACAGGCTTAGGAAGCTCACTCTCACCATTTACACTCAAAGGCAGCAATAGTCTTCCTTCTACCCAGCCCCTGGGCTCCCATCCAGGAGATAACCTTAGTTCATCTCAGCACAGATTAGGAGCAGAGCCCCTGGTCTTAAGGCACTGCAACTCTGATCTCCAGGAAGCCATCCCCTCTGGGAAAGGAGGCTCTGCAAATTCCAACCCCAGCTACTTACCAAAGGACACCAAATTACAATTATACTGATAAGCTTTGTTACAGAAACATGTGACTGACATTGTGAACAGAGGCCATTTCACAGTAAAGCAATTTTATAATAGTCAACAAAGGGAGGACAGCTGTTTCCTGGTCTCTACTGACACGGGTTGGATTTGAATGGGGAATCTGGTTATTAAGAGCTTTCCAGAGCTTGTACCTACTATGCAAAGTGTTGATACTCCTTAGTCTGGAGCTACTGATAAGAAGAAAATCCCTAGGTATACCAAAATATTTATAGTAGCACTTTTTGTGACAATTGGAAATAAAGAAGATGCCTATCGAAGAATGGCTAAATATATTGTAGTACATGAATTTAATGGAATATCACTGTGCTTGTAAGAAATAATGAATGTGAAGAATACAGAGAAGTATAGAAAGATATATTTGAACTGATGCAGAATACAGTAAACAGAACCAAGAAAACAATGCATACAACAATTAATAACAATGTCAACGGAAATTGACAAAAATCAAAAGTGAATGTAGCAAAATTACAAAGATCAAGTGTGACTCAAAAGAAAAGTTATAATCAGACATCTCCAACTAAACCCTTCCTGGAGGTGGGAGGTCCACAGGTGTGCACATTACACATGTTTTCCGACTTTTTCACTGAAGTGATCAGTTGTGCTGATTTTTACCCTCTTTTTTTGTATTTAAAAATATTATTTGTCATATAGGATGGTCCTCTGGGAGGGAAAAAGGATACTGGGAAAAACTATGATAGTTTAAAAAAACAAAAGACATCAATAAAAACTTTTAAAAAATATGATGGTCAAGGATCTTATTCTCCATAGCTTCCCATCTGGGGCAAGAGAGCTGGAAAGCTGAGCCATCGTTGCTTAATTGCACTGTTTAATTGTGGATAAAGCTCTGCATTTGCAATCAGGAAGACCTGAGTTTGAATCCTGCCTCAGATACTTACTAGCACTGAAACTCTTGGCAAGTCACTCAACTCCTCTGAGACCAGTTTCCTGAACTATACAATGAGGTTAACAATAGTACCTACCTCTAAGGGTTGTTGTCAGGATCAAATAAATGAGTTAATTCATATAAAGCACTCTGCAAACTTTAAAATGCTATGTAAATGTTAGTTTTATTATTGTTAATTATTATTATTATATTAATGGAGAAGTGTATGCAATTTGAAGTAGTGAGAAACAATTCAATATAGAGGATAAAATGATGGAACTGGAATTAGGAGGATCTGAATTCAAATATCCCCCCAAATATGTGATCCTGGTCTTCCTGGGCTCCATTTCCCTCATCTGTAAAATGAGGAGGCTCAACCTGATCCAGAGATCAATACATGATCTCTGATCCCATGATCCAGGGGCAGGGGAAGTTTGAAAAAGGGCATATGCCATGATCTGACCTTATGAAGTCCCATGATGACCAAAAGGGCAATATTAATGCCCTGGACTAGGACCCAGGTTCAGGAACTCTGCTCAAAGCCACTTTACATTACTTTATTTCCCTAATTATCTATATACTAATACTGGAAATCTATGAATCTGAATGAGAATTCAATTCGGCATACACTAAGTATTAAACTAGGTTCTCCATACAGAGAACTGAAAACAATCTGTGCTCTTAAGGAGTATATAATCTAGCTGTGGAAGGTGAGGAGGAGTACACAAGATAGTTTTGGCACAAGGAAGACTGAAATAACCCCAAAGGAGAGGTCCAAAAACAGTGCTATGAGGAATTCTGGGAGGAGGTTAGAGAACATTTAATGGCCAAGATGGTATCTCTCAGTTGGGCCTTGAAATAAGGAAAGGATTACCATGGATTGAGACAGCAAGGGAGGTAGCGGAGGATATCAAAGATGAGAGGCAGCAGAGCAAGACCAAGGATGAGCAATAATAGAGTTTGGCTGAAAGATTGGATAAAGTTGGCCGAGTAAGTTGGAGCCAGATTGTGAAGGGTCTTTAATATGAAAATATTTTGCTGGATTTCCTAAACAATCCATTCATTAGGGTGAAGTTTGTTGTAGCCAATGTGATCATAGAACAGAGAATCAGAGTTTGAGAGTAGGATTAGATCTCAGCAACCATTTAATCCAAATAGGAATTCCCACTACAACATCTGCAACAAGTTGTCATCCAGCCTCCAAGGAAAGGGAATACCTTCCCTCTTCAGGCAGTCCATTCCACTTTGGACAGGTCAATGGCAGCTAGGTGGTACAGTGGATTGAGTAATGGGCCTGGAACCAAGAAGACCTGAGTTTACATCCAGCCCTGTGTGACTCTGGGCAGATCACTTAAGCTGGGGCTAATAATAGCACCTACCTCCCAGGATTGTTGTAAGGATCACATGAGATAATAATGTGAAGTGCTTAATACAGTGACTGGCACATAGTAGGTGCATAAAATTTCCTTCCTTTTCCTTTCTCCTCCCCAATTGTTAAGGAGCTTTTCTTAACATAGAGACATTTCAGCATATTGCCTGTAGAATGTCTAATCCTTCTACGTGACAGTCCTTAAAATATTTGAACATTTCTCTCTCCCTTCCCCCAGCCTTCTCTTCTCCAGGCTAAACATCCCAGGATTCCTTCAGCCAAATCACATAAGACCAGGATCCAAGGTCCTCCACTACTCTTGTTTCCTTTGGATGATACAGCCACTTGACAGTGAGCTGCAGCCATTGCTTTTTTTTCACTTTCCTTGTATCCCCAGCACTTAGCATAGTGCCTGGCACATACTAGGTGCTTAATAAATTATTACTGACTGATCAATGCCCTTCCTAAACTGTGGTGTCTAGAACTGAACAGAATGACCCATACGTGTTCTGAACAGAGGAGAGTAGAAGGATCATCACCCCCTTTTTTTGTCCAGAACTGTGATTTCATTAGTATAAGAAATTACCAAGGTGAAAACTCCTTCTACCAATGCATATCAGCAACTGTTTGGCAACTTACAGTCTTAAAGGGTTGCCTGAGTTCTTGAGAGGTTAAATATCTTGTCCAAGGTCACATAGCCAGTCTGCATCAGAAAAGGAGTTGACCCTAGCTCTTTATAACCCTGAATCTGGCACTTTTATTCACTCAGAGTATAACACAGCCCTCTCACCAGCTCCTTATTCCTAAGAATTATGCTTCTCTTAATGTAGTCCAAGACTTCATTATCTTTTGGGGCTGCCAGATCATACTGCTGACTTCTATCAAGCTTGCTCTCCATTAAGACCCTCTGGTCTTCTTCTGACAAATCTAAGCATGCTTCCTCTAATCTTATACTTGTGAAGCTGGTTTTTTAAAAACCAAGTTTAAGACTACATTTACCCCTACTGAATTTCATCTTATTAGCTTCAAACTCAATGCTCTAGCCTGTCAAAAAATTCAGGTTTTTTCTGCCAACAGAATATAAGTACCTTAAAGGCAGGGCTGTTTAGCTTCTGCCTTTGTATCCTCAGAGCCTAAAACAGTACCTAGAACATGGGAAGTGCTTAACAAATGCTTGTTGAGTGAAGATCTTTTAAGATCTTTCTGGATCTAGCCTCCTAGATTCACGACCTCAGCCTTACCGTAGACTCCTTAAGTCTCCATTCTGCAGGTTCAATTAGTTGACCTATCTTGCTGTTTCTACCTCCATAACATCTTTCACAACTGATTCATTCTCTCTAGTTACACACTTTTGTTTGGGTTTCCATCACTTCTCAACTAGACTATTGGTCTCCCTGCTTCAAGTCTCTCCCATTCCAATCTTCTCCACACGATTTTCCTTAAGTGCAGAGCTGATTGTAACATTCCCCTACTCAATAAATTCCAGTGGCTCCCTACTGCCCTAGGATAAGATATAAATTTCCCAGATTGGCTTTTAAAGTCTGCCATATCCTGGTCCCAATCAATATTTCTAAGGTCATTATACACGATTCCTCTTTGTTCACTCTATGGTCCAGTCAAACTCTCCTCTCTGCTCTTCAAATAGAACACTTGGATTCCTATCTTTGTGTCTTTGTACTGGGCACTCCTCCTGCTTAACCCAACATCATTTCTGCCTCATAGAATATCTCTCTTTCTTTAAGACCCAGTTCATCTTCTATACAAAGCCCTTTCTGATCTTCCCCAAAAGCAAGTACCCTCTCTAACTACTTTTTAAAAAAATATATTCTGCATATAGTTATTCTGTATATACTTATACATGTACACATTGTCTCCAAAGACACAATGTAAACACTTGGAGAATAGGGACTATTTCATTTTTAAAACTGGTTTCCAGTTTATCTATTTCTTCTCTTAGTTTTAATATCACCCCATTTGGGATTATTTTGGATTTGCTGACTTTCTAATTATTAAATTTGTATTCAGTTCATTAATCCTCTCTTTTTCTACTTTGTTAATACATGTTTTTAAGGATATAAATTTTCCCCTGAGGAATGCATTGAAAATTTGATATGTTGTTTTTCATTATCATCTTCTTCCATATAATTATTAATTATTTCTATGATTTATTCTTTGACCTACTCATTATTTAGGATTTCTTTGTAAGTCTCTATCTGAGTCTGTGTCTTTAGTTTTTACTCCCTGAAATGATTATTATATTTATCAAACTTGTGTAAAAAGGATATATTTGCTATTTCAGCAATATTTTATGCCCTAACAGATGGTCAATTTTGGTCAATAGATGGTCAAAGTTCCATATGGTGCTAAGAAATATGTATATTTTTAGTGGTCCCATTTAAAATAGACTGTAAGTCTTTTAGTTATAGTTTCTCCATCAATTTGCTCAATTTTATATTTTCCCTTTTATTTTTCTGTTAGATTTGTCCAAGAGTGAGATGGGGACATTAAAATCCTCTGCTATTATTATATTATTGTCTATGTCTTCTTGCAATTCAATTAATTTTTCTTTATGAATTTAGATGCTAAGTTATTTGGAGCAGGTTAAGCTAATGTTAATATTGATCCATTGTCTATAGTTTCTTTTTGGCCTCCTGTAGTTTCCTTGTTTATCTCTTTTTAGGTGGTGAATTTTGTTTTTTCTTTGTCTGATAACATAACTGCAACTGCAGCTTTTTTTTTAATTTGCCTGATGCATAGTAAATTTTGTACCAACTCCTCATTTTTATTCTATGTATGTCTTTGCTTTTGAGGTACGTTTCTTGTAAGAAGTTGATTGTGGCATTTTGTTTTCTTATTCAATCTGTCACTCTTTTTATTTTTCTGTATTATTTAATATATTTCCATTTAAAGTTATGCAAGTTAGGTTTCTATTTGCCTCTTTTTGTCTCTAACATTGTTTATTTTTCTGATTTGGAAGGCGGGGCAGGTTCATTTTCCTCTGTAGAGACAGTGCTTTGTCTCCTCGGTTATTTTTGCTTAATATACTTTTGAACATGGTAAGCGCTTAAAAGTGCTCATTTATTAATTGAGTCCCCCTCCACTCCCACCCCTCCTCCATACAGCTATGGAACTGATATCCTTTGAGAGCTAATCTGTCACTCTTTTATTCAATCAACTTCAGTTACCTCACGATTTTCTTTAGGATTAAATATAAACTTCTCTATTTGGCTTTAAGTCCTTCACAACCCAAGTCTCATTTTGAGTCATTACTCATTATTCATTATTCATTACTCTCTTTTCCAAATATAGAGGAAGACCAGTCAAACTGGCCTTCTCTTGGTTTCCCCTCGATGATATTTCATCTCCCATCTGTGTTTTTGTACTGGCTGTCCTTGACTGAAAGCAATGTCCCCTCACTTCTGCCCCCCAAAATCCCTTACTTCTTTTAACACTCAACTCAAGCATTTAAGCCATTCCTCATGCTATCACTTGCTAGTGCCCTCAGTCCCTAACTATGTTGCATTTAACAGCCTTGCATTTATTTGTGTGTGTGTGTGTGTGCGTGTGTATGTTTGTATGTATTTTCTCCCATGCCTGGAATGCATTCCCACCTCACCTCTGACTTTTGTATTACCTTGGACAAGTCATTTAACCTCTCTGGGTTTCAGTCTCCTCATCTGTAAAATGAAGGGAATGGCCTTTAAGACTACTCCTATGGGGCAGCTAAGGGGTGCAGTGAGTAGAGCACCAGCCCTGGAGTCAGAAGGACCTGAGTTCAAATCCGGCCTCAGACACTTGACACTTACTAGCTGTGTGACCTTGGGCAAGTCACTTAACCCCAATTGCCCTGACTTCCCCCCTCCAAAAAAAATAAAAAGACTACTTCTAGTCCTAAATCTCTGACCCAATAGTGTTAATGCTGACTCTGCCATCCAGGGTATAAAGCTATCCCTTCCAAGTTTGTATCATCTACAAATCTGACAATAAAGCTATCCACCCCAGTAATTAACAAAAATGTTAAACAGAGACAGAGAGAGAGACAGAGAGAGAGGTGAAGAGGATTTATTATAGCTGGTACAGGAAAAAGGAAGAAGGTTCTTGGCAACCTTAAAGTACCTAGACCAAAAGTAGTAGTCAAAAGCTATTAGCAATATTTCAAAGAGGGAGAAATCATTACAATCCTGTCTCTAAGATAACTAAATGCACAATAGATAAGGAAGGATGATAGCTACTGGCCAGTGGATACTCCACATAATTGGCCATATTTGCTAATAGAGAAAAGGCTCATTTTATTTTACAATCCAATATAAAGAGAGCTAGAATTTAATGGTTGGGGATAGCATGTGCCTTCAAGATTGTTCTTATTAGGATGGGAAAAATCTTCAAGCTATAAAATTAACACCATTTAAGTACAGTAGATATCTGAACAGATTAAAAAAAAACATTCTGGGGCAAGTTAATTGATCCACAAAATAAAAAAATGAATCCCAGGTCTATGTTATTGTTCTTATAAAGAAATACTCATTCAGTAACTATTATATACAGGGTAGCAGTCATTGTGAAGGTAATCCCTGTTTTCTAAATGAAATTTACTTTCTGTCACTTGGAGCTATCTAAGAACCTACGAACCCAGCAAAAAAGAATAGAGGATAGGGATCTAAAGGTCATCTAAACACCAATGGATCCCAAGAAAATACACTTACTGAAAGAGACTGAGCCATTTCTCTCAAGTGGACAGAACAACGAAGAGGGGAGAGGAGAGTGAAAAGAGATATCTAATCCTAGGATCCTTAAGACTTAATTCTTCTAGAGCTCTCAAAGTCATCCGATCCATCTCATTTGTGAAGTCCATACCTACCCCACATGGCCTACTTGTATAGTCTACTGCCAAGTGCCACAGATTAGAACTCTGTAGGCAAAACGACAAGACTCTGCCATCTCTATTTTGGAATTACCATCATCAGCTCCAAAGGCTGGAACTGGCCAAGTAAGGATAATAACATAATACCTGGAGGGAGAGTCTCCACATTTTGTGCTTTGTCGTCCCCATTGTTACTGTGCAGGTCTTTCTTTTTAATTGGGTCAATTTCATTCCAGTCCTCCTGGAGGAAAAGAAAAAAAGATACCAAAATGGTTTGTTTGTTTGTTTTGCTCTTCAAACGTATACCCCACCCACCTTCACCCCCCACCAGGCCTCATCAAAGTGTTGAGATTGCAAGGGTAGAGAGGGGTGGGAATTATTTTCTTTCCAGTGATTTTTCTTTTTGTTGGTTCATATTATCCTTTAACACCAGGCTCTGAGCAGAAATAATTTCAGGAACTCAAAGATAACACTATTTGGGCAGGGTAGGGGTGGGGCGTGAGGAAAGCCAGGGAGAAGAAATCTTTAAGTCCACAAGGTATTATATTTTTTTTTTAAGTTACACTTGTCAGATTCTTATCTATGCAATTTCTGCTCTTAAGTCTCATCAAAGGTTGGAGCCCCTGGCTCCCAAAGGCCCTCACTGGAATGCCCTACCCAGTAGGATAGACTTCCAAAGTGGAACCAATGACAAGCTATTGCGATATTCCAAAGATTAGTGGAGCAAAGTTCTGAGATTTCTCATTACCATAAGTCACAGGAAATGAAGATTTTTTTTCTACTACAATAGTCTACAACAGTAAAGACAGCTTAAGGAGTTTCAGTTTATACTTGTGGAGGGATTACCTACACTGATAATATCATGGTTCCTTGAACTAAATAGAGTTACTAAAGTTGATACAAAAATAAGCATTTACTAAATGCCTAGTAGGTGCTGGACACTGTTGCTACTGTTCAGTCGTTTCAGTCATGTCTTACTCTTTATGACCTATTTGGGGTTTCCTTGGCAAAGATACTGGAGTAGTTTGCCATTTCCTTCTCTAGCTCATTTTACAGATCAGCAAGATTGCATCAGGGAGATATAGACTGAGGCAAACAGAGTTAAGTGACATGCCCAGGACCACACAGCTAGTAAGTGTCTGAGTGTTAAACACTTATGAGAGCTAGAAGTGGCCTTGACAAGAGGCACTATGTATGATATACCGGTTCTCCTTTAAACTTGAAGTCAGAAAGACCAGGGTGTGAATTCCTGGCAAGTCACTTAAGCCTCTTTGAGCATCGGTTTCCTCATTTGCAAAATGAGGTTAATAAGATTTTTCTCATAGCATGAGATATGAGATAATATAATGTTAAGAGCTTTGCAACCTTACCTCTATAAACCAGAGCTATTATTAATCTAACCCAGCCCTTTGTTAGTTCGTTCTTATTAATGCCTCTTCTTTCTTTCGAGTTTGGCTGAATGCTACACATGCTCTTTAAATTCATTCTAGCTCCCGTATTCTACAAACCAAAGGAGAAAAACTAACTGTTTTGTTTTTTCCTAAGGTTCATTCATTAAGGCCCCTCTAGAACTACTTCTCAGCCAATGGAATGAAGCTATGAATGGAAGATAAAACAGAAGTCTGAGGTGCTTTGACACTTTTTCTGTTCAGTGAATTTACTTCTAGAAAAGTTTTATCAATGCAAAATAGACCAAATAATAATAATACCTCTATCACAGAGCTGAATGCATTTCCCATGTACCTTCAATATGGCTCCTGAAACCAAAATATAATGGGGCCTATTCACATTTCCTTCTTATACAGCCCAAATGAGAAGTATCCCATGACTAGCAATTTTCTCATTTTGGCTACTGTACATCAAGCATTGTCATCTAGCCATTTTAAAAAAAGAAAATCGATGTTCATATATATATATATATATATATATGTCTATCTATATGTCTATATATGTATGTGTATATGTATATATGTATATGTATATACGTGTGGGTGTATATATGTGTGTATATATGTATATATGTGTGTGTATGTGTGTTTATGTGTATGTATATGTATATGTATATGTATATGTATATATATCTGATCAGTGTTAACAAACCAACTTAGAGAGAGAGAGAGAACCAACCAACCAAACGCATGAACTCATTCAGCCAGATCTGAATATTTAAAACATTACAGGCTATGAGGTTTGGAAAACTTTCTCATTGGAAACATTTTAGCTCTTTAAATTACACTGTACACAGTGGGCTTTTCAACTAGTGAAATAATTTGGCAATCAAGCCAACAGACTTTCTTTTTTTAAAACAAATGCAAATTCCTCTGCCAACCCAGAGCTCCATTTCCATTCAAAAGTGATACGGGTGTTTACTAAGAGAGTAGTACCTAAGCCCCTTGCCTCTGAGCTCAGTTTTCCTTTAGTTTTTAATCCTGCAATGAAGCTATCGAGCTAAAGTTGCCAAATCAGTGTTGTCATGGAAATAACAGGCTACTGTGTCACTTGTAGAATCATGAATTCGCTGAAAAATTGAGCAGAAAAAGCCCAAGGTTCAGGAGGGAGCCAGCCTTTAAAAATCTTAACTAGTTAACCTGGATCTTTTTGTTTTAAAGTCAATCCTGTGTCAGCAACCTTTCAAGCAAGAGGTGGCAAGTGGTGACCTGTGTCCTTCCATGGATCCTATGATTATGGGAACACAAATTTAACCACGTCAATTCTCTTCTTCAAGAAGCTTCAGTGACTCCCTATTGTTTCTAAAATAAAATACAAGCTCATCTCTTTGGTATTTCAGGTCCTCCAAAATCTGTGAAGAGTCTTTGCTCAGAAGTTGGACGCCCCAGGTTTAAATGCCCTTTCTGATACCTCTTCCCTGTGTGATCTCAGGCAGTCCTTTAACCTCCCCTAGCCTCAGTTTTCTTATCTGCAAAATGACAGGGCTGGACAAGATGGCTATGAGATTTCATCTAGCTCTACTTCCCATTCCCGGTGTATGTGCTATTCCCTGTATAATCTATCTCCTATCTTGGTATCTCTGCACAGGATTTGCACACTTCCATGGGATAGTATCCTCATTGCCTAGTGCAGTGCCCGGCGTATAAGAGGGCCTTCATAATACTGAGTTGAGTTGCTGTTGTTGTTTGTCCTTCGTTCTCAAAGAAGACCATGGCATCAGGAAGGTGATGCCATGACTTGCCAGTGAATTGGATTTAAGTGAGGGGAGGACTATGCAATCACCAGCCTCACTTTCTCCTCCGGAGCATCTGAGTCTAGTGGCAAGATATAGATCAAGACGACTGGAGATGGCCCCCGCTGAGCTGAGTAGAGCTGAATGATTAGAGCCAGCAGTCACTCCAGATCTGCCCGGTTGCAGAAAAACAACCTGAAGTCCATCTTGCCACAAAAATGTCACAAGTCACTGGCCACATTTTTCAGATTTAAGGATAATGTTAACATCTTCAATGAGGTTTCACCAGATTGTATTTTCAGATCATCTACCCCTTGGCTCAGGGGGTAGAACTTCCCTTTTCCTCAGAGACAAGATCTGCCACAGTCCAAAGTTAAACATGACCCAACCATATCCCTCACAAAGCAAGGTTTGAAAATAGGAGGCAAGAGGAAATTACAACAGCCCTATGTGAAACTGAGAAATCTGCTTTTAGCACCCCTAAGCCTTTCCTTCACATGTCTTTTACTTAGATTCTTTGATGACTTCCTCCAAACACACTTGACACAGAACCCCCTGGGCCCCCAAGCTATCAAAAACAACCTCTAGTTGTAAAATTTAAAGCATTAGGTTGCTCAGTCAGCCCGGTAAGGTCTCTCCTGAGGTGCCCTGAAATGACACCACTTGACAACAGCCTTCTCCATCCATGCGTAAGGATGCCCTTCTATTTGTGCATAAAATGGCCCATTACATGACTACGCTGATCTTCACAACCAAAACACTCATGACAGCGGCAGCTGGATACCATGGCTAGCAGCCTAGACCTGGAGTCAGGAAGACCTGAGTTCAAATCTAACCATAGACACTAAATAGCTGTGTGACCTAGGAAAACTCACTTAATCTCTGTCTGCTTCAGTTTTCTCATCTGCAAAACAGGGAGAATGATGGCACCTTCCTCGTTGGGTGATTGGGAAGACAAAATGAGATACTTGTAAAGTGCTTTGCAAACCATAAAGCATTCTATAAGTGCTGGTAGTAATAGTGATAATATTAAATATTATTATTAATTTATTTCATACTTAATAATATTATGGTAATATACTATATTATTACTATAGCAAAGAATTCATCTAAGGAAAGTTGTAGGAGTCATATACACCAAAAAACAAAAAAATCCCATACCAGAAAAGAAAGTAGAGTTCTGAGAAATCCTTGTCAGGGTTATGGTATCTCAAGTAAAAACTCCACTGTGTTTCAAAAAGCTGAACTGACTATTTGCATCCAGAGTTAAGAATTGAATATGAAATTAACTATTACCTGAACAATCAAGATAATAGTGAACCAACAAATTTCAGATCTGTCCCAAAAAAGTAAATGATCACATTCAATTAAGTTCATTGAAGTGACTGATGTCCACTGATACGTCAACCAAGTAGCAAGTCAATGCCTGTGGATACAGCACAACCTAGTTCACTGCCTAGCCTTACTGTCCAAGACCTATCTTAAGCCCATCCTTTTCCATGATCCTTCCCTGAAGAGCACTACAGCTGGCAATCAATGAATCTGGGAACTATTGTTGGCT
Organism: Trichosurus vulpecula; assembly: GCF_011100635.1. NCBI lineage: Eukaryota > Metazoa > Chordata > Mammalia > Diprotodontia > Phalangeridae > Trichosurus > Trichosurus vulpecula. Next base: position 154,102,162 of record NC_050576.1, on the reverse strand, counting down.
TGGGCAAATCCCTTAAACTCTCTAGGCCTCAATTTCCTTGACTGTTACAAAAAAAAAAAGGAGGGTGGGGGGCTGCACTCTTCTCAAGTCCCTTCCAGCTTTGAAAATTCTATTCTGTCACTCAGCACTATTCAATTACAAACACCATTCTATCATAGCTGCCCATGCAGTTGCTGTTTCGACTCTTGGCTAATTCAATTAGTATCACAGATTTTAAAATTAGACAGGACCTCAAAGGTCACCTAGTCCAATACCTCTAATTTACAGGTGAGGAAACTGAGGCACTCAACAGTAAAATGTCTTGCCCAAGGTAATAAATACCAGAACTAGGATTTATGCATAGGTGCTCTGCCAATTAGCATTTCATTATATTATTGTCCTATACTGCTTGCTTCCTCTAAGTCAGTCTTGTCTCCCACAAAAGTTTTACACTACTTTATGGAGAGGTCTGGATCACTGAAATCCTCCAAAGAGAGAAGCCTTGGGCAGATGCTTCCTTTACTGTCTTCTACGTAGCAAAAGGGGTGGAGTCTGGCTCACAACAAAGGGAGTAGTAGGTGGAACACCCTGTTCTAGTGGTTTTATTTGTAGAGGATTTCTACGTTATTGGAAGACGTGTTTAACCATATTATTCTATGAATCTTCCTTTCCTTTGTTTCTAAATATTCATTTAAAAATACTTGTTGATTGGGTGGAAAAAAAGCTAGGGATGAAGTCATATGTTTTTCTTGTATTCCCCTATAGGACAAAGAAAATTCCAACCAGGCACAGTGTAAAGTGCTCCATAAATACTTGCTAGAAAGAAATAAATGTGTATCTGACTTCTCTAGATGTCTGGTTTGTCTGAACTGCTTTGTAGTCTCAGGCTAACTCTCTCACAAGACCTCTTCATCCTCTTTCCCATATATTTACATATGTTGACAAGGAAATGGGTGGTTAAAGGAAGATATCAATGCACAGGAAATGGGTGGTGTCAGTTCATAAATGGAGATGTCAATACACAGGATAAAAGCTTTCCCTATTATCCAAATGCAGGTATCTTCAGGTCTCAGTCCCTCCCAATAGATCAGATTATATTTGCCTTGTCAGAAGAAAACTGACATTGACGGCCAGGTCTTCCTTGCTTTTAGTAACAAGTATATACCACCTGGTTTAAAGAGGAATGGTTCAGTATGACGCCGGGTCAAAAATGGCAGAGAATTTTGACTCCCTAAACCAATGAGGATGCTTTTATTCTCTATGATTCAGATCAATGTCGGGTTTGAGGGTGGAGAAGTGTTGATGCTGAATACATAGTGACAACAATACAGGCGGGTGATGCTTTTAAAATGCATGGTTGACCACGTCAAGAAACTTCCCTAGCAGGGAAAGCTGATTCTGCACCACTTTGCCAATGGAAAACCTTTGGCCCTTTAAACATGACCCTTTCCCTGATCTTCATTCCTATCAGCTAATAATGACCTCTCTCTTCTTGGATTCTTCAGGCTACTCTGTTTCCTATGTACTTAATCATTTTCTTAAACATTTATTTAAATACATGCCTTAAGAGCAAGAGCTGTTTTTTTTTTCCTTTCATCTATGTATATTCAGTACTAGTACAATGATATAGGGATTTGTTCTGTGAAGTTTGGATTCAGTCAAAGGGCCGCCCTTGAGGACCTAGAAGACCACATGTGGCCTCGAGGCCACAGGTTCCCCATCCCTGGGACCTTATAAATGTTTGCTAGATTGAATTTGGACCTTGGGCAAGTCACGTAACCGCTTCAGGTCTGTCTCCTCATGTGGAAGATAAGGAGTTTGGGCCAGTGGTACAGTAGAAAGAGAGCTGGACTAGAGCTGAAGGACTTAAGTTCAAATCTGCCCTCAGAAACTTGGGAGCCGTGCAACCCTGGGCAAGTCTTTGATTTTCTGCCTGCTCCAGGTTCCTCAACTGTAAAATGGGGTTGAGAACAGCACTTCCCTCATAAGGTTGTTGTGAGAATCAAAAGAGAGATTTGTAAAGTACTTAGTAAATGCCTGCTCTCTTCCCCAACCCTTCTCTACTCTATGAAACTGGAATGAGGTAACTGCCGTCAGACACAGAGTGCTTTAAGTCCCCAACAGGGTACAATCTGAGAATTTAAGGATGGCTAAGCTTTCAAAAAAATCAATACAAAATTAAGCCAAAGAACCTAGGTTCAAATCCTGGCCCTGCCAGTCACGAAGTATGGTCATGGGCCTCGGTTTCCTCATCTGTAAAATGAGAAGAACTGGAATAAATGATCTCTAAGGACCCTTGTTGTTTTAAATCCTAGGATACTATGGATATGCTCAGCTGGAAGTAATCCAGTGAATGAGCTGTCAATGAGACAAGGGCTTTCTTCTAAGTTCCCTCAGGAGATGCCAATCAAAAACGTAACTAATATACGGCTAATCTGCTAGACTGCATTGTAACACACTGACAGTATTATTGTTATAACAGAAATGTGGAGGCCTTCATGGAATCTGGAAAATGAAAGATCCCGACAGCAGGCATTTATTGTTGTTGTCGTTTAGTCATTTTAATCATGTCTGACTCTTCATGACCCCATTTGGGGTTTTCTTGGCAAAGACGCTAGAGTGGTTTGCTATTTCCTTCTCCAGCTCATTTTACAGATGAGGAAACTGAGGCAAACAGGGTTAAGTGATTTGCCCAGGGTCACACAGCTAGTAAGTATCTAACGCCTAATTTGAACTCAGATCTTCCTGACTCCAGGCCAGGTGCTCCATCCACTGCACCACCTAGCTGGCCACATTTCATCACTGCCTCTCCAATACTTTCTCTATTACACAGAAAAAAGTATGTTCTGACCAGGTGACACAAGCATTAGAACGGGTATATGCCTATAAGCAGGAAGGTGCCTGTACATAGTAGAAATCCAAGATGATATACTTTTTATGATTGAATCTCTTCTGTTTTCACTATTTTCACCAAACATTCTTCTTTTTTTTTTTATAAATAGCCTTTCCTACTGGGAAGAGAATGTATGGCCTGGCTGACAAGTATCTCAGTTACATTTCTTATTGAAAATTAAGAAATCGATATTCTAGTTTATTAATCAATCGTGTCAGTTGGGTTCAAATGAATTAGTTCCTACATCTGGGTGGGCTAATAAAATGGAGTTTCTGAGATTTCAGAGCTGAGGGCCAGACCATATCCATGGGGTATAACAAAAGTCTTATGTTAATTTTATTTCTATCTAAAATGCCACTGGCATTCCAGCAAATTGGCATATTTTCAGAATAGGCAATTCCAACAGATTTGCTTTATAGGCTACTTATGAAAAATAATGTCATGTAAATGTCCGCCAGCTGCAATACAAAGCTCAACTCTAAAAAGAACAGGAAACAAGATTGAGAATCTGAATGGATCTTTAGAGATCTAGTTTAAATCACTGATTTTACAAATGGGGGAACTGAAACGCAACATGGTAAATATCTTACCACAGGTAGCAACCTCTCTTCTCCTACTTTCTACAAAAGCTCTTACTTCTTGCCCCACTTTGAAAAAAAAAGAGTTTTATTGTCAAGGGTTTCATTCTGTAAAGTTGACTGATGCATGTCTCTGATGTATGGGTCTCTCTCCCCAGGGACATACTTCTCAAGGATGGGGACCCAGAGAAGCTCAGTTGACATAATTCTGGCTACATCTGACTGCACAGCTGTCACTGTCTCTTGTCCAGAAATTATGTATGTTGTATAAGGGTACGAGAGCAATCGAGCCATGAATCCCAATAGGAATGGACACCCCTCCCCGGGCCCCCCACCAGAATGACAATGCTAGGAGAAGATGTAAAACAGAATCCCTCAACAATTCCTCCTGATCTCTCTCATTCCCCTACTCCTTCCTGGCACTCTCTCAATTTTCTGAAACCCAGGAAAAAGGATTACTCATTGAGTTAGGGGCAAGAGTGGAATTATTCATTGAATTAGGGGTAGGATTAGAAGGAGCTGGGCATAATTACTCATGCATACATCCCATGACTCACCAATATTGCCACATAAAGGCTGGCACAAAGGCTCCATGATCTACTTTGCCATATATAAGCAATCTGTAGTCCTGTTCGACCTCTGACTCTCCCAGTCCATGGCATCCAAATCTTCTAACACATTGCTCCAAAATAAGGAACAAATTAAAGATGACTTTTTAAAAACTTATTATAGATTTTATCTACTAGACTGTAAGCTCCAGGACCTGGCACAATGTTCTACATACAGTAGGTATTTAATAAATAGAAGTGCCAGGCTTTTGTTGTCCTTGTAACATTTATGCAATGAGAGGAAGGGGGCAGGGGAGCAAGAATGTGAAAAATCTTTCCAGGTTGCTCAGAAGCAGTCTCAAATACTGTGGCATAAGAAGATACTTGGAAGCACAGTATTTCAGAGCTGGAAAAGAACCTTAAAGCTCATAAAATCAAGGGGTCCCCAGCCTTTTCTGAATGAGTAGCTATTCATCTTTTGCTATATCCAAAGCCTTACGATGATCTCAGAAGATAATCAGTAGGGGAGAGGGGATGCTGACTCAGGGAGGAGGGTTTAAGGCTTTTAGCTCTACCGGTAGATCAAAATGAACCTTCTGGAGACCGCAGATTTATTCTAACTCCTTAATTTTACAGAGGAATCTGAGGACAATAGGACAGTGCCTGGCAAACAGTAGGCACTTAATAAATTCCTCTTCCCCTTTTCTCCCTACCCCCATTTACTATTTATCATTCACTTCCCATTTCGAGGAAGCTAGGTAATCATGGTGGATAGAGTTGGACCTGGAATCAGGAAGATCTGAATTCAAGTCTGACCTCTGACACTTACCAGCTGTGTGACCACTTAACCTCTGTTTGCCTCAGACCTTGAGCGAGTCACTTAACCTCTGTTTGCCTCAGTTTCCTCAACTGCAAAACGGGGGTGTTAACAGCATCTACCTCCCAGGATTGTTGTGAGGATCAATTAAGATAATATTTGTGAAGCCCTCAGGGCACCTGAAACATGGTGGGTACTATTTAAATGCTTATTCTTCCCCCTTCACCAGCAGAAGATGGGTTAACCTCATACAAAGCAACTCGAGACAGAACGGTTCTTTAAATAAACAAAAAACAAGTACAACAACAACCCTTTTGACTGACAAGGAGTCTAAGAGCCCTGCAAACAGTGTCAGGCTCTGTCCAGCTTACAGACCTCTCATCAGAGCCATTAAGCATGGCTATCGTTACTTTTGTCTGAAGTATAGCTTACATATGTATGAATGTAGACGCTTGTTAGTCGTTAGGATTTTGCCCTACACCTCTACATGTCATCAGTATCACTGTCTATAGAATTCTAATCATTAATATTCCATAATGATGCCAAAATATTGCTGGCAGAATAAAAGGATATAAATAGGCCTGTTTCTGTATTTAATCTCCACCCCCCCAATCCAAAATACTCCTTGTCACTGTTACATTATCTCAGCTGACTAGACCATATGCTCAGAAGTAGATTATGGGACTAAAAATATCATTTGAATGACAGGCTTTGATTTAAATTTTTTTTTGTCCATCAATTTTCTATTTTCACAGTCATTTAAAATTGTTCGATAACCATTAACCTTCATCCCCCAATCTTAAATCAATGGACAGGTTTGGAAAATAGCTGAAGTTTCCTATATCACATTCACTAGGAGTGATAATTTATATTCCTGGAGACAACTTGCTTACAAAGAGTTCAAAGAACTTTACCAATATGGTATCCTTGCTAATTCAGCAAAGATTTATTAAAGTGTCTATGTGTAAGACACTATAAGCACAAAAAATCAAGATGAGAGAGACAGAGAGAGAGAGACAGAGAGACAGAGACAGAGAGACAGAGGCAGAGAAATCCTAATGAAACTCCAAGGGTAAAGTGTGCACTTCACATTCAAAAAAAATTTTTTTACATATATGCAATAAAACAAGCATTTCCGTAACACATCATAATAAAAAAGATGACTGCACATGAAACAACTCTATTATGTACAATTTGCTATTCCTTTTAAATATATAATGAAGTTATCATGTAAACTGCATGTTTACCCCATGAGGTAAGAGCCCAGTAGGGAACAGAGCGCGGTAGGCTACTGAATACCTTGTATTTTTGAGTAAGTCACAATTACTCTCTGGGCTTGTTTTATTTTCTATAAAATGGGCATGATAGTAAAGTGACATTTATATACCACATTATGGTTATAGACTGCTTTATATACATGATTTTACTTCATCCTCATTCCAACCCACAAGAGCTGTTAGTACAAATGTTACTCTGTCCTGTCTATGGCACTGGATTTAGAGTCAGAGGGTCTTAGTACCAGTGTGACCTTGAACTTTAAGTCCCTCTTTGTTCCTAGGCCTCAGTATCCTCATCTGTAAAATGAGAGTGATGGAAAAAATAACCTGTTCTTATAATCACCCTCCACATTAGGCAGAGCCATACTCGTCAGGCTCTCCCTCGAGACTGAACTCAAATCCCACCTCTGACAGGAGACCTTTCCCCTCTAAGACCACCTTCCATCAACTCTGTATATACTTTGTATGTCTCTAATAATTTACAAGTTGCCTCCCATTAGAATACGAGCTCCTTTATAGGAGGGTCTGCTTTACAGTGCCTGGCACACAGTAGGTGCTTAATAAGTGCTTATCAATTCAGTTGAAAACTAATAGTTGGGAGAGGAAGAGGAAAGGTTTGGGAGTTAACAGCAAGACTAGGTTATGGACTTCACATGTACAATAGATAGATATTAAATTGCCTTCTCAAGAAGGGAGGAGGGGCAGGAGAAAGGGAGAGAATTTAGAACTCAAAATTTTTTTTAAAATGTTAAATTTTTTTACACGTAATTGGCTTCTAAAAACCCTCTCATATGACTTACCATATTTCAAATGAAATATTGTCTACATGTAATTGGGAAATATTTAACAAAATAAAAATATATTAAAAATTTTTAAAAGAGCAGGTCATAGAAACAATCAATAAGTGTTTTTTCTTTTAAACAGTATTTTCTTTTTTCCAATTAGACATGTAAAGACAATTTTAACATTTTTTAAATAAAATTTTCGGTTCCAAATTTTCTCCCTCCTTCCTAAAACAGTGTTGGCTTTATTCCCTGGGCTAGTCATTTAACTTCTCAGTGACCCAGGCAACTATAATTAAGTTGCAGAGAAAATACTGATCTGAATTGGTAGATAAAGTCCTTCACTGGGAGCTCCCTACATCTATGAAAAAATACATATTTTAAAAATATAGACAAAAAATAAATGCATAAAACCCCACAAATGCAAGCTAAAATTAGCACAATTAGGCCTGTTAACAACACTCATGATCTTAGATACCAGTCTTGGTTCAAACTACACTTCCTCTCTGCTTTTTTGTTGTTTTTCAGTCACTTTTCAGTCATTTCTGACTCCTTGTGACCCCATTCAGGATTTTTTTGGCAAAGATACTAGAGTGATTTGCCATTTCCTTCTTCATCTCATTTGACAGATGATGAAATTGAGGCAAACAAGGTTAAGTGACTTGCCCAGGGTCACATAGCCAGTAAGTCTGAAGTTGGATTTGAACTCAAGAAGATGGGTCTTCCTGACTCCAAGCCTGGCACTCTACCCATTACTCCACCACCCACTAGCTTCTCTTTTTCTACTTTATACAATGTAAATTAATAAACCTGCTTTTTCCCCTTATATGATTAGTTCACTCACTTAACAGTATGCTTAGATTTTTATTTACATAAATGGAAAATAATTACAAAACACAAGCCAGTGGCATCATCTGCCAACTATGTATTTATTTCTCAGATATCAATTCCTAAAAGCAATTAAAAACCTCGCTCCCTTTTTAGGGAACTGAGGTCCAAATCTCTTTGATAAAAACAGATTTTGAGACCAGTTTTCCAGTGAGAATGATCAGCACAGTTCTGGGAAAAGTGAGGGAGAGAAAAGCCCAGCTGTAATCTATTTCACCCCTACAATTCTCTTTTCAAGTGTAACAAATCAATCTGAAACTATCCTGCTGTCTAAAAGCAGATGACTGAAATTAAAGGCGCACTTGAACTTGAAGCTCAAAAGTAGCAAGCAATCAGAACACAGCCAATCCTTATTCCCTCGTCTTAAATGATAGTTTATGAGGCAAGGCCACTTGGAGGCTGCCCATCAAATATTACTGGACACAGGACAACGTTAATGCAGGGGGAAGGGAGGCTATAAAGTCCATAAGTAAGCACTTACTACTTTTTAAGGAGGGGCATTCACCCATCCTTTACCGCAACCTCAGGCTTGGTCACTTTCCTCTTATAAACACACAGGTGGCAACTGTTTGGGGGACAGAGGGGGTTAATGCTATAGAGATGATGACAACGAAAACCTTATAATACTGTCATCAAGTTCCAGAGCTGGAAGATACCTTACATATCATTATATGGTCACATATGTCCAATCCTTTCATTTTACAGGTATATTTGGAGTACAGAGAGGGTAAATGAATTGTACAAGGTCACCCAGGTAATAAATAGCAAAGTCAAAATTGGAACTCAGGTCTTCTGACTCCAGATGCAGGTTTGCTTCCAATATACCACATTCTTACTGAACTGTAGCCCCCAGCCAGTCACTTTAGCCCAAGCTCTTCAAGTACCTATCCCAACTACCAGGATGAAGGTTTTCTTTGCTTTATGCAATTCAACTCAAAAACTTAGCTTTACTAAACTCCAAATATATGTAAGGCAACATGCCTGGAACTGAAAATGGAGAGACAAAAAATGGTCAGTCATCAAGGAGCTACATTATACTGGGATTGATGCATTCCACCAAAATTGGTTAAAGGAAAAATCTGTTTTTCCACTAGCTTCTATTTTGATTAAAGCAGAGCTACATTCTCTCAGAATGAAACATCCAGCAAGTCAAGGATGGAAACTCTGGTGAAGAAGGGGTTAAGGGAAGAGTTAGCATTGAGGTACAACTGTCATGACAAGTACACCTGCCCTGCTATCAGAGCTGCTGCAGGTCTACCTGCCCCACTTACTAGTGAGTGGCATTATGCCTGGTTGGTCACAAGCCTCAGAGTCTTAGTTTCCCTCACCTCTGAACTGGGTATAATACTACCTTCCCAGCTTACTTCGTATAAAGTTGTTGTGAAGATTAAATAAGCTGAGTTTTTGTATTTGTGTTGTGTGTTTATTTTGGGAGAAGTCTGACTGTGTAACTGGTAGAGTCACCAGGGGCAAAATGAATGAGGATGACTGACCTGTCCACAATCAAACAACAAGTACGTGACACTGCTTTGTAAACCTGCCAAGGGTTATACAGATATAATGTATTACTCAGATATTACATACATATAAGCGATGGGGTGCCTGAGTCACATCCTCTATATCCAAAAAGCTGGTGCCAAGACAAGTAAGGTAAGGTCTTATGAAGGCTCAGGGCTAATTTTCTTTCTCTGATACTGGAACAACATCCATGTCCCCCTACGCTGTCACTCAGTAGCTTCTTCTAAACAAAGATTTATAGATTTAAACAAAGATGTATAGATTTCAGGAGGTTGGTGAATTTAGATGGGATTAAAGTGACATTTTTGTTTTTACTAACCTGTACCTGAAATTCAGCATTTTCTTCAATTATGATTAAAAAAATATTATGAGGAGGGATCCATGGGCTTCACCAGACTGTCAAAGGGGCCCCTGGCACGTGAAATGTTAAGAATTGCTGCTCTAAATGGTCCCCAACATTGGGGAAGAATAGTTATTCTAGGTAGAAGGGCCTAAGATAAAAGTTTCTGGAGGAACTGGATAGGAGTGTGAGGTTTAAACTTGTTCTGCAATCCCTGTTTTGGATTCAGGAAACATAGTATTTGTGCCCTACAATCATACACACACACACACACACACACACACACACACACACACACACACACACACCCCACACACACTTTGGGGTTGATGTCTAACAAAGAGGGAAAGGAAGAGGGAGGGAGGAAGAGAGGCTGAAGAGAGAAAGGTGGAGAGAGGGGAAAGAGGAGAGGGAGAGAAAAGGAGGCAGAGGTGAGGGAGAGGGAGAGACAAACTTCACCTAGTTAAAACTATCGAGTGGCCTCTTGTGGGAATTCCTTCCTCTCCTTAAATCTGCAGAAGTGTTTGATGTGCTAGTGAACCCCAAATCCCTTTGAAAATTTTTTCTTTGACCTCAAAAGTACAATTTTGGAGAGAATCTGTGTACCAGCCAATCAGAAGGAAGCCATCTCTGCCATTAAGGAAGATCCAAGGGAGAACAGGTCTAAAGAAAAATCTTGGAAGCTGAGTTGGAAAAAAAATAAACAATTTGGGCAAAGGGACTAATCTATATTGTACTGGACTCACAGGGTGATGGGCCAGAATCAGTGACCTCTGCCACTCCAAAACACAGATTCTGAGGCCAAAAAACTGCAAATGATTGCAATCCTACCAATGCCAAAGCTCAAATAAAGCAAAGTACAGCCAAAGGTCTATGAGATTTCGCAGCTGCACCCGTGTCTCTAGCTGCCCAAGGGAACAGCACCTCGAGGCACTGCTAGGAAATCAAGATCACCCTGAGGGATGAAGGAAAAGGCAAGGGAAAGGGCAAGTTCAGAACAGAAGCCTCTCATCCAACCTGAGTTTCTGCACACATGGTTACCATTTTATCATGACATAACCCAGGCAGTGTACATCATGGTGTAGAGTAGGGGATACATAACCTTTTGTGTATTGCGGACCCCCTGCGGCAGTCTGATGAAACTAAGGAGCCCTTCTCAGAAAAATAAGTGCAGAAAATAAAATTCCTAGAATGACAAAGGAAATCCATGATGTTGAATCCAATTATCAAAATTTTAAAAAAACAAAAACAAAAAATTCACAGACCCTAGGCAAAGAATTCCTAGTATAGGCCCTGATTTAACCTAGGGGTGCTATTTATAGCCACCTCGAATTCTCCCTTGGGGATAGAGGGGGAAGTGGAACCTAAAAACTGTAGTCACCTTGACTGATGAGGGGAAAGGTTAACTAGAGTCACCCAACTACTATATACTCCTCTGATGCCAAAGACAGTCCATGAACGCTTTGGAGAGCAGTTGGGTAGGAAGGGCAATGCTGATCAGGGCAGCCATGAATGTTCCATTCCACCACCCAAATACAGAAGGCTGTGCTCTAGCAACTCTAGGCTGAACCCCAGTTATGCAACATTCTCTTCCCCTAATCCCTGAAGAGGCACAGAGGACAGTCAACTCACTTTTCCCTAGAATGACCTTCAATTTAAAATAGCTCTCATAACAGCTACTGAGCCTATATATCAATGGTCCAAAGAGTGAGGCACACTGCTGAAATCCTTCTGTTCCTCAAAGTATCATGTGCCTAATTCTGGTGCCTTGAATCTTTCCTAAAGATAAATCCTTTTGAACTCCAATGTAGTTCTAGTCACATCAAAAGAAAAGTAACACGAGTTTTTTTTCCTATTGCCTAATACTGCTAGATCCAAATTAGAACAAATAATGACTCCTCTGAAGTGGTTGCAAGTATTTGAATTATAATTTTTTTAAATTATAAAAGTTATAATTATATAAAATATGGTAATTGGTTCCAACCTAATGTAAATACGCAGTGTGGTTCTGATAATGCGACCACTTCAGGAGATTTCTTATTTGCACTAATTGAGGTTCTTGGCTGTGTTTTTAAGGAATTGTTAAGGTGGCTTAAACCTGCTGTGAAGGAAGGAACAAATATGAACATCAGCTTCATCACTGGTGACAGGGTTAGACTAACTGGTCTCTAAGATAACAGTATTTAGAGCTGGAGGCTCTCTAAGCTTCAGTCTCCTTGTTTGTAAAATATAGTGTATAATACATAAACGAAGTAAAGTAAAGGCCTGAGTTCAAGTTCCACCACTGCCAATTTGGGCAAGTCACTAAACCTCTCTGTCTCAATCACTGTCAAATGGGAATAGATGAGCTACACAGTCTTTTCCTAGGTCTGAACTTGGGGTCACTCAGTCCAATTCCTTCATTGGACAGATGAGTAGACAGACTCAAAGAAGTCTTGTCCAAGGTCACACAAAAGGTAAGCCCCTTTCAGCTCTAACATCCAATGAGTTACTCTAGGCACCATGTGACTTAAAGCACCCCAACGAACTGAGTTCAAATTCTGATTTTGTTACTTAGTACCTGTGTGATCTTGGGCAACTCAGTGAACTTCTTGGGGGAGGCCCTCAGTTTCCTGATCTGTCAAATGTTAGGGTCGGTCTAGATGACCTCTAAGGGTCTCTTCTAGCTTTAGAGCTGTGATCTGATATAAAATCACTAGCAGAAGAAAAGGAGACCATTCCCCGGGGAACACAAAAGGGCCAATTCACACAAAATGGTTAGCCAATTAGCTAGGCATATAGTCAGTTTTCTTTCCTGTGTATGCAAATTCAGAGAAAATGTTTACAGATTGCTGCTCAGGGCATATTCTTTTCTTGGCATCCTGTTTCCACCACCACTCTACGTGTCTCATCTGAGAACAGTGTCAGCAATCACACCAGACAGATGAAACCTGCCCCCTCACCTACTCCATAAACTTGCTATAAGCACAGGGGTATACATGTGTTATACAAGCCTGTGTATTATTACTAAAAGTAGCATTGCTTCTAAAGCTCTGTTCTCTTAAACTAACGCTGTGTGGGAATGTGAATGAGTAAAGCCCCTCTTTCTTTACGCAGCATCCTTCCAAAGAATTCTGTAGTAGATGCCATAAAAATCCTTACCTAAGACTGGGATGGCAAAACCCAAAGGGGAAAACAAACTACTGACTCACAGTTCTGACTTCATAGCTATGGAAAGAGGAAAGATATAGAATGCATAAAATGGAACAACAGGCAGTATAGACTTATGCATACGAGAAGACGAGGGGATTTAAAGGCCTGGGTTCCATTGCTGCTCTGGGAATCCTCTCCAAAATGACAGTAAAAGAAGGGATAGGGTTCACTGTGACCCTCTAAGACTCACAATTTTTGCTTTGGGATGTCACTCAGATGTAGCTCCTTCTCAAGTCATGTTTTAGTCTAGATAACCAAACTCCCTCCCACTCGGTCTCTCTGACTCCAGATTTGTCCTTTACCAATTCCACCCCCAAAAGCCGTTCTGTATAATGCAGCCATAGTCATTGGCCTATGACACATGACTACTGCTTAAGAATCTACAATGGCTCAAGACCGTTTATCACATTGAGTCTAAAATCCTCATTTTTCAAACCATCCATATCAAGCCTCCATCCATCTACCCAATGTTACTCCACCTTCTACTCCTCCTCAACACAGTCTCTACTCCAAACAATTCTTCTCCTTGACATTCCCTGCAAACCCCACAATCATTTTTTTCTAATATCTGGGCCTTTGCAATTTCTCTTTACAGTGGTCCCTCTCTGCTTACTCAAATTCTACTCATCCTTCAAAACCCAGCTCGAATCCCACCACTATCCACGAACCTCAAGCCCATAGGAATTTCATCATCTGTGACATCCCATTACACTTAGGAGAGACAATGAAGACAAACTAATTATTATGTTTATTTTATAGCCTTTGTAATAACATGTAAGAACACACATTTCTAAAATAGGCAACTTGCTCTCTTCTGTACTTCCCACAGTTTTGTTTTCCCACAGAGATTCAGGTTTCAGCTTTCTGCTCACTTTGCTGTCTTTTGGAGAAACCATCTATTCTCATAATTCAACTATCATTTCTATGTGGATGACTCGCAAATCTCTCTCTCTCTGGCATTTATTTCCTTCTCTCTGCCAAGCTCTGGTTCTATATTTCCAACTGCCTCCTGAACATTTTCACCGGGATGTCCTGCCACCACCCCAAACCCAACATATCAAACTTTAATTCCATCATCCCCACCTCTAACCAAATATAAAAATGTCTCTCCATTCTGACTTTCCTTCCATCAGTGGCATTTTCCTTTTTTCCAGCTACCCAAGCTCAAAACCTGAGTCATCTTTAATCTTCCCTCATCCTCACTGCTCATATTTAATCAGTTCCCAAGTCCTGTCCATTTTTGCTTTGCCATCTCTCTCAAATTCAACCCTTCTTTTTTATTCCAATTCTGCCCACCCTTGGTTCAGACTCTTACCTCATGTGAAATTATCTAACTAGTGAAATAATCTAACTAGACTTACTGATTTCAATCTCTTAGCCACATAATCCACACTTCCATCTTGTCAATCCTCTGCTCAAAATATAACCAATAACTCTCCATACTATCTAGAGGATAAAGTCAAAACTCCTCATCCTGGCATTCAAGGCTGCCCCAAATGACCTTTCCACTCTTATCTCCCAATAGTCCCCAACATAAACCCACTATTCTTAATGAAGCAATCTTTCTCACAGACCTCCAAAGAGTGCCATGAGCACTCCTGAACCCATGCCTTTCCTCGTGCCATTCTCTCTGCCTAGAATGTTCTGACTCTTCATCTTTCTAATAAAATCCTACCCATACTCCATGAAGCTTTTTTAACAATTCCAGACCTGCGTGACCTCCCCACCTCTGAACTCCTACACTCATCCTTACTCATCCCACCACTGGATATATCACAGGCTTCCTGTATTCTTCCTTATTTCATGAACGTATTAGCCTCAGTTTCCCATCTAGATCATAAAACCCTGGAGAGTCCTTTGTTTTTAGACTTCTCCACACTCCCCTCATTACCTAGTATGGCTCTTTGACCGCATGATACAAAGGAAAAGAACTGGATTTGGAGAAAGAGGACCTTGGTTCCAATCTTGGCTTTCTCACTTACCACCTGTGTGACCTTAGGCAAATGACATCACCTCTCTGGGCCTCAGTTTCTTCATCTATAAAATATTCATGTTGGACTAGAAGACGTGCAAAGCCCCTTTCAATGCAACATCTGTTAACCTATGCTATGTTGATTGACAGAGAATACAACTTCTTCACCAGCACCTGGCTTCTAAGGATAATAGGAACAAAACATTTTACTAGGATATGACATACAAAATAATCATTAAGTTTCTTGATTTCTTTTCCAATAAATATGACCCCTCTATGGTTACTGCCAGACTGCTCAAGTTGCCCTGAGAAAAGGTCCTGAGAATACTAGAGCTTTAGTGACCGTCTTCTGTCCCCACTGTCTGTCTCCCGTGCCTAGAACGTACCCCTTCCTCATCTCTGCCTCCCAGCTTTTCTTCAAGGCTCAGCTAAAGTGACACTTTCTGCAAGAAGATTTTTCAAGCCTTCCTTAATCTTACTGTCTTCCTTCTGAGACTACTCCCCTCACCTCCAGTTCCTCTTATACATAACTTGTTTGTACACAGTTGCTTTAATGTTGTCTCCCTCATTTAACTGTAAACTTCTTGAGGGCAGGGACTGTCTTGCTTGCTTGTTTTTGTATCTTCACCACTAAGGACAGAGCCTGGCCCATAGTAAGCACTTAATAAATGCCTTATCTATCTAGCTATCTGTGAAATCAGAGTATCAAACCAAATGATATCTAGACTAAGGTTTATCCAGACTCTAAAACAAGAATCACAAAACTCAGGGTTATCGTTTCATCATCAAATAAAATTAATAAAGGGGAGGAAAAAGGATAGAGTAGAACAACATGGTCCATGACTATGGAAAGGCTAACTTTTTGACACACAGACAATATAGATTAAATCAAGACACCACTGCTTACTTCCATGCAGAATGCCCTCAATAAGTGTAAGGTATACCGGAATAATAAAGAATCTGTCTTGCATGCTAGAATTGAAAACCTAACCTTATAAAAAGACAAGAGTATCATAATCACAAACAGCTACCTTGATGGACTCTAATTTGTTGTTCAGTTGCTTTTCAGTCATGTCTGACTCTTCGTGACCCCACAGGGGTTTTCTTGGCAAAGATGCCATTTCCGAAAGTGAGACAAACAGGGTTAAGTGACTTGCCCAGGGTCACACAGCTAGTAAGTGTCCGAGGCCACATTTGAACTCAGGAAGAGGAGTTTTTCTGACTCCAATGCTTTTTTAATAAATGGCGGCAGAGATAGGGCCTGAACCTGTGATTTCTACCAACGAAAGTCAACTTCTCTCCAACTTAAAATCTTATGAAGTTGCCTCAACCACTGAGACATTAATTGATTTACTGAAGGACATGCTGTCAGCTAATGTCAAGAGGCAGAACTTGAACCTGGATCCCCCTGGCTCCAGGGCCAGCTATCCATGACGCCATTTTAAAAAAATATAAAAGCCATTCTCAGCTCAGCAGACACACAAAAGCAAGTGGCAAGCTGCATTTGGCCCACTGGCTGCAGTCTGTTGACCCCTGTACTGTGCCAGGGCTGCTTCTTTTATTAAACAATGCGCACTAAATTCACCTCAAGAACTAGCCAATATGTCAGAGTACCAGATTAGTTAATAGTGCCAGAGTATTAGAACGGGAGCCAAGAAGCTTCAGTTCAGTTTCTGGCTTTCCTACTGACCTGACCTGACACTCATTTGTGTTTCTTGTGCCTTATGCTTTCTCCATCTGTTAACTAAGGATAATGGCACTGATTCTTCTTCAGAAAACTCATGCTTACGCTTCCCAATATTGCCAGTACCAATATATACCAAGATATTCATAGCAGTGCTTTTTGTGATAACAAAAACACTTGAAGCAAAGCAGGTACCAGAGTTTGGATAATGGCTAAACAAAGTGGGATGCATTAATATATTGGACTCTTTAATCCTGCCTCTGACAATTACTGCCTAGTTGACCTTGGGTAAGTCACTGGAACTCTCTAGGCCTCAGTCTCCTCCTGTATGAATGGGGCAAAGAGTAGCTAAATGAGATGACCTTTAAGGTCCCCTCTCCCCACGCCCAGCTCTAGATCAATGAACTGAGGAATACAGAAGAATATGAGAAAGCTTCTAAGAACTGAGACAGAAGGAAGGCAGAAGCTGGAAAATGAGACAGATGATGACCACAGCAAGAAGAAGCAACACCAAAAGACAACATTTTTCTTTTGCTGTTATTCAGTCAAGTATGACTCTTTGTGATCCCATTTGGGGTTTTCTTGGCAGAGATACTGGAAGGTTTGCCATTTCCTTCTCCAGCTCATTTTACAGATGAGGAAACTGAGGTAAACAAGGTTAAGTGACTTGCCCAGGGTCACAGAAATGGTAAGTGTCTGAGGTCAGATTTGAACTCATTTCTTCCTGGTCTAGTCCGGGTGCTCTATCCACTGCATCATCGAGCTATCTAAGATTAGATAGACTGACAGGACTCATTGTTTGGGAGCTTGCTAAATTAGGGGATGAAAGAAAATTCTAAATGATAATAATTATTATTATCCACAGGACTCGAAAATGATGTCCTTGAAGCCTAAGGAGTATCTGTATGTAACTCATTAAAAACGAATAAAAGGTGCTGGGTAAACCGGCACACCAAATAACTCTCTGTGCAGTCTTCTTTCCAAGGCCTAATTCTCCTGCAAGTAAAAGTGATGACAGGAATGTGCTATTTCCTCCAAAGCACATGAAACACAAAATTATTTCTATGCCTCTGTGTGACAAATCTATAGACAAACATAGCCACAGATACAGACACACACACACACACACACACACACACACACACACACACACACAGAGGATATAGAGTAAGTTAGTCTGTGCATGCTTAGGCACCAGCAGCTTTCATTAATGTATCAATTCCACTGATTCAGAGAAATGGAAGCAGAAAAGTAAGTAAATGACCAGCACACCACCCATCTGGAGGCCCAAGAGGCCCCCATGGCCAGATGCCTCTTGTCTGTGTGCCAGCAGTACCATAAGAGAAAACAATGCATGCCATCCATCTCCATTCAAAGAAGGGGGCATGGTGGCGGGGGGAGGGGAATGGAAAGAGTGGCTGTGCTTAGTGTTTCAAACAAAAGGAACTTTTCCACAGCTGAGAACTTTGGACAGGGATTGTGTAAGGAAAATGGGGTGGGGGTTGGGGCAGTATATGTGATACTGGGAAAGATAAACTTGGGCACTGGTGAACGCAGGAACGAAGAATGTGAACGAAAACACAATTTTGTTGTTGTTTTGCTCAATATGACTATAAGCCAATATCCTATGTAATGTCTGTGATCCAATGGCACTGGTCTTCTTGGTGTCCCTTAAACACACACTCTGCCAACTCTGGGCATTTCCAGTGGCTGTCTCCTATGCCTGGAATGCTCTCTCCCCATCTCCCTTCAAATCCTAGCTAAAATTCCACCTTCTATAGGAAGCCTGTAGGAATTCCTCTTAATTCTAGTGCCTTCCCTCTGTGGATTGTTTCCCATTTACCCTACACATAACTTGTGTGTACAAAGTTATTTGTATGTTGTCTCCCCAATTAGATTGTAAGATCCTTGAGAGCAAGGATGGTCTTTGGCCATTCTTTGTATATTCCTCCTCCCATCCCCAGGGACTTAGCATAATGCCTGGCACATTGGTGTTGATCAGTCTTTTCAGTTGTGTCTGACTCTCTGTGACACCATTTAGGGTTTTCTGGGCAAAGACACTGGAGTGGTTTGCCATTTCCTTCTCCAGATCATTTTAGAGATGAGGAACTGCAGCTGGCCCTGGATTACCTGGTTAGTAAGTGTCTGAAGCTAGATTTGAACTCGAGTATCAGAGTCTTCCTGACTCTAGGTCCAGCACTCTATTGTGCCACCTAGCTGCCCCTATTTCTATGGTGCTAAGTTGCAAAGAGGCAAATTTAGGTCGTATGTCAGGTTTGCTATGCTAGCTAGCTATGTATCAGGTCTTCCCTCACTGGTTATTAGCACCACCTAGCTGCATGTAGTAGGCACTTAATAAATGTTTATTGATTGACTGAATGGCTTTGCAGAGGGCTAAAAGCATTTTTTAAAAAATCATCTGGGGGCAGCTAGGTGGCACAGTGAATAGAGCACAGGCCCTAGAGTCAGGAGGACCTGAGTTCCAATCCGGTTTCAGACACTTGACACTAGCTGTGTGACCTTGGGCAGGTCACTTAACCCCAACTGTCTTGCCTTCCCCCCTCCAAAAAAAAAAAAACATCTGATTTCTCCTTCTGAACATATATTCATTTAACCATGATTCTGAGAACCTGTACCAATGGCAATGATAACTGACATTTCTATATAGCATTTCAAAGTTTACAAAGTGCTTTACAAACTCTAGGTCATTTGCTCCTGTT
The DNA here is from genome assembly GCF_011100635.1 of Trichosurus vulpecula. Lineage (NCBI taxonomy): Eukaryota > Metazoa > Chordata > Mammalia > Diprotodontia > Phalangeridae > Trichosurus > Trichosurus vulpecula. The sequence goes on along the minus strand of NC_050576.1, from coordinate 154,082,974 downwards.
ATGTACAAAGCACCGAGCTGAGTACTAGCTAGTTACTGTCCTCCAGGTGTTTACAATCTACTGCTAAGTCACAATCTAAGGCAGGACCTGAGTTACTGTTCATTAATCATCACCACTCTGGGCTTGCTGCCAGATACTCAAAGTTGCTCTAGGAGCTCTGAGTCTTACAGACAACAATTACAAGAGCTCAGAAGAGGAAGCGAATCAGTGCTGACTAGATCCACAGTGAAGAAAATTGGGAAAGGCTTCTCGAGGGTTTTAGTTTTCTTTGGGATGAATTCCCACATTTCTGGGGAAAGCTGAGACTTAGAAAGCAAGGAACTCTTTTGCTTCCAGCCTCAAAAACGAGGGTGTATTCTACTCCTTCAGGCATAGGGTCTAATTTTCCTTCCTTCTACAGAGTGTCCCGGAACACCATGATCTCTTCAGGATCCTCGGCAGCAACTTGGAGCATTTTCCAGAGTGACAGCTCTGTGGGTCCCCCAGTTTGAAAGAGCAGCCCATGAAAGCATATCCCATTGAGTTGGAGGACTGAGAGATCATTTGCACAAATGAAAAATCTAAGGTGAAATGGCTTATCCAAAACCACATGGGACAGTCATGGCAGATATAAAGCTAGAAGACAAAGCTAGGACTGGACTAGAAAATATCTAATGCAGCTCTAAAATTGTATGATTCTATTATTCCATGAGTCTAATGCTTACCCAGTAAACACCAGCATGGACTAGAACCCCATATGGGTTTATAAAGCACTGAAGGGATCACAAGTGAAAAACTTTAAGAAGCCCTGAACTAGTTGGAAGATAAATAACCAAGGTTGCCCACAGGAGGCATCTCAACCACAACATTTTATTACAGACCCCAGCAAAAAATGCCATCCAACATTCAGAAAGTCTTTTTCTGGATTCAGCAAATAAATTTCCTTGTTCTTAGCTTTTTCCCTGAAAGACCAATGGGAGACTCTTTAAGGTCGGGTCTGTAGCTGTCAAGTATGTTATTAAGGGAATTCTTTTCCAAGTGTGTTTCTTCTGCATTAAGTTTGCAATCATCATAAAATTTTTAGATTGTCACATTAACAAGCACACCAAATCACCAATAATAAGAAAAATGAAAATAAATAGAATCCTGCGGTTTCATCGTATAGCCAACAAACTGGCAAAGATGACAAGAGATGGCAATGGTGGAGATTGTGGAAAGATGGGCACACCGATGCTCTGCTGGGAGAGCTGTGAACTGGTCCACCCATTCTGGAAAGCAATTTAAATCATGCAAATAAGGAGACTAAAATGTCTATGCTTTGTGACCCAGAGAGTCCACTACTAGGTATGTATCCCAAGAAGGCCAATGATCAAAAAAAAAAAAAAAAAAGGCCCCACATAAGCCAAAATATGTAAAGCTCCATTTTTTTTTGTAGCAGCAAAGAATTACAAATAAAATAGATGCTTATCAATTAAGGAATGGCTAAACAAATTACATTATGTGAATAAAATGGAATATTACAAATGCTGTAAGAAATACGAATATGATGAGTAGAGGGAGGCATTATGGGAAGACATAAGAGTTGATGGAGAGTGAAATTGGTAGAACTAGGAAAACAATATACACAATGGCTACAAAGTAAATGGAAAGGACAATAACAAAACAGTTGAAACCAAATGCTGTAAAATTATAATGACCAAGGTTGGCCCCACAGAAGAGATATGAGAAAGTGCCTCCTTCTCTTCTTGGTAAAGGTGAAGCACTATGGGCATTACAGGCATGGAATCCTGCAACTAAAGCCAGACTTTTTCAATATGTTGGTTAGGTTTGCTGGGATGTTTTTTATTTTCTCTTTTTAATTATTTTTTGTTATAAGGAGTGGTTCTCTGGGAGGAGTAAAAGGGGAGGGATACATTAGAAATGTAGGTGAAGAAGAGCTATCAATTAAAATTCTGTTTTTAAAAAAATTAACAGATTGCGACATCAGCATAATTCATACGATAAGTCACCCACCTCTGGACCCTCATTATTGAGGCCAAAGCATTTCTGACCCAGTCTGGAGAATAGAAGGTCCTCTTTAGTCTGGAAGGACCTTTGCAATTTCAACATAATTCCAGGTTCTCTGTGTGACAAAGGACCTCAAGGAAGCAGAAAATGGAAGGAAAGAAAGGAAGCATTCTAAGGTATATTATAAAATCAAAGCATAAAATCATAAAACGTTAGGGCCAGGAAACACCATGAAGACCATGTAATCAAAACTGCTCATTTTCTACATGACAAACCTGAGGCCTAGAGAGGTTAGGCTGCCAGGTCCTCTGAAATCAAAGTTCTTTTGAGGCAAGATTTGGGTTTTAAAAGATGGTGAGAAAAATGTGGATAGCAGCTCTTTTTGTAGTAACTGAGAACTGGAAATTGAGGGAATGCCCCTCAACTGGGGTATGGTCGAACAAGTTGTAGTATATGATTGTAATGGAAAATTATTGTTGTTATAAGAAATGATGAGCAGGCAGATTTCAGAAAATCCTGGAAAGACTTACATGAACTGATGCAAAGTGAAATGAGCAGAACCAAGAGAACATTATAAACAGTAACAGCAATACTGCACGATGAACTATGAATGATTTGGTTATTCTCAGCAATACAATGATCAAAGACAATCCCAAAGGACTCCTGATGAAAAATGTTATCCACCTCCGAAGAAAGAACTGATGGTGTCTGAATACAGCCTGAAGCATACTAAAAACATTTAAAAAAAAATAAAAGATGGTGAGGAGGAAAGGGAAGAGAGAGAAACTGTCTAAGCATAAGCAACAGTACAAGAAGCCAAAGGCAGAAGGGCAAAAGAGTGTAGGGCGTGTTCAAGGGGCAGAGCAGAGTCTGGTTTCGTAGGAGCATATAAAGAGAGGAGTAGCCTGAGATAAGGCTAGAATAGTGGTGCCAGACAGGGGAGGGCTTTGAATGCCAGACAAAGGAGTCTGAACCTTAACTGGCAGGCAATAGGGTGTCACTGACAAAGAAAAGGAGTTCTGGCAAAATCCCAGTCCTGGCAAAGCTACCAAAGATCAAGGCCAGTTGGAAATAGTGCCCAAGTAAAATAATCCAGCAGAGAGATCACCTTAAAAAGCAAAGCAACGGTAACATCACTCTTACATCTATAGATCCTTTGAGAGTTTTCAAAGTCCATTCGCGTACATCTTGTTGGAAGCTCACAACAATGCCATGGTGTATGTCTGGATGTACCAGAGGGCAGATTTTGAACCACGGGCAGGCTACCTCTCTCTGATTCAATTTCCTATAAAATGAAAGGGGTTGGACTAGATTATCACTAAGGTCTCTCCCAGCTCTAAACCTATGATCCCATCATCCCCCATTTTTCATATGAGGAGACATGGGTTCAGATATGATGTGACTTGTGAAAGTGACAGGGCTAGTATGCTGTGGTCTTGCGAGTTCAGTGCTCCCTAAATCATATCATGATGAGGGCCCAGAAAACACTAGGAATAAGGCATTTGGAAAATAAAGAGTTAAAAGAAAGTTGTGCCAAAGAACGAGAACAAAAAAAAAAAAAGAGAAAGAAAGAAACTGCATTCATCAAGGCTAGTCTGGAACAGATATGAATTAGTAGCCCCAGCTCAGGTATCGCTAAATTGCTTTGATACCTTAGGGACAGATTCCATGGGGGTAACAAAGGCAAAAGCTAGATTTCTCTCTGCTGATAGGATGGCAAAGTTCCATCTGAAAAACAAAACAACACAACACAAAATTGCCCAGACAGAGAGGAGAATGCACAGTCCTTATTCTGCATGTTAAATCTGTTTCTCAAAAGGAACATGCCTACACAAAAAGATGACTGAAAGTGGGGGGTTGCATCTTCACTGTGTCCCCTGATAGTAAGCCAAACATTGTCATACATATTAAAATAGGTGTCTTGAATAGAATTGTAAGTGGGGCTCAAAGTAGCTAGGAGAGGCAGTTCAGAGAGCATTGTTAAGGAAAGGGAAAAAAAAAAGACCTACATGAGAAAGGCTAAATCCATCACTGTGCAGCAAAATAGGACAGATGAGATTTTACCATTCAGAACAAGATCAATACCGGCATCCCTTCCCTAACCCCAACTCAAGGGATAAACCTCCATGGAAATAAGCACTTTTACATGAAGGCTATAGACAAAAACTGAGAATAAGCAAAGACAAAAGCTGGGGAAGCTGGTTTAATCATTTTTTTTCAGTAGTTTTTCACAGATAGGTGGTGGAGTGGGGAGCCAAGGTGGGGGAGGGGTAGAGTATTTGTTTTGTTTTATCAAAGCATAAATTCGTACAGGAAAATATATTTGGGAGATGCCATATTACTTTTATCAAGAGCTTAATGCCCTTTACAAGATATTTTATCTCAACCTTTTATTCTCCCTCTGTGAAGCAAGACAGAAGCAAATATCCTATATGGGGAAACTGAAACATAGTGGATTAGACACCTTCCTCCTGGGGTCACCAAATGAACCCATGGTAGACCTAGAATGGAAATAAGGCTTCATCCCATTTCATACTGTTCCTGTCTAAACTATGTGTAGAAGACATAATTTTATCCAGAAGGCTCCAGGCAAAGGGACTGAAATCTTAGACCACTGCCTTCTGACTGAACACTGATCCATTTGCCCACCCATCCATCCTGTAGTACAGCTGGTTAAGTAGCCACACATGCATGACTATCACCCACCATGATCCAATAATCATGTAAGATGTTGTGTCTTGATGAATGACCAAATCAATAACCAAAAAGAGGATGTCCAGATATTTGAAGTTACCCTCAAAAGGACAAGATTAGCTGACTCAAAGAAATACCTCAGAGATAATGGAGGTTAATCTTATCAGAAGACCACCTTACAGAACACCAAGGAAAAGAGAAGAGATCCCTGGGGAGATCACCTTCCAGCATCCTCTAACATTATCAGCTTCAAAAACCAATAACATTATAGAAAGCATGTGGACTGGCAGGCACAATACCATTCACTATAGTAGGTGCTAAATAAATGCTGGTCTAATTGAACTGGTCAATTCTAATTTAAACAAGACTAGAGATGGGAATGGGCTGCTTTTAGGGTAGGAGGTCTCATTATTAACATTCTACTATTAAGGTCTCATTATTAATGACTTTCTATTAGAGGTTATTAGGGAAAGACCAGCTGAACCCTTGTTTGATGAGTTTTAGAAAGGATTCTTGCTCACCACAGGTAGAGTAGGGCAGAAAGAGGGTTCTTGCACCAGTACAGGATGAAACAAAACGTCCTTTGAGGTTCTTTCCAGTGACGAGATTCCATGACTCATCTTTAACCCAAGAGCGACTTGGTGAGCATTCTACTACAGCATTATCATATCACGCCATAGATTTAGGGCCAATAGGAACCCCAGAGGCTATCTAGATCAACCCACTTGTTTTACTGAAGAAAACACTAAGGGAAGTTAACTGACTTACCCAAGATCAGATGGAGGACCTGAACTCAGATCCTCTGACTCTAGGGCCAATGTTCTTTCTACTATTCCATACTGTTTCCCTATCCATTGACCCAATACTTAATGCAAGGCCCTAATTGGGTCCTATCTCCCTAGATACAGAATTATAGTTGGGATTTCCATTTAGATTATATTTCTGTGATTACTGCATTTTTTCTCTATTAAAGCAACTTAGGCTATGTGTGTCCAGATTTCTACAATAGGACGTAGCTAGTAAGCCAAAGAGAGCTTACTTGGTATTCTGGCTCCTAATCTAACTTTCTTCCCAGCATACTCGACTTCCTAACATAATACTATGGTCCAGAACGTACGAAGAGCAGAGCTCTTGAGGGTTAGAATCATCCTAGAGCAAGACCAGGGCCAGGTTAGGTGGCGTGGGGGATAGAGAGCAGGGCCTAGAGTCACAAAGACTCAGCTTCCTGAGTTCAAATCTGACCTCAGACATTTAGCTATGTGAGCCTGGGCAAGTCACTTAACCTTGTTTGCCTCAGTTTCCTCATCTGTAAAATGACTGGAGAAGGAAATGGCAAACCACTCTAGTATCTTTGCCAAGAAAACCCCAAATGGGGTCAAAAAGAGTTGGATGTGACTGGAAAGTGACCGAACAACAGTAACAACAACCTTGGAATACCTGTGCGAGAGCTGAGAACAAGACTGTAATACAAAATTTGCACTATAGGCTCCCCAGAGCTCCCTTCTTGGTCTCCCCCATCACTTTTAGGTCCCATTCACTTCCCCCTTTCCCTATCACAGGGGAAACAAGATCCCAGAGTGCTCTCTCTCACCTCCCCTTTTCCCTGTCTCAGGAGAACAAGGTCCTGGGGCATGAAATGTCCCTTAGTGGCCTAAAAGCTAAATAGACTCTCAGACAAGGAATCAAAGGTCAGGCATAAGGGGAAAACAACTCTCCAAAGATTAAACACTGGAATGGATTATCTAGGCAGGCATGGAATTTCCTTGCCTAGTTCTCCAGGATTCTAAAGGAAGAAAGAGACAGCAAGCTCTGCCTTAAGGGAAATCTGGATCTAGTCCTGCCTGGGGTTTAAAAAAAAAAAAAGGGAGGTGGGAGGGGCAGTGTTACTCAATGATCTGGCGATCTCGGTGAGTGAAGGTGAAGCAGTGAATAGTATAAATGATTGCTGACTGAATACCAAATTTAGAATAGGTCTCCAAGTCCTAAGGGGACTGTGTTTTAATACCCTAGATCTAAAAAAGGCCATTGTCATACCAGTCAAGTTTCCCCTCTTTCACCTCTGCAAGAAAAATTAATCACTACCCTACCATGCTACATGACTATGCACGCTGTAAATATTTAGCTTTCTATTTTTACTCAGTTCTACTTCTGTGCAAGCATCCAGTCTCTGTTGTCCACTATCTATTTGTTAAGCTGTGGTCTGACTAGGTCAATGTCATCTATTTTAGATCATAAGCATTTAGAAAGGCCAGAAACTACGTCTACTGGGCGTGGCCTGAACAACCCCCCAAGCAGCTCCACATCAAGTACGTACACAGATACACCTAATCAATGTTGTTGTCATCTCTTGGCCGAGAAACATCACCATAATCTTCAGTCAGTCAATCAAAATTGATTAAGCACTTACTATGTGCTGGGGGCACTGTGCTATGTGCTAGGTAGGGATACAAAGAAAGGCAAAAGACAATCCCTTCTCTGAAGAAGCTTGTGGTCTAATGGGGGAGACAACACGCAAATAACTATGACAAGCTACGTACAGGATAAATTGGAAATAATCATCAGAGGGAAGGCATCAGAATTGAGGGGCATCAGAAGTGGCTTCCTATAGAAGACGAGATTTTAGCTGGGGCAAAGAAAAGCCAGGGAAGCCACAGGGTACAGGTGAGGAAGAGGAGCATTTAGGGCAGAAAAAACTCCAAATCAGCAGACAGAATGTCTTACTTGGGGATTATAACAGTATCACTTGCAAATCACAAAATTAAGATATGCCCCAGCAACACCCCCTTGCTGTTTTCCTCTATTTCCTACCTAACCATGGAATAAAATTAAATAGAAATTTTCTAACTGGACCTTTCCAAGTCTCATTCTCTCATCCCTCAATTCTAGTGCCTTCTCTCTGAGACTACTGCCTATTTACCTTGTATTTATCTTAAATGTATGTAGTTCCTTTTCATGTTGTCTCCTCTATTAGAACTTGAGTTCCCTGTGGACAGGGATGGTGTTTTACCTTTCTTAGTCTCCCCAGCCCTTAACACAGTCCCTGGCACATAGTAAGTGCTGTAAAAATGCTTGCTTATTGATATTAGGTCACCATGCCATGTCAACGCTCCTTCAACATCTCAACTCCAAAGGCCCAACTAATACCTTTAGCTCCATACAAGACACAGTCTGCAAAGAGTTCCTTAATTTAAGAGAATGATAGCACGTCCTAAAGGAAAAGATGAATGGGTTGAAGAAAATCAAGAAAGCTATCCAATTCAACTAATATTTATTAAGCACCTTTTTCCCCCATCTGGATCTATGATTTTATTGGCATAAGAAATTATGAATGAGGAAATTTCTTTGGCCAATGTAAATCAAGACTTGCCCCTCAGCTTATAGCTTCTAAGAGAGTTCCTCAGGCACTTTGAAATTAAGTGACTTGTCAAGGGTCACACAGCTAGTAGCACATAACACAGGCAAAGCTTGAGACTGTCCATCTCTAGACTCCAGTAGCCCACTGTCTATACTGCACCATAGTACCACAGTGCAAAAAAAAAAAAGTTGCTCAGTACCCCATTCACTTCCAAAGAGATGGGATAGGGGTGGGGCAGGGTGTACAAATGAGGTAAGAACTTATGAGCTGTTTATAAAATTAACACAGATAGAGTTGAGAATGTTAAATAGATGGGGCAGCTAGGTGGCGCAGTGAGTAGAGCACTGGCCCTGAAGTCAGGAGGACCTGAGTCAGTTTTGAACTGACCTCAGACACTTGACACACATTAGCTTGTGTGACCTTGGGCAAGTCACTTAACCCCAATTGCCTGCCTTCCCCCCTTCAAAAAAGAGAGAGAGAGAAAAAAAAAGAATGTTAAATAGGAGTGATCTTGGCCTGAGATTGTCCTTTTTAAAGCTTCACAGGACTGAGAAAACAGATCCAGGGGATAAACCAGGTGCATTCCAGAAAGGACTTTTGTTCCACCATTAAACCTTAATCAAAGAGAAACTGCCAGGGACCCTGTAACCTTGAGGTCATGACAGAAGAACTAATCTTTGGCTGGAAAGCTATCTGGCTTGAGTTATGGAGAAGGCAAGGTAAATACAGTAAGATCAAGTTCAAACCTCAAGATTTGGCCATGTTGCTAGCCCCATAATTTATCATTATTTCAACAAGGCAATGAAAACATACATAAGTCCTGATGAATTTAAACTCGGGAGTGCCTAGAAGAAAAGGTCAGGAAAATAGCATATACCCAGAAGCTGCATCTTGGAAAAATTCAGAAAGAATCTACAAGAAAAGAAACAGAAAAAAAATACATCTTCAAACCTCGATAAGATATAATGTGGGAGAACAAGCTGCCTATCAGTTGTAGCTTTCATCTTTGGTTAGCAATGTATTTTTTTCCCCAATGCCTCCCTTACCACCTTCACCTCCAGCATACATACAAATAATCTATTTTACTCGCAAGGTCTCTATGGTTTGAGGGGGAAGGGAGAGTGGGATGAAGTCATCACTTACCAAATGGGAAAAAAAAACCCAAAACAAAAAAAAAACACTTCAACTGGGGACACTGGAAATGTGTGTTTTAATTTCCACTTGCTCAGTGACAGGGGATGGAGAAGGGGGTAGGAGGGGGGCAGGGAGAGAATGGAATAAACAGACGTGAATAAATTCTCAGACTTAAGGCAGACAAGACAAAGAATCCTCCCTGGCTTTGTCACCATAGGTCTCCCTAACAGGTTATTTAAAAAAGAAAACACATACATACACGCACACACACACACACACACACACACACACACACACACACATGCAGTCTTTCTTTTACTAATTTCTCATGTCCAATTTCAAACACAGTAAAGCACAAGGATTTTCTTTTAAACTATGCTTATTTTTAGCCTAGACAAAAAAGCATAAGCATTTACAGATCAATAAGGAGAAAGACAAGCAAAGATAATTCTAGAATAGGAAGAGAACCCACAGCAAAAGCCCACAAATAACACCAGGGACACCTCAGCAAACAGTCTCAAGCAGCAAGGACAAAGACCCAAGCAGACCCTGTTAATCTCCTCTCAATTAATCTTGGGATAATGAAAATGCATGCTAGAAGCTTCCTTGAAAACCCATTGTTCCCAGAGGAGTTCGCAAATGGATAAGAAACCAAGAAGGGCTAACCCTGGGTTTTGCCTTAATTGAGTCACTTTAAGTGAGCTTTACTAAAACAAGAAATTTATAGGCACCAGACAGGGCCACTGCCACTAAGATGGCAGCTGATGGCTGCTATGAATCCACCTGAGCCTCAGTGACTCCTCTCTCTTCATTATCTCAGGAAGTACTGGAATAAGAAGAGATGTTGTCTTAAATAGACAGGGAGGGCAAGAGGGGAAGAAAGAGTTAACAAACTCTAAAAACAAAGTCTGTAATCTCCAATGTAGTGGAAGAGAAAGAGTAAGACATAAGTGGAGAGCTCTTAGTCAGCCTCATTTGCCTCTTACCCTTACCTCAAAAGAGAAGTCCTCAGTCAGTTGTGATAAATTGACAAATGACAGAATTTCAGAGCTGAAAGGGACTTCAGAGATCATCTTGTCCAATCCTCTCATTTTATAGATGAAGAAACTGAACTCCTCAGAGGTTTAGTGTCTTACTGAGGTTCTCCCTAGAAAAAAATCCCTAGCCATGGGCCATTTACTAAAGGAAGCCTTTCTTGATCTTTTTAGTTGGTACTGTTCAACCCGGCTTCAAAGCTCTGTTGGACTGCACTGTTCTAATTATAGTAACAAAAACCAACAGCAATTTAAAAACGATATTTTCAATAGATGTTGCCGCACCGAATACTCCTATATCTCCAAACTACGTTGAATAAAAAACTCTCAAGATGTAGAGATCTAGCATAGGAAATCAAAACCATGGAAAGACAGAGTATCATCCCTATCACCCATCTCGCCTACTCCTAGGGTTGTTCCAAAGATGCTTTCAGTGGGCCTCCAAAAAGTGAGCTTACATCTCAATGCTTTTATTCAATTACAAAAAGTGGCTGTTTTATATACCTATGCAAGAGTGCATCCAACATTAAACATAAAAGAATGGTAGAAGAGAGATCTGTCCCAGGAGGATTTCCCTCTGAACACCATGGAATGTAAGATGAAAGCAATGAGAAGAATTATCCTTGCTCATATTTACATAATGATTTAAAGTTTACAAAGAAAGCGCTTTGATTTGCTGGGAATGGTAAATGTCTTCTTCTTCTCATTATCATTACTATTATGCACTTATAAATACTATCTCATTTTATCTTCACAACCCTGAGAGGTTGGGGGTGGGGGGTGGGAAGCAAAGAGATTGTAAGGGAGAAGAGATGATTATGTCAACTCAGCTCAGCTGAAAGTCAGAGAAGCCCCGCCCCCCCAATAATATAACCACAACAGGTTAATGAACTAACTGTAAAAAAGTGGGTTATGTCCTTCCTTATTCCTTTATTAAGTGTGAACAATTCTAAGTCAGGAAGGGAAAAACAAGACAGACTAAGGAAGCAGTTGTGGAGTGAGACCTACTACTAGAAGGGGGTGGAGGGATTTCTCCCACACTCACCCCAGTACAGGCCACGTAACTTTGAAGGGGGACAACTTGATCAGTAGGAATTACTATATCCAGCAGAGAGCAGAGATGTTCTCTCCAGACACAGATACAGTCACCAGAGGGTGCAAGTGGTTTGAAGGAGCATAATCGCTAGCAATCAGCAGTTAGGTGGGCAACTGGAATGGACTCTGGGGAAACTAACCTGAGGTCAACACAAAGAGCGAGGGCTTACAGATCCTTGTGCATTCTACACATCTCACTACCGATGTACTTTAAATTTCAGCCCACTCTGGTTGCCGTGAATGTTGTGTGTATTTGGGATTGAGCGGACCTCAGTGTTATGAGAGGAATGTTGAAAACTACTGCTTTTACTATAGAATCTTAGTAAATGCCTTTGCTAAGAGATAGCTGTATCACCTGGCTGACTGTTAATGAGAAGTACACTGATAGGGATTTGTTAGCTATAGTACTAGGAGTACGGACTCTTAGGGCTAACCCTAAATTATATCCTTATATCAAAGAAATCATAGATCTGGACAAAAAGAAAAGCTCATTAAAGTAGGATGTGGTGGCCCCCAAAGCTAATGCTATTGTAGGCTACATTAAGAGGAGTTAGAGTGTATAGAATGATTAAGATAATAATTCTGCTACCTTCTGCCCTAAATAGATCACATCCAGAGTAATGTCTTCATCATAAGGAACTACCAATGAGGAAACTCCCTCAATCAATTTATATCAGCAACTTGCTGCAGCTTATGTTGGACCTGAATTTTGGTCTTCCTAACTACCAGGTCATCTCTCCATCTACTACACCAACTGCCTCTCTATACTGAGCTTAAAATAAATCAATACTTATTTTTTTCACAGTCTGTCTAGACGAAACACCTCCATTACCCAATAAGTGGCAGAGCCAAGATTCAAACTCAGGTCTTCCAATTGCAAATCCAGTGCTCTTTATACTATGCCAAGTGAAACATTACCTAGTAGGTCTTCGAGCCAGTTGCCATCTACCCTTCTCTCACCTCTCCACTGCTGAGACCAAGCACAGAAGAAAACTCAGAGCTTTTCCTGTAAGGAATCTCCCACAATTCCACTGAGGGATATCAGCATCCTCAACCTACCCCTTCTCAAGCCTCTGAAAAGTGACAGTCGATTGTCCTCTCAAAGGATCAGAGGTCACCACCACCTTAGAAATATTCATTACAATATTCTAACTCAAGTCAATCCCCTGATCATAATTTCTCTCATTTTGTTGCTGTTGTTCTGTCAGGTGTGACTCTTTGTGACCCTATTCGGGGTTTTCTTGGCAAAAATACTGGAGTGGTTTGCCATATCATTCTCCGGATCATTTCACAGATGAGGAAACTGAGGCAAACAGGGTTAAGTGACTTGCCCAGGGTCACACAGCTAGTAAGTGTCTGAGGCCAAATCTGAACTCAGGAAGATGTCTTCCTGACTTCAGGTTCAGCACTCTATCTACTGAGCCACCTAGCTGCCCTAAAATTCTCTCATAAAGGTATTTCACAGCTCATAGTAATGTCTTTCCCCAACAACCTCCAACCACCCCCCACAAAATGCATGACTATTTCTGACAGAGCAAATAAATGATACTTTGAAAAATATTTCAGAAGAAAAGAATTTATTTTTAAGGTCCCAAATTTAGAACAACAACTAAAGACATTGGAAACCTCTAATAACTTTATTCTTGAGGTTATTTCTAACACTTAAGTCATAGGTGAGGTACTGTATCCAATTTTTACTGCACAGTATGTAGTTATGTTTCTAGGAGTCTGGTTATAGCTGTTCTACATCTGGGCTCAGAAAAAGTACAAGATTTAGAAAGAGAAGACCTAGGTTCGGTCTTTGCTAATAATCTTAGGACAATCTGCCATGTACTAGCCAAGAGACTGGGCAAGTCACTTAACATTTTTGAGCCTCAGTACCCTCATTTTTAAAATGCAGATATGTAGACTGCTACTACTTGCCTCTCAGGGTAGCTGTAAGGAGATGAAATGATACACCTAATTCTTTGTAAACCTCAAAATCTTTCTATAAATGATAGCTACTGTTATCTTTATAATACTATTCTGCTGTATGGCAAATAGGCAACACAGTAATAAATTATTTCATTCACCCAGAATTTTGATGCAGGTCTGGTACCACTTCCCTCATCACTGGACCCCAGACCAATGGGGACTTCTAAGAGATGCAGAGATTTCATTAATTTGGGGGCATTGTGGGTTTCTATTTGAATCTCATCATTTGCATTTGAAAAGGCACTATTTTCAACATAATTATGAAGAAACATGAAGTGACAACAGATTGTCAGAGATGACAAAAAGAGAAAATGACAAATCTTGAAGAGACTTCAGGGAAAACAGACACATTGATGCATTGTTGGTGGAGCTATAAATTGATCCAGCCATTCTGAAAAGCAATTTGAACTATGCCCCAAAAGTTACAAAAGTCACAAAATTGTCATATATTTTGATCCAGAAATACCATTATACTAGGCCTTTGCTCCAAAGAGATCAAAGAATAAGGGAAAGTACTTACATGTGCAAAAAAAAATTACAACAGTTCTTTTTGTTGTAGAAAGAAATAAAAACTAACAGGGTGCTCACTAATAGAAACTGAGGAATGTCTGAACAAATTGTGGCAAATTAATGTAATGAAACATTATTATGCCATAAGAAATGACAAAAGGGATCATTTCAGAGAAACCTGGGGGAACTTGTATGATTGATGCGCAGAGAAGTGAGTAGAACCCAGAAAACAATTTTTACAAAAAGATTGTAAAGACAAATTTTGAAAGACATAAGAACTCTGACAAATGCAATGACAAACCCTGTTTCTAACAGAAGCGTGCCACCCATCTCCTGACAAAGAGGGGATGGATTCAAGATGCAGAAAGAGGCATATGTTTTTTGGAAAGAGCCAATGCGGAAATTTGTTTTGCCTGATTATGTATACTTATTATAAGGCTCTGGGGTTTGGTTTGGTTTTTTTTTTTTAATTTCCAATGTGTGGGAACAGTAGGAGGTCAAAATAAATAAATACCTATTAATTGCAAGGCAAATACATTTTTAAATGACTTAATGGGGTGGGAAGAGATTTACATTTTTAAAAAAGAAAAAAAATATACTCAGTCCAACAAACGGTGAGGAAAAGAAAAAACATTCAGGGAGAAAAAGGAAATGCAAGTTATTTACTGTTGAATACACTCATAGTCACTGCTGTTTGAAGGAATCCTCAGTAAACAGACTGTCACAGCCGGAAAAATATAGCAACCTTATTGATTTCACCAACATGTATGTCAAAGATAAAGGGAAGCACGATATCAACTGGATTATTGGAGAAGCAAGGGTATCAAACAATCTCTTTTCCCCAGAAAAACAATACATTGTAAAAATGTCTCTCCTCTCTGCGCCCCACCCAAACCCCTTAATCCAACCAGTAAAAGTAAAGTTAAATTAAGTCAACGAGCATTTATCAAGTGCCTACTATAATTAAGTAGTCTTCTAGGATGTGATAGAAGAGGTTTGCTTCAGAGCACTTTCCCATTATCTGTCAAATCTCCATTCGACATTTAAATTCTAACTGGGATTACATATTGGCATACGTCCTCACAGCACATTCAACTATATTCACGAGGTTGAAGCAGCAGCTGAATTGAGGCAATCTGATATCCAGGCATGGGATTTTCTTTTGCTAAGGGCCCTCACTAATGGTAGCAGCTGACCATTTTCACACTCCTCTCGTCAGCAACAACGGCCTGGAAGCAAGTACTGCATCCCTCCCCCTACGTCCCTCTTATTAGCAAAGGGACCTGGGAATGACCATTCTGCTCTAGCTTCCATTCCGTTATCCTCCTGAAGAATTTCACTGGTTCGACATATTGTGGAGCTATAAGGGATCAGCTCATAGAAAGGTGCAGACTCAGAGATCACCGTGTATAAAAATTGAGGTTCCGACCTAAACTTGTCTTACGCTTGTTTTTGCCAGTCCACCAATGCTAATTCTCCACGCCTTCCCTAAGGCCCAGTGTTAATAGCCAGAGATCATTCCATTCCAGGAGAGACAAGAGGATAAGGCCTCTGCTGCTGGCTGGCTGCTGCTGTTCTGAGCAGTATCAATCGGTGGACAGCACCAGGATAAAGCATAAACAAAGAAGGCTAAATAGGGTGCAATATACAATAAAGGGGAAGCTATCTGACTTGCCCAAAAGTCAGAGGCAGTGATAGGGGTTGGGATGTGAACTCAAATCCTCTGGCTTCAAATCTAGCACTCTTTCCAGTGAATCATGCTACTGTTCAAGAGGTTTCGAATAAGTTTTCTAATCTTGCCTCAGGTACACAATTGCCTTGTCCTGGCTATGTCGGAGGGTCAGGGTGCTGAGGGAATCAACAATTGGGACCCAGAGTAAAAAGAGGTGCAGTCACCATTGTCCTATTTTAGTGCCTAGCCCAAACTCGGAAATGATGTGTTCTGCTCAGTTTACACATTAGGATCCAAAACATCACCACACCCTAAGTTCGACTGAGAAAGACAGAATGGAGGAGAACGGTCATTTTTCCAATTTTTCCATGTAGGGTTTTAATTCCCTCATTCCAATACTTTTAGTGAAAACCTATCCCTTAATGGTATCTGTGTTGCTTCTCACCTACTCACCATCCCTTTGGTCAAGAAAAATGAGGAAATTGGAAAGATTTCTATTCCTTTCCTCTGCCACTCCACAAACAAATAGGATTTCAGACTGGGGTGGAGGGGACGTAAAATGCCTCCGCAGTATGGCGCACCTTGCAATGTAGGGCAGGAACACTCATACGCAGAAGAATCTGGTTCATGCTGTTTGTTGCTCTACCCTCCCAAAATTGGGGTACTCTTGTGGGGAATCTTAGGATAGCCTAGGGGCATTTGGCAGCAAGGAGAAAAGAGAAAAGCACCAAAAACAAAGAGAAAAGGTGCTGAAAGGGAGATGAGAAGCCACCAGAAGCAACATTGCCTGTTCCAAATTATACCTAGACTCTGCCCTACACCATAAAGGGGTACTCAGTCAACAAGCATTTATTCAGCCCTTACTGTACGCCAGGCACCGTGCTAAGGTCTGGGGATACAAAGAAAGGTTAAAAAAGATGGTCTCTGACCTTAAGTAGCTCACATTCTAATGCAAGTGAGAAATGTGTACATATAAAATATACAGAGTGTAAATGGCACTCAGAAGGTACTAGCAATTTTTTCTTTCCTCATTCTCCCACTTTGGGGCTCAGAATTTTGGCATTATTAATACTAAGGTATGGCTATATTAAACAACAATCCCTTCTACAAGTCATTGAATGGTTTTTATTTCAAGGTCTCCAACGAGCAGTAGACATGACAAACCAAAGCAACCCATTCCACTTTAAGATAACTCTTTTAGAGGGTTTTTCCTTACGATAAGCCTAAATCTGATCCTTTACAACCTCACTCATCATTCCTACTTCTGCCCTTTAAGGTCTAGTCCCTCATCCACAGGACAATCTATCTAATTCTTGAAGCCAGCTGTCATGGCCCCCCTCCAGTCCTAGCTTTTCCAGGCTGAACATCAAGAGTCCTTCAACCAGTTCTTCAGATAGGACTCATATTATGAATTTTTGGGTGCCCTCCTCAGCTTCTTACCAATACCCTTGGTAAAATGTAATTCCCAGAATGGAACACAAGATTCCAAAACAGTATAAAAAAGGTGGAATCAATTGGATGATCACCTCCTTATCTCTGGAAGTTGTGCCTCTTTTGATATAGCCCAATATCACAGTATCAAAGAACTGGGAAGAGCCATCTGGTCCAAGAAAGTTAAGTGATTTGCCCAAGCTTACACAGGTAATAAGTGGCAGAAGTGAGAATTGAACCCACATCTTCTGACTCCAAAACCAAAGCTCTTTCCACTATACTCAGCTTTATTGGCTTCTATATCATACCTACTGACTCACGATGAGTTTGCAGTCCACCAAAACCCACAGATCTTTCAGACAAACCCTTGTTTAACCATGACTTCATCTTACAGCACAAAGCTGACTTTCTGAATCCCAGCATAAGGCTATGTTTATGCCCGTATCAAATTTCACTAAAGTCAGAAGAGAGTAGGTCAAATAAAAGGAGAGGAAGCATTAATGAATGACAATTTGTTTTGTGCAAAGTCCCTGGCCATGGAAGACTTCTTTATTGTGTTCAAGTGCTAGTCTTACTCTTTTCTTCTTTCAATAGCATCTGCAACACATTAGGACTGAATACTACTGAATTCAAATTCCATTGCCAGACTCCATAATCTGGCATCATCGCCCTCTCTTCCATCCTTAGCAATCTCTGTCACCCAAACATGGGCTATGTTTCTCTCTCTCTCTCTCTCTCTCTTTCTCTCTCTCTCTCCCCCTCCCTCCCTCCTCCCTCCCTCCCTCTTTACACTGATGAGCTGAATTCCCAGACATCTTTTAAAAAGCCCACTACAGATGTCCCCTCCCCCAGTTCTCCCTGAACCCTCTAGTTCATAACTCCTATTACAGTTATCTATGTAGATCCCATATCACCTTATTAGATTAGAAGTTCCAAGGAGCTAGGCACTGCATCTTATTTAAACTTTGTTACTCCCTCCAGAACTTAGCACAATGGTCTTCACACAGTGGGTGTTTAACAAATATTTGTTGAATATTTGTGGGGAAATGTATGACAAGTTCTAATTTACTAACTAATCTTAAAAACTTCTGAAACACAGCTCCATTTACCTACCTACCTGATACCTATCTAGAGCTTTATTCAGTTAGTCAATAAGCATTTATAAATACCTACTATGTGCCGGGCACTATATACTAAGTGCAAGGGATACAAAAAGAGGCAAAAGATAGTCTCCACCCATGAAGAGCTCACAATCTAATGGGAGGACAACTATATATAAGCAAGCTACATACAGGAGAAATAGACAACAGAAGGCACTAGAATTAAGAGAGAACTCATCCACTGGGTCCATTCAAAAGACAATGTGATTTGAAGAAGCAAGTAGGGATAGTAAGAAGTTTGCTAGATAATTCTTTTCAACCTGACCTTACCATGGGCTGAAGTATTTTGGGGGCAGGATTAGGGAACCATTTTTGGTCCATGAGAGTCAGCATCTTGTTGAGACGTCTGAGATTTTACGTCTAAGGTTCCTACTACTATTCTTCTATGGCCACTCTAACTAGATCTTACATCTTGAAAATGATGATTCCTTTAAGCTCTAAAATTCTTTAACTTGTGAATATATTTGGTAACAATTTACTCAACTGGCAGACATCCTAGAATGGTTCAATAAACAAAGAATGATTTCATGATATCAGAACTGCTAGCATTTTTTTTTTAAAGCCAGAGTCCTACTTTTCTCACCCTTTAGTTCAAATCCTCAGGAAATGCACACCCATGAAATAAATCTGAATGCTACATAGTAACTGACTGAGTATGGTTCAAGATAATATAGCATTAGGAGCAAACTCATCTTGTGTTGCAAAAAATACTCTGAGAGTTTAAATTAGTCTCTTACCATTTAAACCACATACATGCATGTTCCAAAGGAAGAGGGCAAAAAAGAAATGTAGGTGAAAGAGATGATATCCAGACTCTTGACACAGATGGAATTAAGTATAAAAGGGAAAAAAAGCAGATGTAGAAATAAATTGGCAAGGAATTGCACAACTGCAGAACTGGAGAACTCTAGGAAACCCAGAAAAGAGAAAATACCATTTTAAGGAATACTGTTGACCTCATTCCTGGTTACAATTTATTCCTGTGAATACATTCATATTTTGCATTTCCATAGTGACTGTCAGCAAAGCTGTGTTTCACAAACAATGAAACCTCCAAGTATCCAGTGTTCACACAGTCTGCATAATGTCCTTCTGCGCAATGCCCTCCAGAGGGGTTAACTTGATGTCCAATAGGGAAGGAATTTGCGCAGAGACCATAGCTGAGAAGGGACCAAACACAGCATTCTTAGACGGAGCTACCAGACCATGCGGTTATTCATTCAGAATCACTTTTCGGGGACCCTTTGCTCAACTACAGTACTTACTTGATTGTCCACAGCAATGGGGTTAAACAGCAATGATAAGCAGTATCCCCAATAAAAGTCAAATCCTCACTACAGCTGTTGGCTTTATTTGCTCTTCTGACTTCTCTTTCATTATAAGAGTTGCTAAGTCATCCCAACTGATTCTGAATTTCATCTTTCTGGCCTGCTAGTTTTAGAAACAAGAAAAATCCATGATCAGGTAACTAGCTCCTGGAAAAATCAAGGGTAAGAAGCACTGTGGTTACCACTCAATTTCCTCAGGCTTATATGAGGAATAGTATTCCAAGTGTAAACATCTGAGGTGTCACATGAAGCAAAGACAAGAGAATCTGAAGACTGCCATTCACCAACTAAATCATACATTTAGCCAGTGCCTGACACACAGCAAGTAAATAAAAGCTTGTTGAATTGAATTAATTTGCAGTGATAATAGAATAGACTTTTTTTATGCTACCAAACTAACACTCTATTCATTCCCTAAACATCTGTGATCAGTATTTCTATTTCCTGGGGTTTTGTTTAAAAAACCTCAATGTTACCTAGTGCCTTTCAGTTGCTGGCTATTTTCTCACAATTCTTGTTTTTGCTTGGGGATAAAGCAGCAGGTTGCTGTTCCTAGCCTGACCAACAAGACTTAAGAGAGTTTTCTAGTGTAACTAGGAATTTTAAAAAGGGGGTGAGATGGGAGTGGAGGGTGAGGGTGAAAGGGGAGAGGAAAGGGAAAGGGGAGAATTTATCAACAAAGATTCAACTACTCAAGCCAGACAAAACCCGAATGATCCCAGGAGCAGAGGCATAAGAGTTGTAGGAAATTATGGTTTGCTCTATTAAAGGGTCTTCTCCAAAACGATTCTGCAATGCCAACAATTACTTGATTCTGAAGCAAAAAAAAAAGGTGGAAAATGACTACAGCAAATCTACCCAAAGGGCTAGAGATTATTTTCCTGCATGTAGGTTTCCATGGAGGGGGAAGATCTATTTCTGTTTGTTAGAGAATGAGAAAAGGTTATCTTCTATCTGTTAACAATTCAGAGATGTAGAATCATCAATTCCTAACTTAAAAACAGGTTAAAGACCTAAATCCCCTCACATAGGTTTCTAGAGATCTAGAGAATGGGAAAATAAAAATACACACACACACACACACACACACACAACACTTCTTTTTGCTCCATTTTAATTAAAAAATGTGTTTGTCCCAGTTTTCCTTGATGCTAATAGATTTTTAACACCTGCTTACACTCTATCTCATGTGTAGATTAATAAACGAATCTCCTGCTGTAGGGCCATCACTTATTAAGTAAAATATGGTTAAAACGAGGAGAGGGGAGGGAGGCTATTGGGGAGGAGAAAATGATGATGATAAACTTTATCCATCCCAACTAGACCACTCATCCATTCCTGAAACCTCATCCACCCTCTCCTGTACCCAACTCTTTGTTCATTCTCTACTCTTAGAATATATATCCTCTGAAACTCTTATCTTCATCTGTTGAAATCCTACCCACCCTTTCCGGCCCAACTCAGGTGCTTACTGATACTATTAATTCACACTGTGATGGTGTCTTCTGAAGTCAGGAAGACTCGTCTTCCAGAGTTCATATCTGGCCTCAGACACTTAACTGACTGTGTGACCCTGGGCAAGTCACTTAACCCATTTGTCTCAGTTTCCTAATCTGTCAAATGACCTGGAGAAGGAAATGGCAGATCACTCCACTATCTCTGCTGAGAAAACTTCAAATAGGGTCACAAAATGCTGGACGTGACTGAAAAACACCTGAGCAACAACAACCAGTCTGGTAGCGGTGTGAAGGGTAGTTTGCAGGAGAGTTAGAAAAGAGATGGGAAGAACTAGCAGCAGACCATTACAATAGTGTGGGTGATAGGCAGGGGCTGTGCAGCGGTGGGAATAGTGAGAATGACGGGCTTAGGGATGGACTGGATAGATACAAAATGAGTGAGGGGAAACTCTTGAAGCTCACACAAGCATTTAGACTATGGAAATGAGGTGAATGGCAGGACTATTAACAGAAACAGGGGAATGAGAAGGAAAAGCAGATTTAGGGGGAGCGATAGCAAGCTCACTTTGGATGTGCTGGCATTAAGCCCCCCTTGATCTCCCCAGCTACAGGCAGTCAGTCCTTCCTTCTCAGACCTCTCTTAACTCTCTGTGCCTCTCCCATGCATCTAACTACAACATAAATCAGAGTATAAACACGTTTGCCTGTTTTATCTTCCCTATTAAACTGTAACATTCTGGAGGAGCAAGGGCTCATCTCTGCATCACCCAAGGCCTGGAATATAGCCCCTTCAACAAAGCGGAAGCTTAATTAAAGTTTGCTACATTTGCCTCCATCACCAACTCAGAGAAGAATGACTCTGTATATATCTGGATGGATGAAACAACTCAGAAATAATTCTCATAAATATCCACTTAAAGTTTATGGGGAGTGTTGTGGCCCTCTAGGCTTTAGATTTGCAATGCTGTCTAAGGAGAACTGACACTTTGAACTCTTCACTGAGGAGGAGACATTTGAGATTCATCAATTTTAAGCAGCAACTGCAAATATCCAAAGGATGTGTGGGCACAATCGGGACATGGCCAGAGATCCAAAGAATGGATTCATTTTTAAAGAGACTCCCTAAACAAAATGGGAGTCAGGAAGGTGGGGAAAAACTGGGGATATTCCTTGTGAGGAAGCTTCACACATTAATCATATTAGAAAAGATTGAGGGGATGAAGGCATTGGAAGGAAACATCAATTTCAAGACACAAGCCAAAGTTACAGAAGGGTGCTCTGCCTCTACACCATTTTCAGGGATAGGGACTGGGCAGGTTATTTCATTACCATGGAGAACTCCTTGGTCAGGTAATTCTCTTTACCAATGAAAGTCAGCACCTGCTCTGAAACTTACAGTCTTAAGAGAGTTGTTTGGAAGAGTGGTGTCAAACTCAAAGAGAAGCTAAAAGGGGGGCATGATGACTATGAAAAACATATTAACATTATCTATATTTTATTGTATTTCTATTTATTTTGTAAAGTATTTCCCAATTGTATCTTAGTCTGGTCCTGGTGCACTCAAGAGTGTTTCATCACAAGCTGTGTGTCTGGGCCTCTGACTCAAGGGTATGCACAGTTCTTTCCGCCTTGGGAGCCAAGGTGATTTGCTGAAGGTCACACAGGGCCAGACCTTGGGACTTAACCCAGGGTCTTCCTGGCTCTAAGGCTAGCTTTCTATACACTATGAAGCCTTGCTTCTGCCCTGCTTTTCAAAACAACAACAACAGACAACCATAAATTCCACTGGGCTGGGGTCAAACTAAGATTTATCTTTCTCTTGCTCAATTATGTGGATTACAATATGCAGACTCACAGAGAAATTAGCGTATATAGAAGATACTCGGTAAGTACCTGTTGACTATGCTATAGGGAAATGCCAAGGTAACTTGGAAGTGAGATCCTAATGCTCCGATTAAGGTCTCAATCAATCATTTTTTAAAACTTAATCAAATTAAAACTAATGCTATCCACCTCTAGAGCTAAAGAACTGACTGAGTCTGAATGCAGATCAAAGCATAATATTTTTCACTTTTTTGTGGGGTTTGGGTGTTTTTTGTTTTTTCGGTCTGTCTTCTTTTACAAGAAGACTAATATGGAAATGTTTTGCATGATTGTGCATGTATAACCTGTATCAAATTGCTTACCATTTGAGGGAGGGAGGAAGAAAATTTAGAAGTCAAAAATGGTTTTTTTTAATTATTTTTACTGGTAATTGGGAAAAATACTAAAATGTTTAAAGGAAAATAATAAAACACCTGCTAACTGCCAGGCACTGGGGATACAAATTTGAAAAGGGAAAAGTTCCTACCCTCATTCTTCTTGAGGGATACATGTTCACAAAGAAGTAAATATAGGCTATATGCAAAAGAAAGATAATGGGAGTAGGAACAGTAAAAACTGGAGGCCTCAGGAAAAATCTCTTGAAGGTAGTGGCATTTGATCTGGGCTTTGAAGGGAAGGAGCAGTTCCAAGAAGGCTGCGGAAAGGGAGAGCATTCCAGGCATGGGAGACAGGTAGAAAATGGATCGTCATGTATGAGCAACTAGTCTGGCTGAAAGTGTAGAGGACATGAGGGGGAATAACATGTAATCAGCCTGAAAGTAAGCCTGGAGGCAAACTGAAAGGCTTTACATGCCAAACAGAGAAGTCTGAATTTGATCCCCAAGGCAATGGAAAACCAGTGAAGTTTCTTAAGCAGAGGATTGATATGGTCAGACCTGTGCTTTGGAAATATCATCAATTGGCTAGCTGTGTGGATGAAGGACTGAAGCCTGGGAGACCAATTAGAAGCTTATTCATGTCTATTAAGTACTTACTATATGCCAGGTAGTGTGCTAAGCCCTGGGAATACAAAGGAAAGGAAAGACAGAGTTCCTGCTCTCAGGGAGCTCACAACCCAGTGGGGCAGGGAACACACATACCACTATGTTCACACAAGATAAATAAAGGAAAAAGTGGTGAATAAGCTCAGAGGGAAGGAATTAAATTAAGGAGGCCCTGGTAGTCATCTAGGCAAGAAGGAATGAGGACCCAGGCTAGGGAGGTTACAGTTTGAGTACAGAGAAGAGGGAAGACAGAAGAGATATTGACGAAATGGAATTGACAAGATTTGGCAGCTGATCTGGTCTGGGAAGAGAGCAGTGAGGTATAGTGCAGTGCTGAGGATACAAATCTGAGTGATGGAAAGAATAGAGGGAAGGTTTGGGACCTAAAGGGGATAGATAATGAGCAATCAGAGAGAATGAGTGGTTGGGGAATATTAACAAGGAATTAAATAAATCATTCCTTCATTAATAAGTATTTATTAAGTACCTACTATCTTCCAGGCAGTGCGCTACAGGCACTGGTAATATAAAAACTAAAATGAAAAAATTCCTTGCCCTCAAGGTATTTACAAGGTAGTGCAAATATCATATACAAAGATGAGCTAATAAAAAGTCAACACAAAGTGATCTGGAGGAAGAAGGCATTAATAACTTTGGAATCCTGAAAAAGGTGGCATCTGAACTGTTTGGATGCTTCCTTTCATCCTTTAAGCACCACCACTATTTCTTCAGGACCTACTATGTGCACTACATGTGACTTGAACAGCTTTAACTAGTCGCACAAGAGATCTGGCCAACACAGTACTAAAAACTGGTGTAAAGAGCACCCGCACATCAAGTTGCCTCAACCAGGGTCATTAAAGTCCAATCCAAACTATAGCATAACCAACTTCACAGTAAAGAAGGTAGGCCCCACTTCACAAACATCCCACCTCCCCTAGCAATGTCCCATCCAAATCCTCTCAAGGGAAGACCTGAGCAGCCCCTAGTTTCCCTACCTGCTACTGACTTTAGCCCAGCCTCACTGGGGAGACTCTAGACACTTTTCTACTCCATTCACAGCTTAGTCCAGGGATTCTTAACTTGTTTTATGATAGTGCCCCCTCTGGTCAATTCATAAAGCTTGTGAATCCCCTCTTGGAAACATGTTCTTAAGTTTCTAGACTAAAATCAATGGGATTACAAAGGAAACTGATTATATTGAGATATAATTATAAAAAACATTTTTTTTAATCCACAGACTTTAGGTTAAGATCCCTTGGTTTGCTCTATTATTAATTGATTCCACAATGATGATATTAAAGGCATTTAGGTGAGGTATGCCCATATCTCTCAGAGAAGGTGCTACAATAGCATCAAGGACTTGGAATCTCCATGATAAAATTGGGTGATCTGCTTCTAACTCTAGGCCACTCCATGACCAAGCTCAGCTTGGAGACCTATGTCCCGACCTTCTAGGAATCAAATCAGTGTCCACAGAGTACTCACATAAGCCAACAGGAAGAGGTTGTCTGAAGAGGCTGAGTATCACCCCATGATTGTTTCTGCCTCCCACCCGGGCCTTCCTCACAGGCCCTGGGCTGCACTGAAGAGATATAAGCCTACATGATTTCCAATAATGGAGAGGCAGAGCAGCAAGACACAGCCCATTTGCTTCCTTTCCACAAAGCATTTGTACCTCCTAGAACACATTAATGTGTGCATGAGCAATGCCATTTGGTTCCACCCTGTAAAACATTGGGGAAAGTCCACACGCCTGGGAGCTTTGTTTCAATTGAAATGGGACATAATACAGTAGCTCTGAGACAGAAACAGCCTTTTGTTTTAATAAAATTGTCTCTTAATTTAGTAACAACGGACTGGCAATTTCCGTATCATTCTCATCCAAAAATCCTCCTATCTGCCTGCGTGCCTGCCCTCTCTCTCCATACAGGCACAGAAAAAGAAAGCTGAAAATAGAGAAGAGGGGGAGAAGGATATGGGGTGGTAGCTAGAGAAAAGGAGGCACAGTCAGGAGACTTGCATTTCAATGTTATCCCACACTTGCTCAATGACCTTCAGCCAAGTAAAGGGCATTTGGGGGTATCTTTTAAAAGAGCAAAACCACTGACCAACCTCTCGCTACTGAATTCTCACCAACTCCTGTGAGTTAATGGCAGCATATCATTTCTGAGGATTTCAGTAGAAGAAGCAAGCCAAGAAATGGCTCTATCCTGTCTTTATATATTCTCTTCTTATGCTGCTCTCCAGAATGAAAAATGTTTCAAGGCCAAATCTTAAACCAATAATCTAGAGAAACAGGCATCTCCAGTCTCCCATCCCCCTTCTCCACCCCAATCTCTCTTTTAATGGTGTTATTGGAAAATGCTAGAGCAATGCCATATAGGGTATGGATGCTGACAAGACACATTTGCTGAATGACAATCTTTGATTACCTGAATGTCTTGTACAAAGATAGTTGTTTGCATATCTCTACCATTCCATCATAAGCTCCATGAGGGCAGAGACTTCATCTTTGTCTTTCTTTGTGTCCCTAACACCTAGCACAACAATCGGCACAGAGTAGAGTTTGATAAATACTAGCTGACAGACCAAAAAGTGAGGTACGGCACAAAGACAGAAGTGAGGTCTAGCGCTAAGCAAATTCCCATCATGACTACATTGTTAAGGAATAAAAATCGCAACCAACATTTATTTACCTGCAGCATTTGATTCTACTGACAAGCATATCTTCTTGGACACTCTCTCCTTTCTGGGTCTATGTGAGTCTTTCTTGGTCCTCTTCTACCTGCTAGACTAAGCTCCTCCTCAGTCTCCAAATTTGTCTTGTATTTTATTTTGTATGTATTTATACATATACCTGTTATCTCTCCCAGAGAATGGAAGCTCCTAGAGGGCAAGGATTATTTAATTTTTGTCTTTGCAACCCTGGCGCCTACGACTGTGTTTAATAAATACGGATGTAGAGGGATTGATTTAGCCTTTACGGATTACAAAGCACTTGCCTCAGAACAATCCTAAAAGGCAATAACATAAATATAAATATCCCTATAAGGTACCAAATGCAAGGATTATCTTCCTCACGCACATGAGGAAAACAAGACTCGAATAGTTTAAGTCCAAGTCACCTAGATTGATAATGGGAAAGCTAAGCATCAAATGAGATCTTTTCAGACTTGGAGTGCAGGACTCTTTCCATATTACCACACCTCTTCAGGAAGGGACACAAATTCAGCTGCAGAAAATTGAAAAGGTCATTTACCACTGCTACAAAAAAAAAAAAAAAAAGCTTAAACCCATTCTGTAAAATTACACTGTGACGGAGTACAATCTTTCAGGGATGGGCAAGGGAGCATAGAGAAGTGATGGTTATCACAACACTTTACCATAACATTTCCAAGATGTTTAGATTCTAACCCTTTCAACTATGCAGGCCTGACATTTAAATAGAAAGTTCAGAAAGAACCTCAGTAGCTGAATTCGAGGTAAGGAGAAAGTGTCTTAGGTTTGCCCCCAAATCTGTTTTTTCCACTAGCCCTTAATTCCAGTCAACAAGCATGAAGCTCTCACTGTATTCATTCAATTCAGTAATCATTCGTTCATTTAAGAAATATTTATTAAGTGCCTATTATGTGTCGAGCGCTGTACTAAGGGCTAGGAAGACAAAGAGAGGCAAAGACTCAGTCGCTCCCCTCAAGAAACTCACATTCTAACGTGAAAGACAAAAACAATGAGTATGTACGTTAAACATATGTACAGAGGGAAGGCACCTGAGGAGACAGAACGGCCTCCAGCAGAAGTTGAAATATGAGCAGCCTTGAAGGAAGCCAGGAGGGAGACTGTTCAAGGAATTAAGGCATTTCAAGGCGGTGAAAAGGAATTGTCAAAATATAGAACAGAGACCAAATATAATTTCCAACTCAAGGCATTAAGGTTTACCAGAAAAATGAAGATGGTTCTTACATCCTGTTTCTTTGTTTAAGTTATTAACTGCTTCAATTGTTTTAGGTGAATTCCTGAGGTTCTTCTATGTGAAGACAGGAAGATGGCCCAAGGACAATTCTTCACTCCTTCCCCACTATAAGAAGGAAAGAGCTGAGCCAATCTGAGGTTCAGTACACGCTAGTCACAATATAGTCATTGTTCACAGTTCTACCTTCCTCCAAATGAATGATGACCACACCTGCTTCTTTGCCAAACTGGCATGCCTTAAGATACTCTGTCAAACCACAAACGCAGGCATTTTCCTTATAAAAATTCTGTTAGGTAGGTCGTGAAAGCAATATTATTTGTATTCTACAGATGATGAAACTAGGGCCCAGAGAGGCGAACTGATTTCCCTGGGGCCACACAACTAATATTTAAACTTCGAGGTTCTGATTTCATTGATTTCACCCACTGATACACAGCCCAACCCCACCATCCTGTACATGGTCTTCATATGTTGCTGTAGCCTCCCACCTACCCCTTTGAAAAGTCGTCACTTGGTGACCAGCCTTCTACAACTTAGGCCCACACTTGAAGCCTTTCCGGCATGGTAGGCCAAAATAGCAGTCTTGCTTTTCCTCTTACACCACACTTAGACATGTCCTCAAGTCAGCTTTAACAGCCTTGTTAAATTTTCAGTGTAAGCATTTACATTTACACTTCAGAAGTCAACTGCCACAAATAGGGCTTGATTTATTGTTCTGTTGATTGCCTGGACTTAAGAAAGTGTTAATGAGGCAGATTAAACTTTAAAATGTGTGTTTATGCTTTCTCCCAGAGAGCCGCTCAGTAAGTTTACCAGCACACCTGTGTAGTTCAGCAGGAATATGGTAGAAAGAAGGCTCTGGGTATAAAGTCATCAGACTGGAGTCCCGGTGACTGGAAGCTAATAACAAAAGTAATAATAACTGACATTATATAGCTCCTTGAAGTCTGCAAAGTATTTTATATCCGTTATCTCACTTTGGCCTCACAACTGCCCTGACCATACTCCTCTCTCTCACCTCTTTGCACAACCTGGAATCCACACCTTCCTCACCTCCACCTTGAAGGAAACTAGAGTTTCTAAACTCAGCTCAAGTGCCACTTTTCTGCAAAAGGGAATTTCCTAACCACTTTGCTGCTGAGGCTTTGTGGAGGGGCAACAGAAAGAAGACTAGTTCAGGAGTCAGTGAACTTGAATTCAAGCCCAGCCCCCTGCCTCCCCAGATGGTAATGCTTCCTCTCTAACATGACTTTCCATCTACAACTCTGTTTTTTTATCTTGTATGGGTCCACTTATACATGAAGGGAGGGAGGGAGGAAGGAAGGAAAGGAGGAAGGAAAGAAGGAAGGAAGGGAGGGAGAGAGGGAGGAAGGGAGGGAAGATGGAGGGAGGGAAGATGGAAGGAGGGAGAGAAAATAAGGAAGGAAAGAAGGAAGGAAGAGAGAAGGAAGGAAGGAAGGAAGGAAGGAAGGAAGGGAGGGAGGGAGGGAGGGAAGCATAGATGAAGATCACCTATCGCAGAGAGTTCCCATGGGAAGAGGGTGGAGAATGATGGCTGTAGTGTAGGCATCATGGTGGGGAGATGGACAGGAAATGCTTGTTGACTGACTGACACTGGCAAAACTCGAAAAACCCAAAGTCATCTCCACCCTCAATGATGTATCAAAGCAGGACTTCACTGTGTTGTATGGAAGAAGGGAGGGGAGATAAGAAAGAAAATATTAAGAAACAGGGAAAAGTTCAAAGTGTCTCTTTAGTCAGAATCTGGCTTTAAATTCTGGCACTGAGATCTATGTTGAGCTTGAGAAGGGTTTGCTAATTTCTAATGAGCTAGATTAGAAACAGACTACAAATGAAGAGCAAGTTCATCACAAAATTATGAGTGCCCAAAATATACCAATTACTCATGCACAACTAATATAAGTATGTAGTTACCAAGTAAAAAACATCATGTGCACTTACTGAAAAGTTTCACTATCATTCTGGAGAGGACAGGTATTTGGAAGTAGTGTATTCTTATTTGAAGTTGGGAAAATCCCCTTCTCACCCCCTCTCCCCAATTGATTCAGAGATCCATCAAATGCCACACTCTGAGCTGCTGTGCTGTGTAATATGCCAAAGGCACATGCCCTGAATAAAACAAGAAATGGAAGCTTTCAACAAAGCTATCCAAAATTCAACTCACATAGATCTAAATCAGTCTGAAGGGAAAGTCTCAGAATATCCCAAGGGAAAATCCTCCATCCTGTATGTGTACTTAGGGGTAACCCAATAACCTTCCCAAACAGTCTCCTATGAATTTCCATGAGTTTTTCTGGGTCAAAATACTCATGATAAAAATTCCTAATTATTTTTAGTGGGAGCAGAGGATGAATTTTATACAGAGAGACTGCAGATTCAGGGTGCTACATCCATAGCAGGTGTCAATTAGAAGTAACAGAGGCAGCTTATAGTCCTTTCAGAGTTCAGAGTGCCCATGTCAGGAAAATGTTTTCAGGACTGTAACTAGTAATCCAGGCACCCAGGGCAAGCATCGCAAACTGTACCTGGATCAAGCAACATAATACACAATCTCATATCAACTCTTTTTTAAGAGAAATTTAGTTGGGGGTAGGGGAAACATAACATCTGGTAGTTTCCTATTTTAAGTAATGATTATTTCTAACTAGGTGTTTCTATGAGTTGAGGAACTAAAAGTGTCATCAACACCTTGTGAATTTCAATGATTTGGGGTAGGGGGATGTCGCAGGGCAAAGCCCCAATCACCCTGCCCTAGCTATAGATCTAAGTAATGAAAATTTTTACAGGGATAAAGGACTGGAGGAAGTCAGGGTGATAAGATCCCCAAGGAGATCCTATTCTCAATCAGACAGGAGAGTGGAAGTTCCTAATCACTTTTAGGGGACCAAGAACAAACAAGATGATCTGGGGAACTTTTGCCAGTGCTGCTACTTTCATCTCCTTCCCATCCCTATTAAGCTTTAAAGTGGTTATGTGCCACATTCCCCCAGTTACTTTCCCCTCCCTGTAAGATCAGGGGCCGATAGTGTTATACACCCACAGTGTAACGAACAGTAGCAGCTGAAGGTTCATCCCCCTTGACTACTTACTTGCCCTCGATTCTCAGATCTTAGCTTCTCTTTGTTTAGAATTCATGTTTACTGCAAAGGCATAACTTCTTTTCTCTAGAATGACCCTACAGAAGCTACGTACTATGCTCCTCAGTGTGCTGAATAAATAATGACCCATGGGCCAAATCTTTAACAGAGCAAGGCCCCGGCTAATCTGAACGTCAAGTAGAGGATCATTCAAGTAAAAGAAAAGAGATTCACGTGAAGGCAAACCAAATTCCAATGGATCCGTCATCTCGATGATGGGGTAGCCCCTCCACTGATACAGATCTCAACCTACCCATGGCTGCCCATTCTGATGTCCACACCCTCCCATAAACTCACCAGGAAAGGAGGGCGTGTCATTGAATTTTGGGGGGACCTTTCTCATTGATGCGATGAGCATACCAAGGGAGCAACATGGGCTGTCAGTCAGTTATCCAAAGTACCTTTTTCAAATGTAATTTATGGTAACTTCCATCTACACATTTTACAGTGACTTCTACTTTCCCTTCTCCTAGATAGCTAGGTGGCATAGTGGATAAAGCACTGGGCCTGGAACCAGTAAGACCTGAGTTCAAATCAGGTCTCTAACACTAGCTGTGTGACCCTGGGTAAGTCACTTAACCTGTCTGCCTCAGTTTCCCCAACTGTAAAATGGGGATAACAACAGCACCTACCTCCCAGGATTGTCATGAGGATCAACATGAGGTATCTGTAAAGCACGTGACACATAGCAGGTACTTAATAGATATATGTTTCTTCCCTTCCTCTTTGAGCACCACATCCAAGAAGTAGCTGCTTTCCAATGTCAAACTTGGCATTTAGTAGCTTCTAGAACATCATTACAATTAAAGGTCCTGGAAAAATGTGAATATGTTTCTCTCTAACACTCCCTTCCTCCCTCCCCTTACACTCACACTGAGGCATAACCGGAATTACAAATATCTACATATGGCATGTGGGGAGGGGGCAAGGACTGAGTCGGGAAGGAGTAGCTGTAATTCACAACAGATGGGGCCTCAGACAGCCTGTGAAGGGCACTGTCTTAACATGCCACAACGAACCAAAATGTAATAACCTTCCCGTGTGCAATCTATTTCTGTTTCTCAGGATTAAGAAGTAGAAACCAGTTCTGATAAACTATTGAAGTGGGCATGGAAGAATTGAATAAAATAAATTACACGAAATAAAATGAGGTGAACATGCCCTAGAAACCAGCAAATTGTAGTTCCCTCACTACTATCCCTGAACTCTTCATGCAAAACTCTACAGAAGGAAAAGGAAAATCATATCTGAGACAACCTGTCACACTGTTGGCGAATTTCTTATCTATTATCATCCTCATATCAATTATTTGTCAGAATCTACAGACTCTGCACAGAGGCATTACTAGGAAGGTAAGGAATTATAGATTGGGGTTCTTTTGCCTCCTTTTTCCATGGCATGTGAAATTTTGGCATTATACAAGGTGTATGTCAGGTGTATAATACTTCAGCAACAAGGCATGAGTTATAGTGCAATAATTCACACCTTGCCAGAACTCACACACTGCATATTTAGCACAAGGGGGAAGAAAAATGTTATTGATGTATTTATAATGTGAGCATATCATTAAGGAATATTAAAGCATCTGTCATGCTCATAGCAAAATCCTTGTAGATGTTCAACTTCTAAAAAAATTATTTTCGTAATGAATTTTAAATCAAACTGTTGGACACCACGTGAAGAGAAGGGTTTACTGGCCAACATATAAATAGGAAAGCTAGGTGGAAGAACAATGAGGAGTCTGTTTATCATACAATGCTAACATCTGCACAGCTCACTGCCAGATTTATCGGGCAGGCTCTGAACCCTGCACGAGTCCCTATTTCCAAATAAACTGCAAATTCAATCAATGCGCCACCCATGCAACATGCCAGATGCACTACGGAAGGGCAGGAAACATTTATTTTAGCATTCTCTTTTAGGCTCTCCTGCAGTACAAAATACTGCTAACAGTCACCAAAAAAAGATTATTCCATAACCAATCTGCCAGGAGGAATCTTAAATCCATTTAGTTGCAAGAATGAAGCTTTGCAGAAAAGATTCCTATCAAGGAATATAGAGAGCATCCATTTACAACTATGTCTCCTCCCTCCATGCACACAAATAGATGGTTGGTTGCCCAAGACAAGTTCAAGGTGAATCATCTGCCTGCCCCTGGGCATGCCTCATTCTTGCTTAATTCTGAAAGGAACTTCATGGAACCTAATAAGCCCATAACCTGGCTGCCTAAAGCATTCCTATAGCCTAGTCATGGAGTTTACATTAGACTGCACCAATGCATGCTGTTACAAAAAAGAAAGAAAATCTTTTAACTGTCAATTTAACAACTATTGACAAAGAAAAATGTGTCAATAGGCAAAAAAAGAATGTAAGAAATGATTAATATGGTAGATTCAAAGGATCATGGGAAGATGTGTACAAACTGATGCTGAATGAAATAAGCACAACTGGGGAGTAATCTATGTTATGACAAAAACAAAAGATGGAAGACAACTTTGAAAGACTTTAGAACTCAATGCATATTCTTAAAGGTGCTTTTTCTTGCCCAATGAGGTTTTCACGTGATTAGGGAACTAAGACAAGAGGACAGTTATTTTCCCCCTTTATCATATCTACCCCATTTTCCCATTTCCTTTGTCTCAGAACCCTTACTCCCTAATTTGTCCTCGAGGCTATATAAGCTGCACTGTACCAGCTCACACTCCCTTATGTGCCAGTGGGACACAACCAGCCTACCCCAGGAAACAAACATGTTAACTAACCTGACTCTGACATTAAATTCCATCAACTACCAAAATTGTTATAATATCATTCAATGTGGCAAAATGGATAGCCAAGGAGAGGTAACTTCAGAGGTACCCAAGAAGGCCTAGGAAGGAACTGAAATGTACATAAAGATCCCCCAAAATACAAGATTCTTCTTGGTTTGCTCCATTCTACAGAAAATTATCACAGAATCTTAGCTTTGGAAGGGACTACAGAGAGTCACTATTTGTGTGACCTTGTGTAAGCCACTAAACCTCTTCAGATCTTATTTGTTCATCTAACGAGACTCTGTTTTCTCATCTATAAAATAAAGAAGGTTGGACTGGATGGCCTCTAGAAACTTTTTTTCTTATCTAAATCTATAATCCTTTGATTCTATGATTTGTAAAATAAGGTTAGATTAGATATTCTCTAAGCCAAGGATTTCTAACCTAGGGTCGGTAAATATACTTTCAAAAAAAATGTTGGTTTATCACCCCCACCCCCCAAAACAAACCCAAACAGGCCATAAAGTGCAGAATTTTCTGGCATTAAAATGTGTATCTCTCATTGTGTCCCCTCATTGGCACACAAGGCATCTAGCTGCCTACATTACCTACTTTTTGTCCCATTGACTCCCTATTCTTCATTTCAAATATTCAATTAGTTGCCAAATGTTTCTATCCCCTACTCATCCCCATTCCTCACACCTGACCCTCTTCTCACAACAAACACAGCCACCACACTAGTTCCAATCCTCATCACCTCTCTCTTGAACTATTGTAATTAAGCCTGGCTGGTCTCTGTGCCTCAAGTCTCTCTCTAGGCCAATCATCCTCCATATTCCTCCATATTCCACAATCCAAAGGGTTTTCAAAAACTGCGAGACTGTAAGCATCATTCCTTTATTCTATAAATTCCATTGGCTCCTCCTTATTATTTCTATATAAACAGATCACTGGCATCTAAAGCCCTTTTTAATTTGGCCCAAACCTACCTTTTCAGTCTCATTACACATTACTCCCCTTCCCAAAATTAAAGGTCCCATACAAGCTTGCCTTCTTGTGGTTCCTAAGCCACCACTGTGGCACTGTCTCTGTGACTTTGCAGTGGCTGCTGCCATGATGGGAATGTGCTCCCCTCTCACCTCCATCTCTTGGAATTCCTTCAATCCTGTAAGACTTAGCTCAACCAATACTTTCTATATGAAGATCTTCCTGACCCTCTTGGTTGCTCGTATTTATTTTGCATGTATTCTATATAGAGGCAGTGTGGTGCATAGCAGAGAGAAGGCTAGCCCCAGGGCAAGGAAGCCCTGGGTACAAATTCCACCCTTGACCTATGCTAGCTGTGTGACCCGGGATATCACTTAACTGAAGGCAACTGTAATACTAAAAGTGGCAGAGAAGATGCAGACCTGCAATGACAAGGGGAAGTTTCCTCATTTGAGAGTTCCCAACATCAATGAAATTACAAATCTCCCTCCTACCCCCACCTTACATCCTGTACATGCTTATATATGTTGCCTCCTTCCCAAGAGAATTTTAAGCTCTTTGAGAGTAGAGAGAGTTTCATTTTTGTCTAGCACAGTGCCTGGCACATAGTAGGCACTTAATAAGTGCTTGTTGATTAATGGCAAACCTATCTTACACACATGATCTGGAACATACGGAAGAGGAAAACCTAGCCAAATGGTCTCCAAACTTTTTTTAACCATATCCCCCATCAGTAAATGTCATTTTCATTGTTTTCCTGATATATACTCGGGGATATGGGGAATTTTCCCAATGCAGCTGTTGCTTTGAGTGTCCAATTAGGTTATATAACTGCTCTGGGAGGCCAACACAGGACTCAGAAGGAAGTTTGCAAAGCAGAGGGATGAGGTTAGGTTGAGGAAAGGAACGATGGATGGTAATGGTTGAGGGACAGACTGCTGGTTGTGTTGGATAGAAGCCTCAATATTGGCTATGGAATGGAGGGTGGAATATAAGCAACTTTCTTAAATCTCCCATTAGTTGATCACGTGGCCCTGAGATTCATGTTAGGGCCCCCCAGAAGGCCCTGACACCCTACTTAGGAGACAACTGATCTAGAAAATGAAAGGAGCATAAAAGCATTCGAATGAACCAAATTAACCTTTTTCATCTTCCTCATCCTTCACCGCTAGGAAGAAGCTACCCAATTTCTCTCTAAAAGAATTCTTGCACCCTCTGAACAGCTCTGGGACATGGCCATATTTCCCATTTCGAGATCAACATCGTTTTAGTCACTGTAGTACAGGCCACAAAATTAAAATACAATCTTGGCTGCGAGGCTCATAATCTAAACACAGCCAACCTTTCATCTTTCAATAACCAATCCTCCTTTAATTTAAAACACATGATGCTATCAAATGCAAATGCAAGCTTAGTTGGAGGCTTCCTCTGGGAGGAGTCACTCTTTGATATCAGAAGCAAACTGCCAAATTTGAAAAACACAGTGACTATTACCAGCTATATTTTTCCTTCCTCTCTTTCCCCTTCCCTCCCCATTCCCAGGTTTTCATACCTCCTTGATCCCATCATATGGGTTTGGATTCAGGAAAGAGGGCCTCTGTGTAATGACAACTTTAGCTTATGTTTGTTTAATCTAGTATAGCATTTACTTAGGAATCCTTCAATGGTATTTTGTGAGTGCTAAGAGCCAAGAGAGAAGAAGTCAGAAGGTCACACTTTCAAATCAGATGACAACGGAAAATATGAGCATTCATCTCACTCTGAGGTCACAGTCAAATCTTTTCAATTTCACCTACTTGGAAAAAATGAAAATGAAAATCAAACTAAAGGTAGAGATTTGGTTGGTTCAATTTGAAAAAAATAGCTATTTTTTGGTAAACTGATAGTTTAGAGAGCAAATAATTCCACCAAGTCCAGGCCAGAAAACTCACCAGGTTAGGTTACTAACATGGCCACAGTCATGGATTGAATTCTGATATAGTTGGGTTCATGTTCCATAACCACGTGACCCTAGCACACCACCAGGCAAATACGTACAGCAACTTCTAGCTACAAACCATTGACCCAACAGCAACTTGGGCCCAGAGAAAGTGGACACAGGCCAGAGAGAATCAGGATTTCTATTCGGATATGATGGGACTCCCTTTCCCCCCACTCCAGGTTAAGAGCCCACAGAGGGAAAAGACTTTCTATTCAGAGATAGGACTGGAGGGGAAGGTGAAGACAATTCTTAAAAAATCTCTCCAATTTACTCTCATTGTAATGGAGCTTCCCAACTTTCTCATCACTCCCAAGTTCCCTGAACTCGGGAATGAAATTCTATTATGTGGCTCAGAAACTAGCTATGTTTGCAGAAAGGAGAGATTTTCAAGGAAACTAATGTAATTTGGTAAAATTATATTTGCATAATGGCTAATATTTTATAGCACTTTTATGATTTGCAAATACATATATTATTTCATTTGATACTTATAACAACCTCATGAAGGAAGTGGTATCATTCCCATTTTACAGACTAAATTGACAGATTAAATGACTTGATCAGGGTCACAGAGCTAATAAGTGTCTGAGGTAAGATTTGAACTCATCTTCCTGACTCCAAGTCAAATACTCTATTCACCACAGTTTTTTTTAAATAACAAAACTGTTCATGGACACATGCCACCAACTTTATTCCATAATATTCCCCTTTACAAACTGCTGATGGCTTACTACCTGTTCTAGGACATTAATATTCCATTTCCTAGGTCTGTGTATTCACATATGACCCATGCCTGGAATGTATTCTCACGGCTCAGTTCAGGGGCTCCTTCTTCTGTGAGGTGTTTCCCCTGCTAGTAGAGCTTACTCTCTCCTCAATGCTTTTTGCATTTTACTAATTTGTGGGCATATTTGTATTCCCCTCTCCAGTAAAACATAAGTGCATTGAGGGTAGGGGCTGTATTTCTGTGTTGCCTGCCTAGCACACAATAGGCGCTTAATAAATGTTTGTTAAATTAAATTGTTGGTCACAAAGAGGACAAAATTATGTAACTGACTAAATACAAATGAGTTATAATCAATAGAAAAAAATTAAGAGAACTCGTATCGAACATACTACTATCTGAGGCAACTTGAGGCAGTGTGACACAGGCCAGTGGTCTTAAACTCAAGTAGAAATATCTGATAGGGCTCCATATTGACTTAGAAAACCACGAGTTAACATTATCTATGCTGTATTATGTTTTTATTTATTTATTTTGTTAAAACGGTTACATTTGCATCTGGTTCCTCCAGCACTCATGGATTTGATAAGTCTGATACAGAGGAGGGAGCACCTGTGGTCTCATTCCTCCTCTGACACCTAGACATGAGTGTGCAAGTCACTAACTTCTCTGAGCCTCGGTTTCCTCATCTGTAAAACAGGGCCAAATAAAATATATGCTCCTCACCTCAGAGGGGTGTGCTGAGGAAAATGCTCTGTAAACCTTATGGCTTTAAATAAATGAGTTATTTGTATTATTACTGCTCATGATGGGTCTGTAAAGGGACAAGTTTTCAATACTATTCACATCCCAAAATCACAGTATCACCGAGTTTGAAAGGATATCTGCAGCCATCTAATCTGACCATACCTGACTGAGAGGTCCTTCTATAATATCCCTAATGTATATCCTCTGGCCTCTGCTTGAAGACCTTCCATGAAGGGGAACACCCTCTCTTTTCTGAAGCAGCCCATTCCATCAAAGAACAATTCTGAGTATTAAGAACTTTTTTTTCCTTCCATTATACTTAATGTACCCCAGATGCTTGACTGTAGATTGCAAAGCTAAAGAAATGTACAGTAAACCTACACCTTACACAATCAGAGCTGGGAGACTGAATGATAACTTTGGGGAGCAAAATTATTAAAATTGTTTTAAAATAGATTTTTGGAGATCTTACTTTCTTCAGTGCCTAGCACACAGTCGGTGCTTAATAAATACGGATTAACTGCAACTCCTACCCGTTGTTCCCAGTTCTGCCCTCTGGGGCCAGGCGGAACAAATGAAACCATTTCTGTATCTTACAAGCCCTTCGAATACTTGAACACAGCTATTTTCCCTCCCAGGAAGCAGGAGGTACAGTGGATGTCACACTGTGTGGAGTCAGGAAGACCTGAGTTCAAATTTGGCTTCAGACGTTAAGTAGCTGAGTGAGCCTGGCCAAGTTGTCTCAGTGTCCTCAACTGTAAAATGGGGATAATAACAGGCCCTACCTCAAAAGGTTGTTGTGAGGATCAGATGAGATATATATTGAGTAAAAAGCACTTAGCACAGCACATGGCACATAGTAGGTACAACGTAAATGCTTCATCTTTCCCCTCCCCCTTCTAATATCTTCTCTTCTCTAGGAGAAGGTCTTCCATCTTGGAGACTGGCGCTCCACTAGCTGGTGATGCCTCTCAAAGTGGTGCATCACCCTCTTTAGTCAAGTCGACAAGCATAATTAAAGCACAGCTAAGTGCCAGGTAGCCAGATACCGTGCTAAATGCTAAGCTCTGCTTAAGAAGATCCAACCACACCCAAAACAAAATGCTTCTAAATTGGACTGGAAAGGACAAACATAATTAACTCCAATTAATTAATTTCACTAATGTATACATTTCTTTCAATTACAACCAAATCTACATTGAGAACTATTTTGTTATCTTTAAACATTAATGGTAGCAGTCTTAATTCTTTTAAAAATTAATCTAGAAGACTTAAAGGGATGAATGGGGAAAATCAGATTTAGATTATCTCCGGTCCATTTTTGACACGTGGTGAGAGTCTTGCGTTTTGACTTTAAAGCAAAAATTCAGACGTTAAAAATAAATAAGAAACCAGCTGTACTCAGGGGTATGGGCGGGGAGGGGTCTGGGTTTGTGTACTACATCTGCTCAATACAGAAATCACAAGTCATTTTCAAAATTGCAAAGGCTGGAAAATCATGTGAGAAATGGGGCGGGGGGGGGGATTTAGGGGGTAGGGGAAGGAAACAGATGATCATTACACTTAACTAGCCATAATGGCAATTAGGACTATCACCGGCAATTAGAATATCACTGTTCATGTTGTTAATGCTGAATGAGAAAGTACAAGTGACTTCATTTACCCAGAAGTCATTGACAGAAACCTCAACTATACAAGTCAGGGCTGAACCAGGAATTAAACAAAAAACATCTCTTTGGATTAAGGAAAACAGCTACCACTAGGAAAGGAATGGAGTTGCAATCAGGCTGGCACTTAATGATTTAGAATTATATATAAAATTAAAGGTTTGTTGATATGATAAGTTCACTTGATTTCTTTAACTTTCAATTCACTTTTTTTTTGACTCACAGAATTTGGAACTAAGAGTCCCTAGAGGTCTTTTAATTCAACACCTTTACTTTCAAGATGAAAAAATTAAGGTCCAAATAGATTGTTCCAAGGGATAGCAAGTAGCAAAGTCAAGGCTTGACCCTAGATCTGGTCCTCCCACTTCCAATTGAAAACACTGGACCACACTCTCAAATCTGAAGTAAAACAAAAGAAAGGGAGAAGCTAAAAGCATTGGGTACATGAGAAGTAAAAGTTTACACTGAGGGAAAGGCCAGAAAACTCAGCACTGGAAAATTATGGCAGGACAT
Source organism: Trichosurus vulpecula (assembly GCF_011100635.1). Taxonomy (NCBI): domain Eukaryota; kingdom Metazoa; phylum Chordata; class Mammalia; order Diprotodontia; family Phalangeridae; genus Trichosurus; species Trichosurus vulpecula. The sequence goes on along the minus strand of NC_050576.1, from coordinate 154,042,774 downwards.
TAAATGTACGGACAAACAAACCTAGACTTAGCAACAGCTTGCAAGGGTATCACTATATCACAGTACATTGGGCTAATTTCCATCTATGATGGTGACCCTGAGTTCTCAATAAAAGTTATAATTATACCTGTTATGGTTATTAACATATGTTTTATACACTTGCACTCACAATGGAAGTAACATGTGCAATGTAAGGAAATGTGTAATAAATTCTACAAGGATTTCCACCAACGGTTAAAATTTTTAAAGTGCTGGTGATATTAATGAGAAATTAGAAAATGTTCTCATTCATTCACATCCTTCATCCTCCAACTCTTAAAGATAAATGACGCATCACTCAACCTAGTGAAAAAACAGGGTGAGGTTTAAGCATAGAGGATAGAACAAGCTGCTACCTATGAGATACCTGCTTCAAGGCAACCCTGATTTCTCTTCTGAAAAAAAAAAATGCCTAGCAATGCAAAGCTAAGCAAAAGATCTCATCACATAGAACATTTGGACAAACAGAAAAAATTTAATTGGACCTAAATGTAAAATCTTATACTTGGGTTCAAAGCACAGACTTCAAAAACACAGGATGACTGAGGGGAAACCCCACCCCGCCTCTGAAAAAAACTCAATAGAAGTAAAGAGTGTGATACGGCCATCAAAAAAAAGTTAAAGCAATCTTAGACTGCATTAAAGAGAGGTATGGTGCCCAGAACTTGAGAGGTGATAGTCCTGCTGTGCTCTGCCAGTCAGACCACATCTGAAATACACAATTCAGTTCTGGGTAACCTATTTCAGGAAGAATATTGGTCAGATGGAGATCATACAAAGAAGAGCAACTCGGGTCTCAAGATCGTGGCACACTGGTTTAGTTGAAGGAAGTTGGGCTGTTTGGTCTGGGGAAAAGAAGACTTAGGGAAGACCCAAGCGCTATCACATAGGAGAAGCATTAGATTTGCTCTGCTTGGCCCCAGAGCAAAAAAACTAGGAGAAATGGAAGGAAGAGACAAATTGGCTAAGGCTTAGTATAACAAAAACAATCCAAGCTATCAAAATTTACTGAAGAAGGCCACCTCGAGGGCTGACGACTTCTTCCCCAATAGAGGTCTTCCAAGCCAAAGCTGTAAGACCACTCGTCAGGTATAGTGGAAAAGAGAATCTTACTGTCTAACTGGACTAGGTCACCTGAAGTTCCTGCCAACTCTATAATTCAACAATTTGATTAGAATGCTAATAACCCTGGCAGAAGTAGTATTAATGAATATATGCACACTAAAGAACTAAAACCAGATCCATTCTTGAGAACAGCTTTTAACAGGTGAAGGGAAGAAAAAAGGGGGAATGAGGAGGGAGACACAGAAAGAATGTTATACCAGGAGTCAAGAGATGTGGGTTCTAGCTACTACTTCCCTATGGACTATGTGACTATGGGCAAGAACTCAGTTTCCTCATTCATAAAATGTGACAGAATGGGGGTAGGGGAACAGCCTAGATGATCTTCAAGATTCCACAGATCCCAAAAATAATGTATATTATTACTATAAGAGGGGAGCCTGGTTACAAATAGCATTGCCAAAAGAGGAAAAGGAAACAAGGGACTAAGGAAATACCATTGAAATAGAGACCTTTCACGATTAAGTAACTTTTTTATTGATTATATTTAACTGTGAAACATTTTAGAATTGAAATTCAGACCACAGCAAACTATTAACAACCATAAGAAAGAATGTTCTAAATGCAAATCAAAACAACTCTGAGGTTTCACCTCACACTCAGCAAATTAGCAAAGGTGACAGAGGATGAGGATAGTCAGTGCTGGAGGAATTATAAAAGGATAGGCACACCAATGCTGTGCTGGCGTAGAGGTAAATAAGTATAACCATTCTGAAAAGCAATTTGGAATTATGCAAATAAAGCAACTAAAATGTTCTTACCCTTTGCCCCAGAGATTCAGCTACTATGCATATACTACAAGGAGGTCGGTGATGAGGAGAAAGGCCCTATACACACCAAAATATTTATAGGGACGCTTTTTATAAAGGTAGTAAAGAACTAGATACAAAGTAGATGCCTATTGATTGGACAAGAACAAAGCAAACTGTAGTACACGAGTGTAAGGGAATATAACTGCTTTAAGAAGTGATGAACATGATGCATAATAGAAATATGGAAAGACTTACATGATTTGACACAGAATGAAGTAAGCAGAGCCAAGAAAACAAAATGTACCATGATTACGGCAATGTAAATTGAATAAAACATCTTCCAAAAAATCAAAAGTGAATGTTGCAAAATTACAAAGAACAAGCATGGCCCCAAAGAAAGGATATGAGAAGGTATCCCCGCATTACTCTTTGCAAAGGTGGGAGGCCCAAGGGCATGGACATGGTCTTATATTTTCAGACATTTTCCAGATATTGATCAATTTTTATGATTTTTTTCCTTTTTCAATTTTCAAAAAAATTTTTTGTTATATGGGATGGCTCTCTGGGAGGCAGACAAGGAGAAATACCAGAAGAAATTCTAATGATATAAAATTCAAAATATACCAATAAAAATTTATTTTAAAAAGACATTAAGACAATAATTCTTTATGAGATATGACAAAAGTTTGTACCTGCCTTGAAAAAAATGACAACAAGCATAATGGAACTTAAATAGCCCCTTCAAAGTGGTCACCCTGGGAGGCCACAGACTTATTTTAATGACATTTCTATTAATCAGAATACTTTTAGCGATCTTCTGGAATTAAATTCAAAGACTAGGGTTTTAAAAATATTTTCATCGATGGCATAACTTTGTCATTTGAGGTTGGACTTAATTTTTTGGAAACAACCGTGTGCCACCTGGAGCAAGCCAAGTCTGATAAATGAAGGTGATGGTCAAATTAAGCAATATAGTTTCTGAACAAAAACGAGCTATGACTATAAAGAAACGTGGCTGATTTTTTAAATGTGTCTTCTAAAGTGATTCTGCAGGTAATTCCAAAAGAGGAGTCTCCAAAATGTTTTAACGACGGCAGTTTCGTGGGAATGACTTCCCAAGGTGACTACTTCAAAGGACAACGTTCATCTCAATTTATAAGCTCTAGAGGGTTTGTTCCCCTTCTACCCCACCCCAAATCAATCTCATCACTTTATAGTCACACCTCGAATCACACCTGAACAAGCCAAAGAATAAGTGGTGGAATGAATATAATTATCAATGATGGAACGCAGTAAACTTTAACATTTAATCCAAAGCTTTCATAAATCACAAACCTGCTCAAAGTCTACAGCATTACACATGGGCAAAATAATGCCAGAAATGTGTATCTGTGTGTATATAAATATACACATATATATCTCCCACACAGATTTACAGCTTATTCCCAACTCATCTTTAGTAGGTTTAAATTAAGTATAACTAATAAATTCAATGTTAATGAGAGCAGAGACCTTCAAAACTCCCAGGAAATAAAGCATACAACTTTCACACAGATCTCTTCCAAATGGAACTAATTACTGTTGTTTTCTAAGATTTAGTACCTGACCTCTATTTCTAGTTTCCCTAAACTAAAGAAGAAGAAAAAAAAATCCTACCGTTGAAAGCAGAAAAAAATGACAATTATATGATGCTTTAAGGTTAACAAAGGATTTTGTATATATCTCATTTAATTTTCCTAACAACTCAGTGGAACAGGTACCACAGATACCATTAGGCCCATTCTACAGATGGGAAAACTGAAGGTCAAAGCCTGAGTGACACACATGGTCACAAAAGTAGTTCAGTGTCAGAGGTGAGATTCAGACCTATATAACCATGCAGGCTTCTAGATCCTGATTTCTTTCCCCAACATCACATTACCTTGAATTTAAAAAAAAGTCAAGAATACAAACACATATTCTATTATCTCATGAATGATTCATTTAACTTTACTTCATTATTTTCCATAGTCATCATCTAAAAGGTTAAAATTCAGAAAGATTCTCACTTATCTAAATTCAAACAGGCAAAAAATGAAAAAAATCGGCCAAGATTCCTATAATTATTTTCTCTAGTGATGACAGTGAAGCCACTGCATTGAGACTCTAATCAAAGGATCTAGTATGTAACATAAAGAAACAGAAATAGCACTAAAGGGAAAAAAGGGGGACAAGAATAGTTAGGCCAGAGCAAGTAAACAGACTTTTGGGACACTGTTTACTTAGAGGAGGTCCACACTGGAGAAGACACGATTTTAAAGGTACTAAAGGAATCATTTCTGAAGAGTTGAAGGAAAAGAGAACAGCCAACACCTGGAAAAGTCTCGAATGTTATTAGTTGGGGGGGGGGGGGGGTGGCGGGGAGGAGAAGGCAACAAGAGTCCTTGACAAGCCAGTGGCAGCTTACAGGGTTCTTTTCCCATCTCTACAATATCTTTACGAGAATGATTAGAACAGGCATCTCTTCTCCAGCAGACCTCATCTTTGACAACATCACAACTGAATGGAAGATATGGAAAATACAAAGCTCATTATCTTTGGTATATTAAAAAAAAGCATTGGATTTGCTAGACCAAAATGAAGTCTAAAAAGCTCTCCTCCAACAAGATGTCACCCACACATGTTAAATTAATATGATGCCTTGAAAGGTATACATACAGGCAGGTGATCATGTTTGACAATCCTGAGTATTAACAGCAGGTGAGGATAAATAAGGACATAGATCACTAAAAGGGCTTGCTACCGTCATGAAGGGTATCTTCCAAATGGAAGTAGGATTCTTTATAGATCAAGAGTTGTTTACCTGAGGCCTAGATAGGTTTACACAGACAGATGGACAGACAGACAGATAGAGAGAACTATATTTCAATATAATTTGTTGCCTTTGTAATCCCATGCATTTATTTCACAGTTAAAAACAATATTCTGAGAAGAGGTTTGCCAGTTTTACCAGACTGTCAAAGGAACCCATGACATGAACATAGTGAAGAACTTCTGCCATATATAATGAATCATAGAATTTTAAAGCCCCCATTTAGTCCAAGTCATCCACAAAAAGAAATCTCATGCCAGAGGCTCATGCTTGGAGATAACACAGCGCTGATTGCATTGAGGCCTGAACATCACAGAGCATCCTAAATGAGATCAATAATCATTTAAAAGCATTCAGAAGCTGACCTGTTAAGTAAGGACATTAGAATAGGCCAGTGGTTCTTAACTTAGAGTCTGTGAATTTGTTTTTAAATATTTTGATAATTGTATTTCCATGCAGTTCTTTTACTTTGTAATTCCGTTTATTTTATGCAGTTAAATACGTTATTCTGAAAAGGGCTCTTTAGGCTTCACTAGACCACCAAAGGGGTCCATGACACAAAAATTGTTAAGAATCACTGGCCTAGTCAATTTCTCATGCTCCTTCCCGCTTTAAAAATTCACAATTCTATGGGGTAAAGGAAAGGGTATATAGGATCAGAGATTTGGGGCTGAAAGAGACCTCAGAGGTCATCTACTCCAACTTCCCCATTACCAAAGTGAGGCACCTGAGACCCAGAGAGGTTAAGGCAATTTGTCCAAGGTCGGAGAGGCAACAGGTGGTAGAGCCAGGATTCCCAAATTTAGCATAAAACCTGTAGGATGCCTATACAAGACAAAAAACAAAAACCTACTGTTTGTGATTTACTAACCAACCTAGTTTGTTTCATCCAATTACATGTGTGGGCAGAGTCATCGTTAAGGTGGAGGTCAAGTACATCTCTCTGTGTACTCTATAAGATTATTGTACAGGTGAAACAACCAAGGGCTGTCACCAGGACAGGATAACATGCAGCCTAGGGATACATAAAAAAAGGGAGGCCGCTCTACAGAGGAAAAGAGCGTTGGATTTGGGTTCAGGGAATGTGGATTTCACTCCTCTTCTACCCCCCACATACTCTGCCATTCAGGGACAAAAGCTTCTTTGCTGTTGCTTCAACACAACACTCCACCACCTATACTTAGTTGTCCTCCATGCTTAAAACTCCCTCCATGTCCCACTTTTCTCGGATAAAGTTCCGCCTTCTATAAGAAGTCTTTCCCTTGGGGCTGTTCCAATTTATCCTGTCTATAGCTTGTTTGTACACGGTTGTTCGCATGTTGTCTCCCTGACTGGACTGTGGGATCTTTGAGAATAGAGACTGTCTTTTGCCTTTCTTTGTATCCCCAACATTTAGCACGGTGCCTGGCACACAGTAGATGCTTCGCAAGTGCTTGTTGAGTTCATTCGATTCAAATTTTATTTCCATTGTTTATTATACCTGTGTGACCTTAGGCAAGAAATTCTACCTGTCTGGGTCTCCTCTGCTGCAGTACTTGAACCCAGCTCCACTGATTCCGGAGGTGGTGCTCTTTCTACCAAATCACACCCAAAGTCCTCCATTTGGCCACGTACTCTAAATGGCCAAAGGAATGCAGCATGACAAACCAACCAAAAAGCAAACCACTTCAGGGGTAAAAACATGAATAAGATAAACAGTATTTCCCTAGTTCAAAGCAACTAAGTCCTCAAAATCTTTTGCATCTGTCTATCAACCAGACTCCTACCACCTACCCTATCTATCACTTGTCACCTCAATAACTGAGTCTCCTAACTGGTCTCCCTAACTCGAGTAGCTTCCCTCTCTAATCTATCTTTCATACAGCTCTTAAATGATTCCTTCTAAGGGAACTATGTGATCAGGCTATCATAATACTCAAAAACCTTCAGTAGCTTCCGAGCGAAGATCAAATCAATGTTTTTGAGTTGGTATGAATTCCCTAGTAAGAAGAAAAAACAAACTTCTTAAAACTGAGTTTTGGATGAAGGCCTTCCACAATCTGCCCACCTGCCCAGATTTATTTCACCCTTTTCTCCTTCACACATGTTACACTCTAGCCACATTGGATTAACAGCTGTTCCCCATCCCATCCTAGGGTCTTCAGCCTCTGCATGCGTGCAGGCCATCCCTCATGCTTCAAACAGTCCCTCCCTCTCCATCTCCACCTATCAATTCTCATTTATTAAGTCCCAGCTCAGAGCTTACATCTGAATGTACTATAACTCCTCCCTTCGACTCTTTCTGATCCTCTCAATTGCACCCCCTCATTTTGCAAAGCATTTTGTCTGTTAAATCCTAGCTTTGCCGTTCCCACATCCTATATTGGGTCATGTTTATCTGTAAATCTTATTATTTGCACCTCCCTCATTAGACTCTGAGAGCAGAGACTATTTTGCGTTTCATCTTTGCATCAAGCACCTCCTAGCCACTTAATTAATATACATTTGTTAATTTTAATTTACAGTTGACATCATCAAAACCCTCTACCAGAAAAAGCGTTCTCCCCTACTTGGCTCCACAGTGAAGACTGCATATCTTTAAGTGACAAAAGCTTTGGATATATTATCAGAAAATAAAAACAAAAACTATTTCTTCAAACACCAAAGTCCAACAAAATATGCTCTGTCAAAATTTTTCCTTTTAAAACTACGCCCAGGCATCACTGTAATCAGCCAGTTCTTTAGGGTAGCAATTATTCTTTATCTGATCCCCAATTCTCCAGACCACTGACTGATAAAAATGAGGGAATAAGCTAGGAGGAAAGGACAAGGAGAAGGAAGAAAAAGATGTGAAACTGGCAAAGGGAAAGAAAGGAAAATTCAAGAGTATGTATGAGAACATGTATACACATGTGGAAATGCCTCCCACAGAGTGCTAACACTTCAACAACATTTAGAAGCTACTGTTTACATAATGCCCCCAAATTATACAAGGGCAAAAGATGAAAGAGTTTGGAGATTATGTCTAGATCCAAATGGGCAATTAATTCCATGACTGAAATAGGATTGGTATGCAAGTTCAAGTTAAGTCATGCTGACTATTATGGGCAGATGCCTGTTACATATTATGTCATCACTTGAAAGATTATGGCAGGGTAGACAGCACTGAGGAAAGGGTAGTTAAGTCAACTTAAGATGCCATGGCTGAACATTTGGTGCCTGAGCTGATCATAACTTCTGCTTATAAGATTAGAGCCCTGGAACTGAAATCAACTTATTTCTGATCTAGTGTCTACACCAACACTCAATTACCCAAGATTCATCTTATCAAAGAGTCTGAAGGTCATAGATGGGTAGTAAAACACATGCCTTCAGAATAACCTATTAAATTCACAGGCCTCAACAAAATATTCTTTCACAAGCTCCAGCAGATCCGGAACGTGCAGGAAGTGGTTTGGCCTGGTCACTAGACATGACTCACCTAGCTTATTAATAATAAATATCACCACTTTGCATTTATAGCACCTTTACAGCAAAAAGCTCAAATGACCAACCTAATTTCCTTGTCCTAGACTTTAAGAAATGATTAAATACAAGCTTTCTGGGTCAGCTTCATCACCTTCATATTTACTTCCTTTCCTAATTCTACCCCATCCCCACCCCCAAACGTGCACCCACACATGCTTGGTTATACCTTGCATATCCAAAATAAATACTTTGTGTATATTTTCTATTTATTATTTTACTGGTATAGGGAACTCCAAATGTCAAAACACCCCGTGCCAACACACATGGGCACAGATAGTTGCGTGGGGCACTGAATGGTTAAGTAACTTGCCCAAGCTCACACAGCCAGTATACATCAAAGATGGAACTTAAATTTAGATCTTCCTCATGCCATGGATAACCCTTTATCCACTATACTCCCCCATTGCTGGTTTTTAAAAATTTAACCATCCCTCCCTCTATTAACAGATCCCTTCTCCATGAATCCTAGGTTAAAAAAAAACCTTAATATAAACTTCAGATTAAAGGATAAGAAATTGTAAAATGGAATCCTCCTTCCCCTAAAACCAAGATATTTTGGGGAAGTTTCACAAGGCAATTTATTTTGCATTCAACTCCCTGGTAAGAATGAAACTAGAGTGATGATAATAAATTTGTAAACAGTGATAACAGATCTGGAACTAAAATGAAAAGTGGAAATAAAAGTAGGTAAATTCAAATGAAAACTTTATATCTGATATACTTATAAGATTAATGACTAAAGCGTGCTCTCAGGCCCCCTGAATTGTGTAAATGGAATCTGAATTCACTTTCACTGAAGCCAGACCAAGGTTAAAGCTGGTACTCCTTAAGATAAGGCCCTGATACATAAAGTTTGTAAACTCAGGCAGCAATATCATCCTGTATTTCCAGTACAGTTTTCACTCAGGCACTGTAAAGCACCATACAGAGAAGAATTCCTTCATCCATTACATCACCTCTGAGTCAGAGAGAGAACTACATGTGGACACCACAATGTAAAGGCAAATATTCAATGACATGCTCATAGTTAAACAATGAATCATCAACAGAGCCGGGAACTCAGACCTCCCACCTCCCAATCTAAGACTTGCTCCAGCACATCTGGCAACCTCATGAACCCCACTTCATTAAGGGCCTTTACAAAAACATGACATGGTTTGTTATTTTTTTTTTATCTGAAGAGAACTTAGTATTCTCAGATAAACCATTAGGAGAGGGAAGAAGCTTGAAATTTGACATCAACACACAAAATTTTAACTAAAATTCCACCTTCATCCTGGCTGCTTGTCGAGACTCTACACATACTTTAAAATCCAAAACAAATGCTACCTCTCTCATTTTATTTCCCCAAACCATTCTCATCTCTCCTCCACTCTAGACACCCTCCCATGGATCACTAAAGTGATTTTCCGAAAGCACCAATCTGACTGTGTCACTCCCCTACTCAATAAACCCCAGGAGAAACTATAGGATCAAATACAAAATCCTCTGTTTGAAGTTCAAGGCCCATCATAGCCAGCCCCTCCCCCAACATCTTACCAATCTTACATCTTACACCTCCCCTTCCCTTCCCCTGCCCTACACCTTGACTCCCATATAGTCTTTGATCCAACCTCCTTGATGTTCCTTGAAGGAGGCACTCTATTTCTCAGCTCTGGACATTTTCTCTGGCTGTCCTCCAAGCCTGTAAGGCTCTCCTTCCTCATCTTCACCTCCTGGCTTCCTTCAAATCCTGGCTAAAATCCCACCTTCTACAGGAAGCTGTTCACAATTCCTTTTAATTCTAGAGCCTTTTCTCTGCATATTATTTGCTATTTATCCTGTATTCCTTTCATTTCTGTACAGTCTCCCCAATTGGATTATGAACTCTTTGAGGGCAAGGACTGTCTTTTGCCCTTCTCTGAGTTCTCAGTGCTTACTATAGTGCCTGGCACATAGTAGGCACTTAATAAGTGTTTATTAACTGACTCATCTCCCTCTCTCTCGATCTCAAACTTTGCAGCTTTCTTATATCTTCATTTACATTATTACATACATACATGTGTCTGTGTGTGTGTGTATATATATAACGTATATATATATATATATATATATACGTATAAAAAATTATGATTTGTCTTTCCATCACAATTTCCCACTAGAAGGTAAGGTCCATGAATGTAATGATTTTGGCATCTCCCTCTACCAACAGAAGATTCTGTACAGAGGGATAAGAACCGAATCTAAGATTTCATTGGTACAGAGATAATTCCAGGTGAGGAAATTCCTTCTGCCAATACAGATTGGTAATTTATCTGCTAAAGTCTCAGAGAATTGCCTGGAACACCAGGAGGGGTTTAGAGACTTGCCCAGATCACATAGCCAAGAGCTGTTTGCCTAGAACACCATGAGGGGTTTAGTGACTTAGCCAGATCACACAGCCGGGAGCTATTCTTCCCGACTTTGAGAGGGGTGCTCTATCCACTATACCACACTGATTATCTGCACAACATATGTGCTTAATAAATGTCTGGATTTGGTTAAACTATTAAGCATGGGGCACTTCTGCCTTTGGGCAAGTTAAACAGTAAGGCAATAAACACAACATCACCGATAACCATGAATGTATCTATGTAGTTTTGAAAATCATATCCCATAACCAAATGTTCAGCTCCCACAGCCAGTCAGCCCACTTTATGATAACAGCAAGGAACCCAAAACATTCAATATACAATATCACAGCCTGAAGCCTGGGCATCCCAAAACCTCTCCAATCCACTGCTGGAGTCTTCTCAAAGACAAACTCACAGTACAACTAAGTCAGCCTGTTCAGTTCTAATTATCACGAGGGCGGCCATTAGCAGCCATAACTGCTTTCTCTCTGCATTTTCCTGTGACATAACTTCCTTTTCCTGTCAGGAAACTCCTCCAAACACATGTGTCTTAGGCTAAGCAGGTCACATGGACCATTAATGGGTGAGAAAGATCTTCAAATCTAATTGCTACTACAGCAAGAAGCTTCACTCTCTATCCTTACTAAACCTAACCATAAACACCACCTTTCCCTATGTGCACACATGCACACCCTACTTACCTCCATTCTAAGAGAGACAAACAGCCCATGGGACGGTACCCTGTACATTCAGGGAAATCAGATGTTCAGGAACTGACAAATACCAAATGTATGCTTCATAGATAATTATGCGAAGTGTACAGACCTGAGTTAAAATACTTGGATTGTGGCCAAATAGAAGTGGATAAAATATCTTGTAGACATGAACTGAAGATGAATTACCACTGCTGAATCTCTATCTCTAGGCCATGCCAGCTTCTTGAATGCCATGTTCTTAGGACCTCCTCCGTGCTTCCTGCAGTGATCCTGTCTACCCTGGCCCTCTCAACAAACATAGCTCTCACCTTTCCTGTAACTTGCAAACTGGTCAATGCAGGTGATTGCTACCACTTGAATCCAAGAAACAAGAGGGGAGGGGGGAAAATGCATCTCATCTATCAACCCTATGGCCCCAAAGGTGTGACAAGAAAGCCCACAGAGATCATTGCAAAATTAACAGGAAAGCAGACAGTGAATATATACCCTGGCAAGGCAGCTTACTGTATTGGAAATGGATAATGAAAAGTCTATCCATGCAGGGCTAATTACTTGGAAAGGCTGGAAAAAGAGTAGCAATAATTACTAGTAAACAGCTTTTGATTTACCCAGTCTAACTCATTAGCCTGCTATCTACTTCACAGGGTTACACTGTGCTCTGTACAACACTAATTGTGATAAATAAATAAATGTGAGCTATTGTGGTCTTTTTTATTAGTACCAATACTGACAAGTTCATTACCTTGGGTGGGAGAAAATGAGACTAGAACAAAGCACAACAGGTACAAGCCTGTAGTGTTACACAATTGTTTCCTGAAAGCTGAGTGAAAGGCAGTGTGATGCAAAAGACCTGGGTTCAAACTCCACTTCTGCCACTTACTGGATGAATTTTGGACATGTCCCTTAGGTTCAATAGATTTCAGTTTACAATCTGTTAATGGGCTAGATGAACGTCCTCCAAGATCCATTAGTACTCCAAATCGATCGTCCTATAAAGGTCACAATCAAAGGTTCTTAACCTTGCTTGTATCTGGGGACTCTCTGGCAGTCTGATGAAACTTACGGACTCCTCAGAATGTTTTTGAAGGTGTAAAATAAAATGGACGGCATGAAAAAGGAAACCAATTATATTGAAATAAATTATGAAACTTTTTTTTAAAGTTCACAAAGCTCAAGTTAATAATGATCCTTGGTGCTGATATTCTCTAAATCTAGCCAAGTTACCAAGGGAATTTACCTTTGTTCAGAGTGCTTCCTTGCCTGCAGAAAAGATAACCAGAATCACAGGTTTAGTGTTGGGAGAGACTTTAGGGATCATCTAGTCCAAAGCTGTCAAACTCAAAGCAGCAAAAGAGTTGAAGCAGAATCAGCTTAAAATGTAATTGGGAAACGTTTAACATAATAAATAAAAATGCAATCGGTTGTTTCAGTTTCAGTAGTATCTGATTCTTTTTGACCCCATTTGGGGATTTCTTGACAAAGATAATGGAATGGCTTGTCATTTCCTTCTCCAGCTCACTTTACAGAAGAGGAAACTGAGGCAAACAGGGTTAAGTGACTTGCTCAGGGTCATACAACTAGTAAGTGCCTGAGGCCAGATTTGAACTCAGGGAGATAAGTCTTCCTGATTCCAGTCCTGGCACTCTATCCTCTGTGCCACCTACCTGCCAAAAAATACAACATAGATAATGTTAATTTGTGGTTTTCTAAGTCAAATTGAAGCCCAAGGGGATCCGTTTCTATTTGAGTGTGACAACACCAATGTGGGCAGACCACATCATTTTATAGATGAAACCAAGCACCCTAAAGGTGGAGTGACTTACCCAAACATACTTTCCTACTCCTTTCTGCAGGACCAAAGTGCACTCTTCTTTTAATTTCTGGCTCATGCTATTTCCTCCATGAAATCTTCTCCCGCAGACCTATCTCACACCCTCAAGTATACAGATAATATCGCAAGCAGATGGACACACATGCGCTTCACCATTGCTTTGGAATTATTACCTAATTGTTTCACATACACTTGTTTTCTCTCCCAACAAACCTAAAGAGCTTTCATCATGGCAACAATCTGCTTGGAAATCTGTTTTGCATGACTTCATATGTGTGATGGCATCATATTTCTTGCCTTCTCAATGCATAGTAGGATGGAAGGATGAAGGGAGGGAAAAATTTAGAATTAAAAAATAAAAAGCCTATGATGACTCTATTCCCTCCTATTTCAAATCTGAACAGCTTTGCCTTGCTTCTGAGGCTCCCTATAATCTGGCCCCTCCTTCTCTTATTTCCCATTTTTTCTCAACATACACTCCTCCATTCCATTTTGACAGGTCTGTTCACTGATTCTCCCTACACGTTGTTCCCCCTTCTGCGCCTTGGCCCACATTTCTGTCATCTATAATCCTTGCCCCACTTCTCCATTCAAATCTTATCCATCCTTCAAGATCCAGTTTAACTCCTACATTTTTTATGAAACTTTTTTTTTTTTGCAAATATTCCAACCTCCAAGATTCTGAACTCTCACTATATTTATAGTTAGCAGCACATGGTTTAGCACTGAAATGTTCTCCATTTCCTGTCTAAATCTAATCTCCTCAACTTAATTTTAAACTCCTTGAGAGCAAGGATAATTACAACATTAATTTTTGTTAATGTAAATGCATGATCTCCCCAAAGCTTAAAATCATTGTTGATTGCTGCTACTTCTTTGGCATATACGATGTCCAGGATGTTGCTAGGTCATATGATAGGGATCCATAGAATCACAGAGAATCTCAAGGTTAGAAGGTAGCTTCTAAACTCATCAATTCTAACCCGTGATGGATTAAAAAATCCCTCCACAAAATCCCCAACAAGTGGTTATTCAGCTGCTGCTAGGCAGTAAAGAGCTGGATCTGGAGTCAAGAAGTCCTGGGTTCAAATCCAGCTATGTGGCCCTGGGCAAATCACTTGACCACTGTCTCTTTCAGTTTCCTAAACATAACATGGAGATGATAATAGCACCTAGCATTCAGGATTGTTCTAAGTATCTAATAGAATAAAGTGTTTAGCAAGTGCCTGGCACATAGTAGGTGATTAAGAAATCCTTCTTTCTTTCCTTTCTCTGCTAGAACATTATGGTAAGGAAGAATTCACTACCTCCACTATCTGAACTGCACTATTAATAAGAACTCAATTCAGCAAACATGTTATTAAATATATTCAACAGGCAGTTTTCAAAAGAAGAAATCAAAGTCATCAATAGTCATATGAAAAAATGCTCTAAACCATTATTGATTAGAGAAATGCCAATTAAAACAACTCTGAGGGGGGGGCAGCTAGGTGGCACAGGGAGTAGAGCACTGGCTCTGAAGTCAGGAGGACCTGTGTTCAAATTCGGCCTCAGACACTTGACACACTGACTAGCTGTGTGACCTTGGGCAAGTCACTTGACCCCAAGTGCCCTGCCTTCCCTCCTCCAAAAAAAATTTAAAAATAAAAATAAAACAACTCTGAGGTACCACATCACCCCTATCAAACTGGCTAACATGACAGAAAAGAAAAATGACAAATGCTGGAGGGGAGGTGGGAAAAAAAGAGACACTAATGCACTGTTGGTGGAGCTGTGAACTGGTCTAACTCTTCTGGAGAACAATCTGGAACTATGCCCAAATAGTTATAAAACTGTGCTTTTAGCCTTTGACCCAACACCTACCACTACTAGGTCTGTACCCTAAAAAGATCAAAGAAAAAAGAAAACGACCTATATGTACAAAAATGTTTTTGCAGCTCTTCTCGTGGTGGCAAAGAATTGGAAATTGAGGGGATGCCCATAAATCAGGGAATAGCTGAACAAGTTGTGTGATTCTGATGGAACACTATTGTGATATAAGAAATGATGAAGGGGATGGTTTCCGAAAAGGAAGACTTACATGAACTGATATAAAGTGAAGAGAGCAGAACCAGGAGAACATTGTAAACAGTAACAGCAATATTCCAATGATGATCAACTGTGAAAGACTAAACTACTCTAAGCCATATGATGATCCAAGATAATTCCAAAGGACTCATGAGGAAAAAAAAGCTATCTACCTCCAGGGAAAGACTTGATGAACTCCAAATGAAGATTGAAACATACTTTTTTCATTTTCTTTATTTTTCTTGGTTTCTTTGTTTTTGCAATATGGCTAATATGAAAATGTTTTGCATGACTTTACACGTATAGTTGATATCATACTGCTTGCTTTCTTAATGCATGAGGGAAAGTGCAAAAAGGGAGAGCATTTGAACTCAAAATGTTTTAAAATGAATGTTAAAAATAAGTAGTGGGGGGGGGTTGGAAATAAAAATTAAATAAAAAACACATACCAGCCAAATACTGTGCTAGGGAACAAACAGGAAAAAAATTTAAACAAATCCCACCCCCAAGCAGTAATAAAATGTGATATTTGTAAACAAGAAGGAAGTTCTTCTCTATAACCGGTTGAAATTTGCCTCTGTAGCTTCTACCCCATGCTTTTATTTCTGACCCTACTCCCCCAGCCCCCAGAATAAATTTAATCCTGCTTCCACTGGGTAGCCTTCAAATACTTGAAGCTATCATATTCACACACACACACACACACCCTATACATATACAAGTCTTCTCTTCTCCAGGCTAAAATTCTGCAGTTCCTGGACACCCTCCAACTTGTCAAGCAATATTGTTAAAATGTGGAACTCAGGATTGAATATAAAACACCACAAAGGGTCTAGAAGGGTGGAGTACAGCTGGATTGTCACCTCCTTCATTCCAAACACTACGCCTCTTGTGCTAACTTAAGATCACATCTGATATTTTGGCTGCTAATATGTTGATTTTTCCCCCACATGTTGTCTATGCACATCGCCCATAGATTCTGTACTCTCTAAGTATTTGTTAAACTGATTACTGAATAAAAAGAAAAGAGAGAGCTATAGGGGAAAAAAAAGAATATGAGGAAAAAAAACAAAGGATATTGACTATGAGAAGTGCAGAAGTCCAAAAAGACTTACTTTGGTCCAAATTCTCCTTTTCTCGCTACAGTCATTGCTTGCAAATGGCTCCTGAGGCCATGAATCCGGCATAAGATTTCCTGAGATACTGTGGCTACATAAATATTAAACACTATTCCCTTAGAACACAAAATCACAGGTTGACAAAGCTGGAGCAAAGCTCAGAGGCCATTTAGTCCAGTGCAAACCTGCCTAAGAATCCCCTTGATAAGTGGTCATCCAGCCTTCACTTGAAGATATCCAGTGAGATGAAGAGGCAACCCATTTCCCTTATGGAAAGCTTCTAAGTGCTAGGATATTTTTTTTTGACATTCAGCCCAATCTGCCCTTTTTGTAACTTCTACCTGTTACTACTCATTAAGCTCTCCAGGGCCAAGCAGAGCAAATCTGTTTTTTCCTCTTGTGTTGGAAAAGTACAACAACCATCTTTAAAAGCAGCAAAATTGACTTTCAGAATTCATCCAAAAGCAGGTGCTTGTATATTGCTGGCACCCAAATCCTGTGGGTGTTGAAATAGCTCATAACCCACTTCAATAAAATATGCCACAAATACTCCCAAATAAACACATGATGGGGGAGGGGCAAAGGAAAGGGAGGAATATATTAAGAACACAGAGAGACATTATTTTCCTGGCTTTCTTCAGTGAAGTTGATTCAGCAACAATTTTGGCCATTAGGAGCTTGGGCCTCTATTAGAAGAGTTACAAGATCACATATTTAGACTTTGAAAGGGCATGAGAGGCCATCTATTTCAACCCTCTCATTTTACAGATGAGAAAATTGGGTCCCAAAGAGGTTAAGTCACTTGTCCAGAGTCAAACAGTTAGTAAAAGTGGCAGAATGGTCTTCTGACTTCAAATCCATTATTCTTTCTGTCTATCAGATCTTCAGCACTCTGACAAGTTCATAGAAATAGAATTCAAATCAGAAAAAAATATAACATATGTATAGATCACTCTAGGAATTTTCATAGATGTGTAAAGAGACCTTCTAGTTTTACAAAAAAAAAATTAGATTGGTACACGTACAACCGTTTCTCCTCTTCTACAACCCAGCAGTGGAATATAAAACATGGTGAGAACTCAGTGTACTACATTGTTTTCTCTGTAAGCACATTAGGAAAATAATCTGTGAAGTATGTAGCCAAAAATCCCCTTACTACACAATAATGCCTTTCTCCAATTCTGGCTTCCCTGTTTTCCTAGCCTTCCCTTCCCCAGAAGCAGATTCAGACAGGGCGAAAAAATTTATGTCCCAACTCATTTAGGAAAGGACAGAAATGCAGTCGGTTTGCAAAAGGCAAGGAGGTGGTTTCCAGAGGCAGCTCTCACATTGGCAGAGACAGCATCCCCCATAGGACCATTCCACCAATGTAGCTGTGGCTCCTGCCACCCACCCCCATCCCACCCCAATCTAAAGTGATTTACAGTGGGACAGTACTTAGCAATGAGATGAAAATTAAATGCCTTCTAATCGACAAGGCCTTCGGGGGACAGGGTGGAAATAATAATAATTAAGCCCAATCTACAGGTTTCAAATGTGCTCTTTAAAAACATATGCTGAGCGACACTGCATAGAAATGGATCCCTGCTTCCCCCATCCCCTTTTCTCATAGATGTGACTCAAATGAGGATTAGCTAAGGCTGCCCCATTCTGTCACATATTACAACCAGCCTGGCCCAGGAGTCATAAATCACACACTCAAACTTGAAGTGAACAACCGTAAGCTCTGTATTTGAGATTTTTTCGGTTTCCCTAAAGGGAAATCTTTTAATTTTATGTCCTTCAGATGAATTCTTATGTAAATTTTTTTTAGAGCAAAGCAGATTTCTTTAAAGCAACATTAATTTCAAGCAGCCTAACACAATCGATTTAATCCAAGGGAATAATGGTAAAAGGGAGCTATAGCAATGGCGGGGGGAGGGGCAGAGAAGGTGATGTAAAGAAGAGGGGAGAGTCAGCTCACATGCTGAAAAAAGTCAAAACCACTAACAAGATCAATGACTAATGCTGGCAAGGAAGGGCATACGTTGTGGAGCCTGCTACTTACTGAGCAATGATTTCTTTGCTAGTGCCCTTTGCACACTTTAGTCCTATAGCCAGCTGGAAGATCTGAGCTCAAATCTCACTTCTTACTACTGTGTGACTTTGGGCCTCTCTGGGCATCAGCTTCCTCATCTATAAGATGAGGGAGTTAGCCTATGTTCTGTAAATTTTCTTTTAACCTTAAATCCTATGATTCTATGAACCAAGCAATAGAAATGTCTTTATCTTGAATAAAAACGCTACCTGATGTAAATAAAGCTTATTCACTATGAAAAGCACTCCTTAATCAATAAATAAGTATTTGTTGAGAGTCTGCTATGAAAGGCAAAAAGCCAAGTTGGTGGGGAAAAGCCAGAAAGTTGCCTGAGCTCTCACCAGTGTCCCTCAAAACACTGTTAAATCAAGCCTCTAAATGGATCCTGCAGTGACAAAACCTACAAAAAAGATGGAGTGAAACAATTCTGCAGCTTAGGGTAACTTACAGAACTTAAGGTCTGTCTCACTTGCGTAAAAGGAGAGCACAGCCCAGCGCAGACAATGTCCAGGAAAGCCAGCAGGAGGCTCTTAGCCACAGCACAGACCAGCAACCAAAGCCCCTTAGTCCTGCCTCAGCAGGCCAGCTGTGAGGCCTCCAGCCTCAGAGCAGAAGGCAAACTGCCAGTGTGGGAACCCACAGCACAACAGGCATGACTAAGCTGGGCCACCCTTGTGCAGTGAGCAAGCCGCCAGGCCCAGAGGCCCCAGTGCAGAAAGCCAGTGGACTTTAGCGCATGAAACTTGGGACAGTGCCCCCTGTGCCCCAGGAGCAGAACTCAACTTCAAAAGTCATGAAATAGACTAACAAATTAACAGAAAAGAGCCTGGGCCATAGAAAACTATTATGGCTATAGGGAAGATCAAAACACAAACTCAGAAGAGGACAGCAATGCCAAAGTGCCTACATGTGAAGCCTCAAAGGGGAAGAAGAATCGGTCTCAAGACCAAAAAGCCTGCTTGGAAGAGCTCAAAAAGGACTTTAAAAATTAAATAAGAGTAGTAGAAGAAAAAATGGGGAAAGAAGTGAGAGTTCTGCAAGAGAGAGTCAATGCCTTGGGAAAGGAAGCACAAAAAATTGACTGAAGAAAATAATTCCTGAAAAAGTAGAATTGGCCAAATGGAAAAAGAGATACAAAAGCTAACTAAAGGAAATAATTATTTAAAAATGAGAATTGGGCAAGTGGAAGCTAATGACTCTCTGAAACATCAAGAATCAGTTAAACCAAGTCAAAAGAATAAAAAAATGGAAGAAAATGTAAAATACCTCATTGGAAAAGCAGCTGACCTGGAAAATAGATCCAGGAGAGATAATTTAAAAGTTATTGAATTCCCTGAAAGCCATGAACAAAAAAAGAGCCTGGACAGCATCTTTCAAGAAATTATCAAGAAAAACTGCCCTGATGTCCTAGAACCCAAGGGTAAAATAGTCATTGAAAGAATCCACCAATCATATCCTTATAGATCCCAAAATGAAAAGCCAAGGAATACTGTAGCCAATCCAGAACTATCAGGTCAATGAGAAAATACTGCAAGCAGCCAGAAAGAAACAATTCAAATATCAAGGAGCCACAGTCAGGATTACACAGGTCTTAGCAGCTTCTACATTAAAGGATCAGAGAGCTTCGAATGTAATATTCCAGAGGCAAAGGAACTTGGATTACAACCAAGAATCAACTACCTAGCAAAAATGAATATAATCTTTCAGGGAAAAAATTGATATTCAATAAAATAGAGGACTTTCAAACTTTCCTGATAAAATAACCAGAGCTGAACAGGAAATCTGATCTTCAAATACAAGACTCAAGAGAAGCATAAAAAGGTAAACAGGAAAGAAAAAAACATGTTATTCAATAAGGTTAAAATATTTACATCCTTACAGGGGAAGATGATACTTGTAACTCTTGTGAACTGTATCTCTACTGGGGCAGTTAGAAGGAGTATACATAGACATATGGTGTGGAAATAAGTTGAATTTGATGTGATGACATAAAAAAATTAAGTGATTAAAAAAAAGGATTGTACAAGGGGAAGAGGAAAGGGGGAAGTAGAATAGGGTAAATTACATCACATGAAGAGGAGCAAAAGACCTAATACAATAGAGGGAATTGTTTGAACCTTACTCTCACTGGATTTGGCTAAAAGGGAGAATAACACACAGAGTTGGGTGTAGAAACTTATCTTACTCTATAGTGAAATATGAAAGGAAAGGGGAAAAAAGGGGGTGGGGCTAATAGATGGGAGGACAGACTGAGGGAGGTGGTAGTCAGAAGCAAAACACCAGCAAGGAGGGACAGGGTGAAAGGAGAGAGAAAAATGTAAATGGGAAAAAATTGGATGGAGGGAAATACACTGCTAGTAATTATAAGCTGTGAATGTGAATAGGATAAACTCTCCCATAAAATGGAAGTAGATAGCAGAATGGATTAAAAACTAGAATCCTACAATATGTCATTTACAAGAAGCATATTTAAAGCAGAGAGATACACACAAAGTAAAGGTGAAAGACTAGAGCAGAATATATTATGCTTCAGCTGAAGTAAAGAAAAAAAAAAGCAGGGGTAGCAATCCTGATCTCGGACAAAGCAAAAGCAAAAATAGCTCTAATTCAAAGAGATAAGGCAGGAAACGACATCTTGTCAAAAGGTACCACAGACAATGAAGTAATATCAATACTAAATATATATGCACTAAGTGGTATAGCACCCAAATTCTCAGAAGAAGTTAAGTGAGTTACAGGAAAACTATACTAGTGGGGGACCTCAACTTCTCCTTCTCAGAACTAAATAAATCTAACCACAAAATAAATAAGAAGTGAAGGAGGTGAATGAAATTTTTAGAAAAGTTAGATATGATAGACCTCTAGAGAAAATTGAATGGGGAAAGGAAAAAACCTTTTTCTCAGTGGTACATTTATCTACACAAAAACTGACCATATGTTAGGGCATAAAAACCTGACAATCAAATTCAGAAAGGCAAAAATATTAAATGCATCCTTTTCAGATCATGATGTAATAAAAAAAATGTGTAATAAAGGGAGATAGAAAGATAGATTAAAAATTAATTAGAATTAAATAATCTAATCCTAAAGAATGAGTGGGCCAAACAACAAATCATAGAAATAATCAATAATTTCATCAAAGAGAATGACAATAATGAGATACCATACCAAAATAAATGGGATGCAACCAAATCAGTTCTTAGGGGAAACTTTATATCTCTAAATACTTACATGAATAAATAAAAAGAAAAAGGAGATCAATGAATTGGGCACACAACTAAAAAAGTTAGAAAAAGAACAAATTAAAAATCCCCAATTAAATACCAAATTAGAAATTCTGAAAATCAAAGGAGAGATTAATAAAACTGAAAAAAAAGAAAACTATTAAACTAATAAAACTAAGAGCTGGTTTTATGAAAAAAACAATAAAATAGATAAACCTTTGGTTAATTTGATTTTAAAAAAGAAAACCAAATTAACAGTATCAAAGATGAAAAGGGTGAATTCACCACCAGTGAAGAAATTAAAGCAATAATTAGGAGGTATTCTGCCCAACTGTATGCCAATAAATCTGGCAATCTAAGTGAAATGGATGAATATTTACAAAAATATAAATTGCCTATATTAACAGAAGAGGAAATAAAATACTTAACCCCCTTCTAGGAAAAAAAAAATTTGAACAAGCCATCAATGAACTCCTTAAGAAAATTTCCGGGGCCAGATGGATTTACAAGTGAATTCTACCAAACATTTAACTATATAAGAGAACTGAATCAAATTTACAAGTTATTCCCCAGTTGATAAATAGTCAAAGGATATGAACAGGCAGTGTTCGGATGAAGAAATTAAAGGTATCTATAGTCATATGAAAAAATGTTCTAAATCACTATTGATTAGAGAAAGGCAAACTAAAACAACTCTGAGGTACTACCTCACACCTATCAAGTTGGCTAATGTGACAGAAAAGGAAAATGATAAATGTTGCAGAAGATGTGGGAAAATTGGAACACTAATACATCGTTGGTGGAGTTGTAAACTTATCCAACCATTGTAGAGAGCAGTTTGGAACTATGCCCAAAGGGTAATCAAACTGTGCACACCCTTTGATCCTGCAATACCACTACTAAGTCTGTATCCCAAAGAGACCATAAAAAAGGGAAAATGACCCCCATGTACAAAATATTTATAGCGGCTCTTTCTATGGTGGCAGAAAATTGGAAATTGAGGGGATGGCCCTCAATTGGGGAATGGCTGAACAAGTTGTGGTATATGAATATAATAGAATACCACTGTGCTATAAGAAATAATGAGCAGACATATTTCAGAAAAACCTGGAAAGACTTATATGAACTGATACTGAATGAGGTGAGCAGAAACAGGAAAACATTGTACACAGTAACAGCAACACTGTGTGATGATCAACCATGATAGACTTTGCTCTTCTCAACAATACAACAATCTGAGACAATTCTGAAAGACTCGATGATGGAAAATGCTATCCACATCCAGAGAAAGAACTATGGAGTCTGAAGGTAGATCGAAGCATACTATTTTCACTTTTTTTTCTTTCTCATGGCTTTTGCCTTTTTTGTTCTGATCCTCCTTTCACAGCAAGACTAAAATGGAAATATGTTTAACACGACTGTAGATGTATAACCTATGTCAAACTACTTGCTGTCTTAGGGAAGGTGGAGGAGAGGGAGGGAGAGGAAAAATTTTGGATCTCAAAATCTTATAAAAATGAATGCTGAAAATTATCTTTACGTGTACTGGAAAAAATAAAATACTATTAAGTAGGGGGAAGAAAACAAAAATAAATCCAAAAAAAAATAAAAATGAAGAGTCTCCTACAAGCCAGGCTCCATGCTACATACAGGGAACACAAAAGCAATCTTGCCCTCACAGGGAGCTTGCATTCTTTTTGGGTGGAACTGGGGTAATATAATATTCTCAGAGTTAAGTAAATATGTGCTAAGTAAATATATTCCAAGATCTAATATAAACACAGTGATGGGAGTGGGGGAGTAGGGTAGTACTAGCAATTAGGGGGAATCAAGAAAGGCCTCTCAAAGGAATTAGTACTTGAGCTGAGCCTTGAAGAAATTCCAAGGACAGAGGTAGGGAGGGGGAGCACTCTAAGTACAGAAGATATAGACTATCCAAAGACACAGAGGTGGCAAGCAGCATTTCATGAAGACAAAACAATGAGTACTACACCTTGACCGGAAGTATGAAAGAGGGTGGAATATATAAGCAGCCGGTAAAGAAGGGCTGGAACCAGACTGTGAAAGGTTTTAAAATGTCAAACAGAAAAGTTTCTATTTTATCTTCAAACTAATAGGGAACTACCAAGGGCTGCTGAGCAGAGGACTGACCCAATGAAGACCTGAGTGTTGGAGATACCAATCTGGCAGCTGTGAGGAGGATCTTAACTGATTTCTCCAGACAGTTCCACTCTGAATGGGAGAACCACAGCAAGACATGAGAGAGTTATTCTCTGCACCGCAGCATCACAGATGGATCAGTATCACATCATACAGTATATGACATGAGCCTCGTAAAGTTAAGTACAAGACCTAATATCTGAAACAGTCACCCAGAAATTCTATAGGGAGAGAACTCTGCCTTTATGGTTCATCTCAGGCCGGATTCTGGCCATTTGGCTACTAAACCCCAATGCAGGTAGTAAACTGATACAGATAGAGCGAGAGTGTTTCAAATCGACTTTCAATTCAACAGCTGCTATTTGTAAGGGGAATCTGCAGCATTATAAAATATCACCTTTTCATCAAGTTCCTTGATGTAGCCTAGTCTGGACTAAGTACAAATGGCATGCATTTATTTATGGCTAAATTAAATGAATATGTTCCTTTTATTCTTTTCTCACAAGTTTCTCACTGAAACCAATCAGTGAGAAGGAAAACAGGACAAGGAGAGAATTTTCATAGTAGAATCCCCATAATTTCTAAACAATGGTCAGCCTTCAAAATACTTAAGAGATACAAATACTACTAATGCTTGGAGAAAAGTTTTGGTATCAAGCCTTATACTCAAAGTGAAGTGGAAAAACGAAATTAGACAAACAACAATAACTAACAAACATGGACTGCCTGTATTTATCTATTTGTAGGGCCTTGTACATAGTAGGTGTTTAATAAATACATATTTGATGAGTTTAACTTGATTGTATGTGGCCCCATTATTTTAATAAAAGCACCATTCCCAGTCTTGCAAATTAGCTTCACAGCTGTATAGTTGTCCGCCTTGAACTTTCTACAATTTAATTTTTCGGACCTCACCTTCTAGTTGCCAGATCAGGTCAGGTCATCCTCCTTTATCAGTAACCCTTTTCCATGTTCAGTTTGGGCACTCCATTTTAGGAAGGCCACAAGCTAAGATGGTGAAGGGCCCAGAGGGCACGCATGCCCTATGAGGTTTCACTGAAAGAACTGGGGATATCGAGTCTAGAGAAGGAAAACATTCAGGAAGGGATATAACAGCTGGCTCTAAGCATTTGAAGGGGGAATCCATGTATAAAGGGGATTCTATTTGTCCTGGTTGGCCCCTAAGGAAAAAACCAGGACCCAAATGGGTGGGAGAGACAAAGAGGAACACACAGGCCTGCTGTAATGAAAATCTTCCCAGCAAGAGTGCTGTTCCGAGCATGATGGGCTACCTAAAGAAGCTAGTGAGTTCACTCTTACCACAAGTTTTTAAGGAAGGGCTGGATGACCTTGGGCTATCAAGTTACGCTGCAGTTCCTGTTCAGAGGTAGGCTGGAATAAATGTCCTCTGAACTCTTTCAACTCTGAGATTCTGTGATTGCAGAAGGCCCATCCAATTAGAGTAAGGTCACTGGCAAGAACCTTACATCATTATGATAACTACAGTAACCCAGCACAGCCTCAAAGGCTGATGGGAGGAGGTATGGTTGTTGTGTGAATGACCCATCTCCAACTGAGAAGCATCATTCAGCTAGGGTACATAGATAGCTTAAGCAAGGAAGGGGGTGATTACTTTTGCTGCTCCGTAGAGACTGATTCGAAAACTCTGTGGCCATTTCTAGATTGGGAGTAAGATTGCGAATCCAGGGAGGAGCACAGATGCAGGTGTGTTGGTGACCTGAGATGTTTCTCTCCATTTGCCTTTCATTGGAATGCTGACCTGCTGGGAAGGCAGCCAAAGGAATGCTTATTGGATATCTGCATTTCCTCTCCCTGGGGTGTCTTGTGTACTACGGTTGCACTGGTACTCACACCAAAGATAGCTGGTGATGATTCAGAATCACTATCAGGCTGCTTAGCTGACTGAGTAAATGTTCTCAGGCTTGGATCCCAGAATCTAGAAGAGCCCTCAGATGTCCTTTAATCCAACGTATGCCTGAAAAAGAATTCCCCTTCTAGAACATACTTGACAAAGGGCCATCCAACTTCCTCTTAAAGATCTCCAATGATGGGAAACTCATTACTTCCTGAAATAGCCCATTCATTCCATTTAGGGCTATAGAATTATAGATTTTGAGCTGGAAGAGACTGCAGAAGTCACCTAATACAACCCACAAGATGACTCATTTTATAGATGAGGACACTGAGTCCCAGAAAGGAGTAACCTGTCCAAGGTCATATATATAGTAAGTGGCAGGAACAGGATTTGAACTCAGGTTCTCAGACTATTTTCAGACAACTAAATTTCCTAGTAGCATGCTTATGAAAACCTCAATTGTAACACCTAAGTTTTTGTTAATATTTATGTAAGAGTCCCAGCCCTAAAAGATCACTGCCACTTTAATTAGTCTCAGGCACTTGTGGGTCATTCTCTCCATATAATTTTGTTCTACATATAGCAGTCTTTCACATATAGCACTCTTTCACATACCATCTTATATTTTTCTTGAATTCTTTCCTATATATCAGTAGATTAAACGTATGCCCCACGGTCAGAGGGTAAGCATTTATTAAGTGCCAATCGGTCAATAAATATTTATTAAAGCCAAGAACTATGCTAAGTGCTGGAGTGGAAAGGTCAAAAACAGTCCCTGTTCTCAAGGGACTCACATCCTAATGGGGGAGAAAATGTATAAACTATGTACATGAAAGATATATACAAAATAAATGGAACATAATATCAAAGGGACAGCATTAGGGGGAGGGAAGAGGGGAGGAGCAGGAAAGGTCTGCACAAGGTGGGATCTGAGGTGGGTTTTGAAAAAAGCCAGAGAAGCCAGAACTTGGAGGTAAGGAAGAGTGTTCTAAACATGAAGGATAACCCATGCATGGAATAAGGAAATGGCACTTAGCATAGTGTGAGCCACATAATTGGTGCTCAAATATTTACTAATTGACCCTAATGAATGATTCTGCAATCAGACTGTGGGTTATCTGCAATGAGAGAAGCCACATAGAGTAAGCATTGTTCTTCTTACACAATAATTCATACTGAATTATTCATATTTACATAACACCTTAAGGTTTACAAAACACTTTCCTTCCAACTACCCTGTGAGGGAAATAAAAAAAAAATACTACTATCCCCATTGAGGAAACAGAGATTTGAAGATATTAAAGGGTTATCTCATTGTCACACAGCTGTTAATCATCAGAGCCAGTTCCTATACACATGTATTTTCCTTTATGCCACTCCTAAAATTGAGCATTTGTTGGTTCAGACTAAAATCCTTTGGCCTTCAATACAGTCACTGGCAGGTATCGAGTGCTAAAATATTTGAATTTTATTAGATATCATGTCATAGTTCTTCGGCTGAAAAGAGACTTAGCCACACCTATAATCCAGGCATAATGCTGTTGTGGAAACCAGCTCTAGCCAGAACAGAAAGGTGAGAAAGCCATAATCAAAGGCCTCTTACCCCTTGCAGGCCATAATCAATTGCCACACAACGCATGACTCTCAGTCAGTACATACATTCCTGCATCAACAATTTATAAACACTTTCTCTATGGCTTTGGGGAAGCCATTTTAACTCCCCTGGGCCTCAGTTTCCTCTGAGATCCTTTCTAGTTTTAGATCTATAGCCCTAGAATTCTACTTACCCCTGCCCAATATGTCCTGAGTCTGCCCCTTTTGACACTGCATGGCCCAAGAAACAGCCAGGGGCACAGAGCCATTCTAGATAGCATCTCCGGAAGACATTCTAGGTTTCTTATGGAATCATGGATCAAGAGATGGAAGGGACCTCAGAGGCCAGTCATCTGATCTGATTCGCTCATTTTACAGATGAGAAGATTAAAGCACCTGCTCACAGCCACAAGGTGAGTGTTTGCACCTTTGTGGCTGGCACTTTCCCTGGTCGATCACTACCCCTGAGATCTGGCTCAAAACTTACCTTTTCCAAAAAGCCTTTCCTGAATAGCTCCACTATACTCAGCTGATCCCTGCCTTTGCCTTGAGTCCTCATCTACCCATGGTCTACCATGCTGTCTCACACTTACATGTTTATTTGTAATTGCTCTCTTGGGTGTATAATGACTGTTTCATGGGCAAATATCTGGCACCTCAACCAGACATAAGCTCTCCAGGGGCAAAAGAACAGAGCCCTTGTCTCTCTTTTGTATTCTCCCACTGCCCAAATACCTAGTACAATGCTAGGCAGAGAAAAGGCACTCAATAAAATACTTATTTCCAGAATGAATAAGGAAACAGCACAAAAGATACCATCCACATAGCTGCTCTATCAGACACAGTTCTGAGGCTGTATTTTCCTTTCACCCTCAAATAATCTCTCCTCATTTTCAGAATTTCACTTCAACTATTCAATTTGACAAATACTTACTGTGAACACTTACTATCAGAACCCTCATTCTGTTTTCTATTGAACCCTAATCCTAGCCCTGTCCCATTAAGAATTTTAAGTCTAGTTTCTTAGAATTATATATTCCTATAAAACCACCCTCCCTAACCCCTCAAAAAAAAATCCCTGCTTCAACTTTAATATGCAATCTACTTTTATTCTTAGGGAATCTGTAGCCTGAGTTTAAAGTGCTTCACATTTTTTCTCCTCTCCCTAACCAAAAGCTTTCAAGACAGATTGAAGATTGAGTCAGTTAGGAGATACCTGAATTTATTTTCCCTCACTACAGCCATCTCTCAGAATATATACAAGCAACTGTTTATCCCCACAAGGAGAAAGTGACAGTCATTAGTTTGATCAAGCACTGCCTCTAGAGAAGCTGAGGCTATTTCCACCCCTTATCTTCTACCACTCAGGTCCCCCTACTACAACACTCAAGATTTTATGTTCTTAAGAGTCCATATTCTGCTAACCATATACAGTCACTTTAGGGGAAAATCCAAGGATTCCAGCCTTCTTTCTTGGCTTTGGTAAACCCAATTCACATCAGCTTACTTTTCCTTCCTCTTCTCAAAATTTCCCTCTGCTACTTCCATTTAATACATTTCAGACATAAACAAAAACCACCTTACAGGCATGACTACAAACAGATTCCTCTTCAAAGTAGCTGAGCAGTCATGACTCAAGTGGTTTGAACTCTCATGATATCTCAGCTAAACCATAAACAGTTTCATTTTGGGCCTACTGCCCTTTAGGGTCATACAGCATGTTTACTATAATCTTGACCATGTGCCAATTCCCCAAATAATCAATGAGCATCAGAGTTCTTTTAGTGATGATGATATCATGACATCATGGCCTTGTTAAAACCTGGATCCTATGGCGGGAACTATAAAGATGACAAAAATATGAGCTAATCCCTCAAAGATAACAGTTTTATTTATACAGAGATTGCATCCCTGGAGTTTCATTTGATTCAGCTACTCAACAACAGTCTTGATGGAGAAAACAATACATTACTCACATACACACACACACACACACACACACACACACACCATTTTCACCCCGATTCTCCTTCACTTAGGCTTCCCTTAATATAAATACTGCCCGATAAATTCTGTTCTTCATATAGGAAGATGGTATAATAACAGGGGAAAGATCCTGTGTCATAAAATGGATAATATGCAATCATTACATAACAACAGCTTTGCAGAAAATATGTCCTTTAAAGGTCATTAAGAATTTATCCTGAGCCTATTGTAAACCACCCATACAGGAATTATATTTCTAGGTGTTCCTGAGCAAAGGTAGGAAGAAGGATACAATACCAATAAGGTAAATAAATTAGACTGGCTAATAGGTTTGGTTTGTATTTAACATGAGGTTAAGCTATGATAATAAAACCAACACCTTTTGTCTACAGAGGACTTTACACTCTTCAAATAGCTTTCACATCTTATTTGATTCCCATCACAATCCTGTTTTCATGATCATAATTTTACAAATATGGCAGGGGGCGGGGTCTGAGACACAAAGGCCAAATGATCATTAAACCATGGTCACATAGTCACAACTAAGAGTCTCCTGATATCCCACTGTACCACATGGTCTGACCTGAAGTCAGAAGAAAAGGCCTCACTACATTCAGTAGCCAATCCAATTTCCCCCATGTGTGGACTTCCGCAAAATGCAAAAGACAAAATGGGAATCAATTCTATCTTGCCACTTCTCATTTTCTCCCATGGCAGCCCTTAGCTCCTACCCTTTCTTAGGTTTAAGGAGCTGAAAAACAGGGGAATGTTTTACTCTCTAACAGACGTAGCCAATGTGAAATACATGCCCAGGTTAATGAACAGGTCTGAATTTAAAGTCTCTTTTGCATTCCCTCTCCCTCAGTCTCTGATGCCAAAATGGTACCCCCAAAAGAATATGTGAATAGGAGAGAAATGCCCTCCTATATTCACATCTTGGCTGAGTTTCTCCTCTGTGGATTCTCTCATCTCCCCTCTTGCTCTGAGATTCATTTTCTAAGCATGCCTGTTGCAAACCTACATTTAGAGAACATGGGGGAATTGAAAACATCCTGGGTGGCATTTCCCTAAGTCGGCTGTGACTCAGACAGGCTGGCAAAAACCCTGTGCTCCGTTCCATTGCTTTCCCTCTGCCCTTTTTATTAGATCAGTGAGCTGCAAAGCCCAGGAATAAAGGGTCAAATGCAGCTCACGTGCAAGTTGGCCAACACCTCCCCACACTCAGGGAAAGAGCAGGAATTTGGCCCCCTTTTTGTTATTCTTGCAAATTTCATTTACATTTTGAAACAACAGGGGAGGGTGGATGGAGCTCAGGGGCTGGTGAATTATGCATTCCAGGATTTCTGAAGCCTATTAAAAAATGAGAGTCTGAGTGGGTGGCTAGTGGAAAGCAGCCCCAGCCACCTGTTTCCCTCCTCCCCAGGCCCTCAAACACATTACATTTATTCTCTGACTCAACTAACATCCAACTAAGCAGGAATTTTTTTTTAATTTCACATTTCAGATGCTAGAAAGCCAAGGAACGTCTAATCACTTATCAGGCTAAAATGATAAACTCATAAATGGGTGCCTATATACTAGCTCTGGTGACCTATTCGACTATAAAGGAATTCTTCCAAGGAGATCAAACCCTCTCCCTGCACCATGCATGAATTCAGAAGACATGATTCCCATTATTTTAGACAGGAATCCTATTAAGCTTTATGACATCCTAAAAATGTACACAGTATACCCTCTCAGTGGGGGACACTAGAGCCCAAGAGACTATTTTGTCCAAAGTGATTTATTTGTGAGAATAGAACCAAGCTCTCTGGAGTCTGGAAGTACTTTGCTACCCCACTATCCCCTCTCAGTGCTCCAGATGTGCATCTAACATCTGTTAATACCAATTTTTTTGGGAACATATCCCTTCTAGCCAATTTGCAAGAACAAATTTGGCACAACTGACAGGGTCGGAGGATGATGTTGGAAATACACACTCTTTGGAGACAAGGCCCCCATATTCCTACAGGGAACATGTGACTATAGATGGACCTGGTCACTTTAGACATGGCTATAGTGCTGCAAAACTGTGAAAACCAGGTAGGAGTAACTCTCAAAAGAGCAAATGACTAAGGGAAAGAAGAATAAATAACTAACATTACCTAATAGAGGGTTTGTCTAAACTAGCTAACTTGTTCCAGAAGAAGGGCCAAATCCTGGTTAACCCCAAATGCTTTAATATAGTATGTATTTAAAAAAAAAACAACATTTATTCTCCCTGGAGCTACAGCTAATAAAACTGAACAAAAACTATTCTTTCCAAAGAGCAGAAATAGATACTCTGGTGACTTCACTTGTGCTGACATCCTCCAGAGTCCTCATAAATTTGCCTCAGAATCTTACAGAGCAAAGTCAATCAGTATTCCTTCACAAACACTGAGATCAAAGAACTCAACACAAAATTACAGAATCAGTTGGTGGGGCAATAATAGGCAATTTTTGTTGCTGTTCAGCTGTTTTTTAGTCATGTCCAACTCTTCGTGACCCTCTTTGGGGGTTTTCTTGGCAAAGACACTGGAGCGGCTTTGCCATTTCCTTCTCCAGCTTATTTGACATATGAGGAAACCGAGGCAAACAGGGTTAAATGATTTGTCCAGATTCAAACAGCTAGTGAGTGCCTGAGGCCCAATTTGAACTCAGGAAGATGAGTTTTTCTGACTCCACTCCCAGGGCTCTATCACTGCACCACCTACCTGCCCTTGAACCCAAGTATAAGACTTGGCATACACCCCGCTTAAATGTTTTCTAATCGGATTGGGTCTAAAACCATAGTCTGTTTAGCTCTTCTGTTTCATTTTGCAGTGTTGTCCATTTTTTTTTTCATCAGAAAAGG
This sequence comes from Trichosurus vulpecula, assembly GCF_011100635.1. Classification (NCBI taxonomy): domain Eukaryota; kingdom Metazoa; phylum Chordata; class Mammalia; order Diprotodontia; family Phalangeridae; genus Trichosurus; species Trichosurus vulpecula. The sequence goes on along the minus strand of NC_050576.1, from coordinate 154,010,608 downwards.
GAAAGAGTTTTCTGAGAGCATCCCAATACCCAGCTATACTCAGAAATTCTTCCCAGCTACAAAATAAATCAGGGTAAAAAGGAGAAGCACCATAACCAGAAAATTACTTGCTCTAGAAAGAGAATCCAAGAACCCTATTAAAATTCTACTAAGAATTCTGAGCTTGTTGGCACCAAGAACAACTGTTAGAACAGAAAAAGACCACAACTCTTATCTGTATCCATGAGGAACAGAAGCTCTCACAAAGCAAATTTTCTAGACTTCCTCCTCTTACAAAAAGAGGGATGATTTTTACAATAGCTAAAAATGGAGACTAGCAAAACTTTAAAATGTTAGGGCTCTAAGAGCTACTTAACCAAGGGTTATTCTTTAACTTTAAAATTCCAATGCCTGGAGCTGCTATCCACTGAGTCCTTATTATCTTGCCATTTGGTTGACTCACATCTGAGCAAATGTGGTGGAGTGAAGTGGAATGGAGTAGATACGGAAGATGCTGTAGCTGAAGTAAGGAAACACTGGGTTCAAATCCTGTCTTAGATACTTACTAAGCTATGTGACCTTTAGGTAAGTAACAACTCCCCAGAGCCTAAGATGGGAACAATGATAATAAAAATCCCTGTAACACCCACCCTACAAGGTTAAGAGGATCAAATGAGATGGCGGTAATGGTAACATCACCAGAACCTGAACTGGAAAACCAAAAGGATATGTCAGCCCCACCTATCTCTTGGCAATAGCCAGAGCCAACCCTGTGAGCCCACGGCGGGAGCTAAAAGTTAAGGCAAACACTGTAGCCACTCAGAGCTAACCAGGAGCTCTCTACAGACACCAGCCTGAAATCAAGGATGGGCTCTGTCCAAGTGAGCCCAGCCACCTGCAGGACCAGGATGTAAGCAGCACCTCTCATCACACGTAACTCAGAAATCAGATTTTAGAAATAAAGCTTTACTGGCAGTCATCCTGTCATAAGCTACACCTGCAGAAGCAAGAAGGTTCCCTCCCGGAACAGCAAGAGGAGGGCTGGAAATGGGACAGGACAGCCGGCTGGTGAGCTTCAATACAAATCTGTAAACTAAGCGACACATTCAATAACTGAACAGGCTAGAAACAAAGCCAAACCACAATGGAGAACTTCCAATTTTCTGGAATAGTCACTGCTGAGAGAAAAGAGGCAATAGGCAAGATATGCTCAGGGGCAGTGGATGGGCATTTATAACCCAGTGTATCCCTAGTGCCTAGCACAGTGCCTTGTATATAACAGGTGCTTGTTGGGTTGGATTGGACTAGGCTTACATTGAAGTTATATAGAGTCTCCTTCCCTGGCATTTCTAAAGGAGATTATCTAAGATCTGTGTAAAGCTTGGGCATCACTTCAAACCCTATAGTACAAAGAGTAACTTAAATAATTGAACTATAGGTGAATAAGAATGACTAGTATGAATGCAGTCAACTCTTATGGAGGGATGAATTAACAACATCATTAGGGTAAAGCCCATTTATCCAAAATCCAAGTCACCAGAAAACTCAATCAGAACAGAACTATATACAATGATACACTGAATGACTGATGTTCGTTACAATAATTCTAAGGCATTACGAGACACTAAAGTGCCTTCTAAATCACCAAAGATTAAATCATATTCAATAATTTTACCATTACAGTATAATCAAGTGTATTTGATTCTGTAAAAATCCAGGTACAATTACATATGTGGGTGCATGTATACACAAAGACGGAATAAGACACATAGTATCTCCTCAAACGGTTTACAGACCAAATGGATGAGAGGATTTATCTAAGAAATGCACACAAATAATTATAATAAATGGTAAAATGTGATATAGAGAGGTATGTTTTTTACTCAACTTAAATAACTCCCTACCAGTTAGACCAGTCCAAAAATGAAATGAACTCTTCTCCCCTTCTCTATCTTCACTACACTGTACCATTACCCTCAAGACATTATCTTGTAGTTCTCCCTCTCTTAATTAAACTCAGAAAAAGCTGTATACACTTCTTGCCCTCTCTTCTAATCAACCCTCTGCAATCTGGTTTCCGACCCCATCAATCACGGAACAACTGCAATAGCGAAAATTATCAGTGATCTTTGAGAGGACTAGAAAATGGGGTGGAAGACCTCTTGTAGGAGTTGGTATGGGATCTCAGCCTATAAGGAAACTAGGAATTCCAAGAGGTGAGGAGAAAATACACTGTGGTCACTGTGTGCAAAGACACTGTGGTCAGAGGTAAAATAGACAGGAAGCAGTAAAAAGGTCAGTCTGGCTGAACATAATGTGTGTTCAAGGAGAAATAACATGAAATCAGTTTGGAAAGATAGGCTAGCTGAGAGGTGTTTTAAATGCCCTTCCTCAGGAAAAAAAAATCCTTCTAGAACAGGTGGTCTTAACCTGGGATCCGATTTCCCAGAGGTTCCATGGACTTGGATAGAAAAAAAAAACTACATCTTTATTTTCACTAGCCTCTAACTGAATGAAATTTAGCATTTCCTTTAATTCTTTAAAAACATCACTCTCAGAAGGGATCCACAGGCTTCAGCACATTGCCAAAGGGGTCTGGGTCAAACAAAAGTTAAGGACCCTTGTCCTGGAGGCTACAAAGAGACACTGAAGCTTCCTGAGAAGGGGAGTAGTATGGTCACGACCAGTACTTTGCAAATATCAGTGGAACAGATATGGAGGATGGATTAGAGAGGGGAGAGATTAGAGGCAGGGAGAACAGTTAGGGGACCCCTGAAATAACCCCAGAAAGAAGTGATGAGGACTGAATTAGGGTGTTGCCCACATAAATGGAGAGAAGGGAATGGACATACAAGATGGACGCACAATAGACAAGTCTAGGCAGCTGACTGGTTGGGGGAAGGGGAGACAAGAATAAGGGGAAGGGCTAGAGAAGAGTGAATTGTCAATTATGATTATTAGACCACAAGCCTAGAATGTTAGGAGGAGAAGAAGATTTTGGTGAAAAAATAATCTCAGTTTTGGACATACTGAGTTTGACATACCTATGGACAGTCACACAGAGATGTCTAGTAGGCAATTTGGTGAGGTGGAAATGAATCTACTAAAGAGTTAACTAGGGGGTGTAGTAGATAAAGCATGAGACCTGAAGTCAAGGAAGGAAGACCTGAATTCAAATCCTGTCACAGATACTTACTGTGTGACCCTGGGCAAGTCACTTTTCCAGCCTCAGTTTTATCATCTATAAAATGAAGCTAATAAGAGCACCAACACCCCAGAGTCGCTATGAAAATCCAATGAGAAGACATGTAAACTGCTCTGTAGATCTTCAAGCACTCTATAAGTGGTAATTATTATTAATGATGCTGTTATTTAGAATGGGTTTACAAAGGCAAAACTGGGAAAGGAGATAAAGGATTCCAAGGTGAAGGGAAATGCACTGTTGAATCACAGGGTCAAGACTAGGTAGGTGAGAGGGTGAGGCCATAAAAGGAATGATGAGTAGGACAACAGGAAAGGTTCAATGGGATGATGGGGATGGAGAACAATTTTAGAAGGGATAAAGAAGCAAAAGAGATGAAAGCACAGGAAATTAAGGTCAAAGAGGGCAATTTCACAGTTCGAAGTCTCGGGTAACTAAGAACTTACTATATTATGTCGTAGCTCTAAGATGCCACTTAGCATTGGAAGCAATATCAAATGTGAAAGGTGTTTTGCTCCTTTCACTACCACCAACAACCCTCCCCTCATTCCTTGTTTTTTTCAGCCTTAGTTAACACAGAACCTTGGATAATCATTAATGTACAATTTTAATGTTCTCATGACAGGTAGAATAAAACAGAAAATCATTTTAATTCTGTCTTCGAGTACATCATTTTTATGGGAGTGAAGGAATTATTCAGTTTGCAGAATGCATCTTTGGTTATCAAGGAGGTTCTTCTACTAGGAAGGAATTTGGACCAGATGATCCCTCTTGGAATTCCATGATCTTGTAAAATTCAGTGGCGAAATCAATATATCAGAAAAATAAGCAAAGCAACACTCATTTGGTTCAACCAGGGCTTGAAAGAGACAGACCTACCTCTCAAGTTTAATAATAACCACTTTATATTGCACAGAATATAATTTGGAAACGTTTAGTGAATGTAGAATCAGGCAGCCTAGAATCCATCCAGAAAATCTCAGTAGGAAAATACTAAGAAGCAATTTCTCTCCATTCTGAACTCCAATAACAGATGGCTTTTTTTGTTTTGTTGTTAAATCACTTCAGTCGTGCCCAACTATTTGTGACCCCATTTGGGGTTTACTTGGCAAAGATACCAGAGTGGCTTGCCATTTCCTTCTCTAGCTCATTTTACTTATGAGGAACTGAGGCAAGCAGGGTGAAGTGACTTGCCCAGGGACACACAGCCAAGTAAGTATCTGAGGTCAGATTTGAACTCAGGAAGAGGAGTCGGACTGACTCCAGGACCGGTGCGCTATCCACTGCGCCACTTATTTCAATTTCCCATTCTACCATGCATTATAGTTATTAATGTACATTTCTTCTCTTTCTAGTTGGACTGAAAGCTTTCACCTTTCTCTCCCCCACAGCACCTGGCACAGTGCTTTTTGCATACTAAGTACTCAATAAATATCTACTGAATGAATGGAAGGACCTTTGGAGACTATCTAGTCCTACCCATACCTGAAAAGGAAATCCTACTGTGACACACCCAACAACTCTATGCCTGAAGAAAGAAACCACCACCACTAGAGGCAACCCAGGCCACTTTGGGCAGCTCTCATTGCTAAGAAGTTTTATTTCACATCAAATCTAAATTTACCTCTCTGGCAATTTCCACCATTACCCCAGGTCTGATTTCTGGTGAGAAACAGACCAGGTCTCTACTCTCTCCCACATACAGCCCTACAAACACTGGAACGTATCTATCAATATCCTTCTCAATCTTCTCTAGGCTAAAAATCCCTAGTTTTTTCAACAGACTCTCATACAACATGTTCTCGAGGCCTTTCTGGATGCCCTTCTCTGGACACATTCCAACTTATTAATGTCCTTCTTAACCAGCGACATCTAGAAATGAACACAACACACTGTAATATAATTAACTGTATCAGGTATGGTGATGAGGTAATGCTGTAATGATATAAATTTTTGGTAACTGATAAGGAGTATGGAAAAAGGAAAGATGGAAAACAAAAGAATTAATCAGTATTTCTCAAACATTGTCTCAGGGAAAAGGAATTCATATTTTGAGGAAATAACTTTATAAACTGTTAAGTATTAAATAAACATGAGTTTGGGTTTTTATTTCAAATGACCAGTTCAAATAATTAGACAAAAATATCCCGTAAATGTCCAAAAACTCTTGGGGCTTGTGGGACTAAGACCCATATGGTTCACTTGCAGCCAGCTGTCTCTGCTCTGGACATGGAGTACCACCCTGTGAAGTTCCATTAAGTACCATAACTGTTATTACAGATTGGAACATGTCCCAAGAATGATGGTGCCGTAGCTTTATGGAAATATCCTTTAAGAATATCCACCCAATCTATTAGGCAAGAAGTATCTGTTAAGTGCCTACTGCAAAAATGAAATAATCCCTGCCCTCAAGGAGCTTACATTCTCTTGAAGGAGAATAATCAGTGCTCTAGAATCTCTGATGTCAGAGAACCTAGAATCAAATCTGACCTGTACCATTTACTCTGAGATCTTGGTCAAGTCACAGCCTTCCTGAGTCTTAGTTTCCTCAACTTTATAGTGAGGGATTGGACTAGATGGCCATCTCTAGCCACTGGATTGCAAAATAAACAAGGATGTCGGACTGCATGATTCCTAAAGTCTCCCCCAGTTGGAACATTCGCTAATTCTAGCCACTTAACCTCCAGCCTTCAGTTTCTTCATCAGTAAGATGAAGGATGGAAACAGATGATATCTAAAGTCCTTTCATCTAGCCCTAAATCCTATGACCTGGAGACCTATATACTATATGACTATAACTGGAGCTATGATACTGAGCTGTGTTATATAACAGACTTGGGGGTGGGGGGGCTTTCTGAGGGGGTGGAGAGGAGGATCTAGACCTGTTATTTCATCACTATAAAGATTTCTCAGCATGGAAACTCCTTCCCCAATGCAGATCAGCAACTCTCTGTAACCTATCAAACTTCTTTTGCCATAAATGATATGCTTGTCAAGCAACCTTCTGGAGAAAGTTTTCTTGAGTGGACCTACCTAAAAAATGGGAGTATCTGACGCAATGAACCAGTCCAAGTTTTCAGGCCAAGCATTTCTTCCACTGTAAATTAATAAACTGCACCGAGTTTTTCAATTTCTTAGACTTTGGTAAACATGAACCACTCTGTCAGAGCTTGATTGTTGTTGTTTGGTCATTTTCAGCCATGTTGGACATTTTGTGACCCCCACTTGGGGTTTTCTTGGCAAAGATACTGGAATGGACATTTCCTTCTCCAGCTCATTTTACAGGTAAAGACACTGAGGCAAACAGGGTTAAGTAACTTGCCCTGGGTCACCCAGCCAGTAAGTATATGGGGCCAAATTTGAACTCAGGTCTTTCTGACTTCATAATCAGTACTCTGTCTACCGCGCCACCTAGCTACTCTCGGAACTTAGCAAATTGGCAAATTCAAGTTTCTGAATATACAAAGCTAAGGACTAGCTTCTTAATCCTTCCTGATTGCACCAAAGTAAATCTAAAAAAATTCGGTCTAAACAACATTGTGTCTCTCACCAATTCAACCACCATGATTTTTCATTGTATGTGATGTACTGTTGCCACACTCTGCTAGCAGCTGCTGAAGGCGTGTAAGACCCACCAACAACCATTACACAGAAAGCTGCCAACACAGGTTCTTTTGATCTGCTTTACTAAGGAAAGCAACATTAAGGGGTTAACAATTTTACTTTAATCCAGGATACAAATATCATTCACTTAGTTCAGGGGAAAAAGCCAGCACCCTGAACTTCAGAGCAAACACAAAGAAATTACAAACATCAACAGACAGACCTTGTCTGACTCAAATCTCAATGCATAGTTACCAGGGCTTAACAAAGTCCAAACAGCCGGGTTTACAAGCTGGAAGGCTCTTAACTACAGATGCCCAGAGTCTCCACTTCAACAGGCCTCCAAGAGTGAGAGCCCCCTGCAAATAGCTCTGCTCTCTCTTTTTATACACTCTTTAGCAGTCATCAAACGTCATCTAAGTGACCAGAACTTAGGCTCCTACTATTGGCTCTGGTCTTAGCAACTCCCCTTAGGACCCTGAGAGCTTCATGCCCACATAGGCTTAGCACCTAGTAGATAGGGGTCTGGGCCTGGGGTTTAGCACCTAGTAAGACTCAATCAAAGATACCCAACTTAATTGATATTACAGGTACACACATTACTTTTTGAAGTTTTTCTAGAAAGGAGGCCAGATAAATCAAAGGACTAGTTAAAATTACACACATACATTACTGCACTATATGAACACACATTCATGTTAACAATGTATCTAAGAGATAAAGAAAGTCAAAAACTAACTGCAACTTCATCTTGCCTCTTGGTTATACCTACACACACAAACCAATCTCTCTCTCTCTCTCTCTCTCTCTCTCTCTCTCTCTCTCTCTCTCTCTCTCCCCCCCCCCCGCCCCACCCCCCAGCTGACTTTCAGCCAATATCCAAATGTCGCTATGTACAATCAGCAATTCCTAAAACTGCCACAAACCTTGGAAGCACACCAAGCAGTCTTTACCCAATTCCATGTCCCGTCAAACCTTTTGCTCCAATCACATACACAGGAAGTCTTTTTCTTCCTAAGAGTCAAAAAATGAGAGTGATAAAAGGAACACTAGAGAAAAGAACGGGAAGGGATGCTGTCAAAAGGCTCAGTCTACCCTTCATTTCATACTGCACTTGATGGACATTAAAAAGGACCTGCCAGAGAGGGGGCAGAGCACTCCATCATGAAAGACTTGAAACTTACTTTAATATTCCAAGAACCCTTTATTTCACCAGTGTGAGGCCTCCCTCCACCAATGGAGACCACAATCTCTCCATGCCTCAGCAGAGAATTTTTGAGTTACTGCTGCTGGAAAAAAAGAGTCATCACCCTGTGGTTGATGTGCTGATGAGAAGAGGGACCTTCTTGTTTCTGTCTTTGTATTCCCCGATGCTTAAGAACAGTGCTTGGCACACAGTAGGCGCAAAATAAGTGAGTGCTGAATTGAATTAAATGAGTAATTTGGCTAGGCTGGTCCTCCAACAACACTCAGTCTGCCTCTGGGCCTGCCCACCTTGTTAGGTCTGTCTGAACCTCTACTCTGCTGGCACAGCCCTTGAGATCCCAGAGTCACATCCACACCACAATGAGGCACAGAAGAATTGCTTGAGAATGCCAACAAATTCCTGCTTTGCCTTGGCACACAGCTTTTTGCAAAAGTTGAGCAGTATTTTCCTAAGTAGCAACAAGTATCTATATCATCCTAAAGTGAAGAGGGCTTCTACTGTCATGAAATGAATAGAAGGGGCATGAAATGGATGGTCTATAATGGTTTCTTGCATTCTCTGCAATCACAACTAATTCATACTTAAAAAAAAAAAAGATCTGTTTAAATACAAACCAAGTGGCCTTCTAGTATTCAACACCAAAAGAAAAAAATCCAACCAAGTAGAATAATGGGAGACAAGAATATAAAGGAAATCAACAGGAATTTATGAAGGGTACTGTGCTAAGTACTGGAGACACAAAGATAGAAATGAAATAGCCCCTGCCCTCGAGGAGCTTATATTCTATTGGAAGCAACAAAGTATATATCGAAGTCTGTCCCAAATAATGCAAGGGAGCTTTGGAGATGATTTGGGGGGAATTTTTTTTAAGGGGAGAGAGGGAAGCACCAGAACCTGAAAGAATCAGGAAAGGCTTTATGGAGAAGATGACATTTGAGCTGGGCCATGAAGGAAACTAGGGATTTTAAGAAGTGAATGTAGGAATGGAGTGCATTCTAGACAGGAGGGAGAGTCAAAGGAAAGGCCTAGAGATGGGAGACAGAGGGTTCTACATAAGAAACAGAAGGAAAGCCAATTTGGCCCAAACAAATTAAGTGTATGAAAGAAAGTACTGTATAATGAAGCTGAAAGGTAAGTTGGGGTCAGGCTGTAAAGGACCTTTCAATGCCAAAAAAAGTATACAGCTGATCCTAGAGGAATCACTAGAATGTACTTGAGTAGGAGGGTGACGTGGTCAGATCTGTGCTTTAGTAAAAATCACTCTGGCGACTGACTAAAGATGCAAGAGATTTGGGGCAGGAGGAATAATCAGAAGACTGCTGCAACTGCTCAGGCTAGCGGTGATGAAGCCCTGAGTCATGGTGTCGGCCATGTGAGTGGAGAGAAAGGGAGGGATGCCATCAATAACACCCGATGGAAGTTAAAGCTAGGCAGCCCTTTGGTTCATGCCACTTGGAGAACATTCCAAGTGCCCTTTTCCTAAGCTCTAAACTATAGTTCTTCCTACCTAGCTAACCATTTTTATTACAGACATGAATTACCAGAAATCTTTTCCTGACTATTCCAAAATAGCTCCACATGGCTAAAAGCATCCTGCTTAATGGTCAGATAGGCACTTCATTATATGCTTGTTAATATTTAATTCTGGGCACAAATGTAAGCTTACAGAAGGGGAGATCAAACTGGAGCTTGCAAACCACAAAACAGACCCAACTCATACTGAAGGAATCAATGACTCCTAACAGTTGGCATCAACAGGTGGCAACATTGCATAGTGGCTACCTGGAAAGCTTCTGGTTTGGGAGAGTAATAGGGAAGAAAGACTTAGTAGAGATGAATTAAAGGGATAGGGTGGGAAAGGAGCAGGAGAAAGGTAGTAAAATTAGAGAGAAGAAAGCAAGGAAAAGTGATCTGGATTCAGCAGATGAAAGACTAAACTGGGAATCAGAAATACTGAAATTTAATTCTAGCTAAGACAGTTATGTCTTATGAGTACAACCAGGGGCAAATCATTCCTCTGACTCCACCCTGCACTTCAATTTATTCATTTGTGGATTGAAAAGACAAAGAATGACCACCTGGTCAGCCAGCTCTTAAAGTGTCTAGTCTGAGGATCTCAGGGTACTTTATTGGTAAATGTTACTCTTTATGACTCCCCTGACCAAGTCTTCTACAACATAGTATATCATTTATGAAGTGGCTGTTAGTTTTGAGGTTACCACTCTAGAAGATGAGGACATTAATCTAGCAGATACCGGACCAGCCTAGGACCTGCTTTACTACTCTGAAATTACTTTTTCTGGCTTTGATACCTGAACAGAGAAAATGAATTATTCATTGGCAAGTGGGAGAAAAAAAGTTCGAACACCACCACTAGTGTTAGGCTAATCTATATTACTCAGGGAATTTTTCATTCATTCAGAAGTAATTTGCATTAACTCTGTTGGTTACTTTTCAAAACACTTAGTTAGAAAGGGAAAGAAGGGAAGGGAAAAACTTAATTCTTGATCTAAAGAAAGTCTCAGACTCAAAACAGATAATTTGTACTGCTCCTAAAAAGGATGAGTAATATTATAAATGACACTAAAGGTAATCTTTCTGCCACAGAGTTGAACCTAAATTTGTATCATTGACTAAATTCAAAAAAACATTAAGTACCTACTGTATGGAGGTCACTGCTAGGCACTGAGGGAAAGAGAAAATACACATAAAATACAGCCCCTGCCCTCATAGATGGATGGACAGAGTATTTATTAAGCAGTTACTATGTGGCAGCTAGGTGGCAAAGTGGATAGGAGCGCCAGGCCTGGAGTCAGGGAGAACTGAGTTCAAAGTTGGCCTCAGACACTACTAGCTTTGTGACACTCAGCAAGTCACTTAACCCTGTTTGCCTCAGTTTCCTTATCTGTAAAATGAGTTAGAAAAGGAAATGGCAAACCACTCCAGCATCTTTGAAAAGAAAACCCCAAAATGGGGTCACAAAGAGTTGGACACAACTGAAAAACGACAGAACAACAAAATGTGGCACGCACTGTGCTAACGGGAATCTAGTAGGGTGATTATGCCATATACAGGAACAGCTAAAATGCAGTTAGTTCTACTATAATGCTATATAATACATATGCTTTACCATGCAAAACTGAGCGATAAAAACCACGTGGCTTAGGGAGAAATAGAGTTAGGGTATCCCACTCAAAAACTTCATCAGTGACACACAAAAGACAAGAACTTAGCAAAATGGTAGCACAGTTCTATACATATTAAATAGTTAAGAAATACATAAATACTACAATAAATAATGGTGGCATGCCCAGGCTGGCAAAGTCAAAGAGCTTTGGAGGAAAAACTAGCTTTAGTGACTGAATCTCCAAGTGGGGAAAGTAAGAGAGGGGATAGAATGAGAGGAGGCCTCCTCAGCCCACAGTGCCTAGTGCACCATAAGTTGAACAATCAATAAGGCACTTTAAATTGAAAAAGACCTGAAGTTTGCTTGTGTAATGGGGCACTGGAAGGGTTGCAGCTTGATAGTGTGAAGTGGTGCAGTTTTTGGTGTTCCCTCACCTCTGCAAACACAAAATTTGCATTATGTGCAAATCATTCCCTAATATGTCAATCTTGGAACAGATTACAGCTTTCAAAACAAGTGTTATACCAGTACTGACTACACACAATAATACATGGTAAGTATATCTGCGATCTCAGAGACATGTCCATTCAAGATGCCCAACAAGCAGCTGGAAATAAGAGCCTGGAGGTTAGGGCTGGACAAACAAAGATGATAACTGAATCTCTAGCTGCCTATTGGGCATCTTGAATAAACATCTTAAACACACCATGTCCAAAATTGAACTTATTTTCTTTCCCCCTAAACTCTGACCCCTTCCTAACTTCCCTATTACTGCCCAAGGGCACCAAAAGAAACGTAAGACTCAAAAGAAATGTGAACTTTGCCAATTTAGACATCTCTTCTCCAAATATTCATATGGACTATTTGTGTCCCACCTGTGGTAGAGCCTTCCAAGCTCACACTGATCTGAGCAGCCACAGTAAGACACCTTGTACCTTGACCCCAACACAGTGATGTCATTTTGGTCCTCTTCGAGGGCAAAGGACAACAACCAACAGACCAAGGGCACCACCATCATTGACTTTTTCTCCATCCCTTTCTTAGGTCTAGACAATCAACAAAACAATAAACCAAGCTTCGATTTGTGGTTTACTCATTTCTGAGGTGCAAATGTTCACACTGAAAGGTTAACAAAGGTTAACAGCTGGTTCCAGCATACCCCCTCCTCTCTTCTGACATTACCACCACCCTGATGCTGGCCCTGAGCATTCCACAACTAGACAACTGCAATAGCTGCTGGTTGGTCTCCCTGCCTCAGGTCTCTCCCCACTCCAGTCCACCCTCCACTCAACTGTCAAATTAATCTTCCCAAAGTGAAGGACTATGTCACACCCCCATTCAATAAACTCCAGTGGAAACCAATCACCTCAAGGATCAAATATAAACTTCTAGGCTTAGCATTCAAAGCCCTTTATAACTTGGTCTTCACTCTAGTGTAGGCCTTCATCACCTCACACCTGGATTATTACAATAGCTTGCTGGTGGGTCTGCCTGCATCAAGTCTCTCCCCACTCCAAGTCCATTCCCCATTCAGACACTAAAGTGATTTTCCTAAAGCCCAGGTCGGACTATGTCATCCACAACTCAATTAAACTCCAATGGCTCCCTATTGCCTCCAGGATCAAATATAAAATGCTCTGTTTGACATTCAAAGCCCTTCATAATCAAGCCCCCTCCTACCTTTCCAGTCTTATTAGTCCTCACTTGTCACCATGTGATCTAGTGACACTGGCCTCCCAGCTGTTCCACAAATAAGTTACTATCTCTCTCAGCTCCCAGTATTTTTCTGACTGTCCCCCATGCCTGGAATCCTCCCCCTCCTCCGCTCCGACTACTGACCTCCCTAGCTTAAGTCCCAAGGACAACATCACCTTCTACGGGAAGCCTTCACCAATCCCTCTTAATTCCTATGCCTTCCCTCTGTTATTTTCATGTAAATATATGCATTTATATCTCTCTATACATGCACACACTTATGTGTGTGTATATATATATGTGTGTGTGTGTATATGTACACATGTGTGTGTATGTATATAAGTGTGTATATACATATATACACATATACATACACATGCATACCATGCATACATACATACATATATATCTTGCTTTACATTTGTTTGCATGTTGTCTCCCTCGTTAGACTGTAAGTTCCTTGGGGGCAGGGATCATCTTTTGCCTCTTTTCTTTTTTATCACCCGCACTTAACACGGTGTCTGGCTGTGTTGGTAAGCAAAACAGGCTCTTAGCACTCAGTTCAACCAAGTGCCCTTGAAGAGTTTGGCTTTTGTTTCCTTTGATTAATTCAGTATATTTCATTGAGTCCTACTAGGTACTAAGCCCCAGGCCCAAACCCCTATTAGGTGCTAAGCCTATGTGGTTGTGAAGCTCCCAGGGTACTAAGGGGAGGTGCTAATTCAAGAGCCAATCAATCATAGGAGCCTAAGTTCTGGTCATTCAGATGACATTTGATGACATCTGAAACGGTACAAGAAGAGAAGACAGAGCCATTTGCGCAGGGCTCTCACTCTTGGTGGTATGGAGACTCTGGGCAGCTGTAGCTAAGAGCTCTCCAGCTCATAACCCGGATGTTAGGACTTTGTTAAACTCTAGTAACTATGTATTGGGATTTGAATCAGACAAGGTCTGTCTGTCGATGTTTGTAATTTGTTTGCATTTGCTCTGAAGTTCAGGGTGCTGGCTTTTTCCCCTGAACTAAGTGAGTGATATTTATATACTAGATTAAAATAAGCTTGTTAATCCCTTAACATTGCTTTCCTTACTAAAGCAGATCAAAAGAACCTGGGCTTTTGCAGCGTGCTGGTAGCGTGCTTGCTGTTGGGCTTGTGTTGGTCTTTCATCCCCACAACAGCTTCTAGCCGGATTACTGAAACACTGGCATGTAGTGAATACTTAATAAATGTTTACTGATTGACTCTTCATTCAGCATAGAAAAATGTCTTCAAGAGACCGGAAATGAATAATTGCCCTAGGTTCCGCATTTGCCCCTGAGGATCACAGAGAGCTTCACAATCTCTCACCCACCATCACCACCTCCATCCAGATGAGTAACATGTAAAAATAGACATTACAAAGTTAAGGTACAGAAATATAATCTGTCCAAGGTTAGAAAAGTAAGAAATGGAAAAGAGAAATGAGCATTAGATATCTAAGCCCCAGGTCAATACTTTATCCAGTAGACATTCTTCTGCCTCTCAAGCCAAACAAGCAGGCTTCCTTACACAAGCGTGCACTGTTTTCTAAAGACCACTGTCTGAAAGCAGATCAGTTTTCAAACAGTGGTTTCTAAATTTTCCTTCTTTTCCAAATATTTAAGTCTCAGAACCCTGTCCATAGAAGTGAAGAGAAAAAAGATATTCAAACAAGACTATCTGTTATAAGAGTCCAGCATGGAGGAGGGCCCTTTAAAAATCATGGTTCTGTCTGTTTATCACCATGTCTCAATCACTCCCCTAACCCACCATTCTTCTACCGACTTTGCTCTCCAAACACACAGGCTGGAGGTGGCTCACCTTCTCTTACTAGAATAGAAGCAGACAATGACTTAATTGTTTCACAATAAAACACAGCTGTTGCCTCTGCAGCTGCAGTAAGGTTGCAGCTTTAACAGCAAAGAGAGTATTAAAAAAAAATCTCTTCATTCCAACACTACACATAAAGGAAAAAAAAAAAAAACAAAATGCAGGGCTAGATTAAAACCAAGAGACAATGGCCAGCACACCTTGACAGACAGAATGAGACTGCCAAGCCAGAGGGCTTTTAGTCTTTGAACAATTCACCCATAGGAATCTCCTATCAGAATGGAGGAAAATAGCCCAGAAGGGAGATGTGAAGTGCTATATAAGGACAGAGGAGAGGGAGACTGGGAGGTTGAATATGGACTGAGTTGTGTGTTGAAAACCAGGCTCACCATTTTTACTGATGACTCAGAATGAAGGGACCTTGGATGAGTTTCTAGCCACAATAAAATGATGGCGAAATACTTTCCGTCAGTTGACATCTGTTGAGGACTTTGAAATCTGTAACAATGTACATACAGTATCACATTATTTAACCAGATCCAGTTTGTTCAAATGCTCAATGGACAGCATTACTTTGCTGTTCAGGGTCTTCTTCTCCATTTCTAGATTACTGAATTTACCATAAATGTTCTGGGGAATACAATGTGTAAGCTGATGGAGCAAGACACATGCATTCTCCTTCCTGCTAAAGGGAAGAGCCCTAAGGTTCCTCTATAGATTATTCACAATTCAATATATCAGAATTGTGCCTGATTTTGCTCAATCCAGATATACAGGTCATATTGTTAAAACTCTGTAATTGTAGAGGGAATTTTTATTTTTTCCCATGTGCTCTGAACTTGAGTACAATGACTAAACATTAACTCTCGACTTGGAATATTTTCACATAGAACATGTATATCAAAAAATTGTTAGAGCACTTTAAAGGTCATCATTCTATATTATTGTGCTATAAGAAATGACAAGCAGGATGATTTAAAAAAAAACCTACAAAGACTTACATGAACTGATGCAAAATGAAGTCAGCAGAACCAGGAGAATGTTATAGTAATAGCAATATTGTACGATGGAGAACTGTGAATGACTTAGCTACCCTGAGAAACACAATGATCCAAGACAATCCCAAAGGACTCATGATGAAGCATACTATCCAATTCCAGAGAAAGAACTAAAAATGTCTGAATGCAGACTAAAGCATGCTATTTTTCACTTTCTTTCTTTCTTTGATTCTTCTTGTACAAAATGACTACTATGGAAATGTTTTACAGGACTGCACATGTATAAACTATATTGGATTGCTTGGGATAGGGCGGAGTGAGGGAGGGATAGAATCTGGAACTCAAAACCTTAAAAAAGGGGTTTTTTAATTGTTTTAAAATGTAATTGGGGGAAGGAATAAAATATTATTTAAAATAAAATAAAATAAATGTCACCATTCTGGTCACCTTAATCTCAATTCTGCACTCTTTCCAATTACTCTGCCTAATTAGTACTTAGATATCTATCTTATACACGTTTTCTCCAGGATAGAAGCTCCCTGAAGACAGGAACTGCTTTCTTTCTGTCTCTATTCCCAGCACCTAACATAGTACCTTACAAAGGGGAGGTTCTTAATAAATGTTCACTGAATTTACTTTTATATCAAAAATTTGTGATCATGATTATAAAAGTTTTTAGGCTTTGATCATTACTTCTATGAAAGTAAAAAAGAAAGGCTAAATTGAAGTTTACTCAGCAAATAATTTGGTATTATAGAAAGAACACTATAGAATAGTATGATATTATAGAAACAACTCTACAGAAGACAAGAAAACTGGATTCTAATCTACACTAAAGGCAGCTAGTTCCTCAGTGGTCAGAGAGCTGGGCCTGGGGTGAGTCTTATTTTCTTTAATCATTTTTCAGTCATGTCTGATTCTTCATGACCCCATCTGTGGTGTTCTTGGCAAAGGTACTGGAGTAGTTGGCCATTTCCTTCTCTAGCTCACTTTACACATGAGGAAACTGAAGCTAACAGGGCTAAGTGACTTGCCCAGGATCACACAGCTAGCAAGTGTCTGAGACTTAGATTCGACCCCAGGGAGAGGAGCCATCCTAACTCCCCGCCCAGCACTCTAACCACTGCACCACCTAGCTGCCCTGGGGTGGGATTGGAAGATGGGGGTTAGACCTGAATTAAACAGATTTGACACTTCCTAGATGTATGACCCTGGGCAAGTCACTTAACTTGTCTCAGTTTCCTTATCTGCAAAATGGGTATAACAACACAAACCTCACAGGGTTGTATTGATGATCAAATGTCAAAAAAAATTCTTAAATGGCATATAGAAGGTGCTACACAAATGCTTATTCCCTCCCACTCTACCAGTTCCTAGCTATAGGACCCTAAGCATATCATATCATCTGTCTGGCCTTCAGTTGACTCATCTATAAAATATAATTAACCTGCCTTGAAGCAGGAAGCTACACCAGATGATTCTGGAGGCTCTTTTCAACCCAAAGAATTGTGCATAAATGATGGGCACCTGGCCCTATTATTTTCACAACTCAGTTCTCCTAATGACCATTGCCTGGGCAATGGAAGCAAGCTAACCATGAATAATCCATAAAAACAAAACAGAAATATCTGGTAGACATTTCTATGCCTACAGTAGAAGAAATGATTGCTAATAACAATACAGATTTTAAAAAAATGTTTTAGATATTAATCCTGGATCTGACACTTAATTACCTGAGCAGATCTCTCTCTCTCTCCCCGCCCCCTTCTCTCTCATATTCAATTTCCTCAACTGTAGAATGAGGAGTCAGCTAGAAGGTGCCATAGTACAGCGCCCAGGCCTGAGGTCAGGAAGACCTGAGTTCAAATCCAACCTCAGATATTTCCTAGATGTGTAACCCTGGACAAGTCACTTAACCCTGTCCGCCTCAGTTTCCTCATCTGTATAATGAGCTGGAGAAGGAAATGGCCAACCACTCCAGCATCCTTGCCAAGAAAACCCCAAATGGGGTCATGAAAAGTCGGATATAACTGAAATGACTGAACAACAACAACAAAATGGGGAGAGATGGACTCAATGTTATTAAAGTGTGGTCAAAGAACCCCTGAGGGTCATAAAATCAAAACAATTTTTATAATAATCATACTAAGATGTTTTAATTTCTAATATTTCATACAGATATAGTCATACCTGAGAGACATTGCAGGTTTGGTTCCAGACTATCGCAATAAAGCAAATATCACAATAAAGTGAGTCACATGAATTTTTTGGTTTCCCAACACATATAAAAGTCAAGTTCACACTATAGTATTGTCTATTAAGGGTGCAACAGTATTATGTCTAAAAGAACAATGTACATACCTTAATTAAAAACTTTATTGCTAAAAAAAAATGCTAACCATCATCTCATCTTTCAGTGAGTAATCTTTTTGCTGGTGGATGGTCTTGCCTTGATGCTGACTGATCGGGGCCAACGGTTGGCCTAGCTTCCTTTCAGCCTGTCTTGGCTTTCCACATGCCTTCCTCAGTAAGCCAACATTTCTAGCTTTTGATTTAAAGTGAGAAACACATGACTCTTCCTTTCACTTGAACACACAGAGGCCATCATAGGGTCATTAAATGATCTAATTTCAATATTGTTGTGTCAGGGAGGCCCAAGGAGAGGGAGAGATGGAGTATGTGCCTGGTCGGCTGAGCAGTCAGGACGCACAACATTTATCAATCAAGTTCCCAGTCTTCTATGGGGGTGGTTCATGGTACCCCAAAACAATTACAAGAGTAACATTGAAGATCACAACTCACAGATCACCGTAACGGATATAATAATGAAATATCAACAATTAATAGTAATGAAAATAATAATGAAAAAGTTTGAAATACTGCAAGAGGTAAAATGTGACACCAAGACATGATGTGAGCACATGCTGTTAGAGAAATGGTGCCAGAAAGACTTGCTCATTTGCCCCAAACCTTTAATTTGTTAAAAAAAAAAAAAAAAAGCAATATCTGTCAAGCTGAATAAAGTGAAGTGGACTGAAGTGAGGTATGCCTGTAATCCACATTAATAAAAACTCTTTGCAGGAGGGAGGGTCCTCAATAATTTTAGGAGCATAAAGGGTCCTGAGACAAAAAAAGTTTGAGAATAGCTCAACTAGAGGACCCTCAAGATCTCTTCCAGCTCTAAATCTATGATCCTGTGACCTTCCCCCATTAAAAAAGATAATCCAGGCTACCCAGAGTGAAAACAAGATCCAAAAGGGCCAAGAAATGAGAGAGATACAATGTACAGAACAAAACGAAAATCAGTTAGTGAAGAGAAAACAGGGAGAAGGAGGTGACTGTGTAAAGTCAATTTTTAAAAATTTGGTCCTTCCTTGATATCAAGTCATCATAACAATGTGGAATTTGGTAACAAGCTACCTTAATTAGAGGTATCAAAGAAACCCCACAGAATACGTGTTTCCAAAGTGACAAAACTATTTTTCAGCTCTCACAGGGGGCCTCTGTGGTACTGGCCAAAGTTATTATTTTGTCTTTCAGTTGTCATCGAGTTATAATTTCAAAAGAAAGCTAGAAACAGAAGTGATGAAGCTAAAGGAACATTTACTAATTGAAACCTTGGGGGCAGAGAATTTCCAATAATATAGAGTGTTCAAGTAATGATAGGGTAAGATACTTCTTTGTTAAATCAGCTGCCAATTAGAGTTAAAAATTAATTACATAGTTATATAGTTAAGAACCTCATCCCAAAGGAATTTTCATGGTTATATAGCAGGAGGAGATGGGAGTGATCTGAGTGGGGAATGGGAAAATTATCTTTTTTTGGTCTATAAACAATAAGACCTCAAAAATACTATTATAGAAGCTAGGTTTCAAGAAATAATTAGCCAGCCATGAATCCTGAACTACTCGTATCATCGGACAGCCACTGCCACTAAATATGGTACAATGAAGCAATTTTTTAAAAGGAAATCTATAGCCAGCTGGGGAGATGTAAGTTCACCAAAGCTGTTGGTCAGGATATTGAAATATTCCTTATATAAAGGTCAAGCAAAAGAAGGATTTCTTATTGAAACAAGGTTCGTCAAATGATGTTATTCTCAGACAATATCGTATTAATTTTCCCAGAATACTATAAATCATCCTTAGTGAAATCCACAGAAACTGGAAAGAGTGGAAAAAAGAAAGTGGATGAAAAACATACTGGGCTTACAACAAACATTGATAAAGCCCTTACTATGCCAGCAGCTGAGACTACGAAGGCAAAAACAAAATGGCCCCTTGCTTTCCAAGAGCTTATATTCTCCTCTGGGATAATGATGTGTAGCTGAACAGGCAGCATTTTGAATTAGTCCATCAATATGTATAACCTGAACAGGTGCTATAGATAGACAATTAACCGGGTCCAGAACTGAGGAGATAGGGCTAGATTACATTCTAGGAACTGGGCAGCCTCCACAAAAGCCTGTCTCTAATACCAATATTCTCTAGACAATGTTATATGGCCTTGAATGAAGAAATTCCACAATTATAGGAGAAATAAAATATGGATAAACCCAAAGGACACGAAAAGGCATGGTCTGCATCAGGGTACCAGCAAGTTATTAACAGGTGACTTGAACAGACAGAAAAGACAGCAAAGAATACTGATGGCATCAGCCCCAGAACACTATTCAGCCTCTTCTATGACACCTGTAATGACTCAGAAGAGATCAGCCCAGGAATCTAGACAGGAAAAACCAAGTGGCTGAAGGAAGAAAAAAAGCATTTATTAAGTACCTACTATACGCCAGGTACTTACAAATATTATCTCATTTGAGCCTCATATCAATCCCAGGAGGAAGGTGCTACTATTATCTCCATTTCATAGTGGAGGAAACTGAGGAAAACTGAAGTGAAGTGACAGTAAACATCTCTGGCCACATCTAACTCAAGTCTTCCTGACTCCAGGCCCAGTTCTCTATGTGCTGCCCTACCCAGCAGCTGGTACGTATGGAGGAATACCTACTGTCTATATTAGGACGTGCAATTGGCTGGGCAGTGTGTTGGGTCAGTACAGAATCTAAATAACAACAGACAGACACTGCAGAAGGACTATGAGCAGCCCAGAATCAATTAGGAGGAAGAAGGCGGGCTGGATTGCATCTGGGAAACTATGCAGTACTTCCAACTATTCTGAAATGCTCTTTAAATACAAAAATACACCTTTTAACACCAAAAGTCTCCTGGTGATGCTCTAAAATTGTGAACCATAGATCACAATTAATGAAGAATCAAAACTGTGGATGATCCAAAGCCCGGTAGAGAATTAAGGGTGGAGAAGGGGTGCAAGAATACAGTGTATCATCAGTGGTGACCTGCATGCAAGGAACGGCTTAAAAGGGATTTAGCAAAGAAATTATGAATGGAAAAGAAGGGCTGGTCTTGTGGTAAGCGCATGGGCGAACAGATGCGATGACAACAATGTAGCGACAATAATATCCACTGCACATGGTGCACTGGAAAGAATGGCAGATTTGGAGCCAAAGGTTCTAAGTTTGAATTCTGACTCCATCTCTTACCTGTGCGATTTGACCTTGGACAAGACAATCAACCTCTCTGGGCTTCAGGTTTGCCATTTGTAAAATGGGGACGGGGCGGGGGTTGGGGTGGAGAAAAAGGCAGATGATTTCCAAGCTCTCTTCCAACTATTTAATGTATTATCCTATGACTAGATCATCTCCAAGATTCTGTCCAATTCTAAAATGTTTATGGGCAGATATGGCCTCTTCTAATGGGCATCAGCCTGGAAAGGGTCTTTGTGTTATCCCTCCCCTGAGGGTGAAGAGCCATCAGGACCTCGGTCTCATTTCATGAGGCTGCTGCTATACAGGAAGGATGGTATCTACTCTAGTTACAAAGCCTAGCCATAGAAAGCATCCTCGTTACAAACTGAACACAAGAGTGATTTGTTCTAGACAGGCGACATGTGTAAGTACCCACTATATCTAAAGAAGCAACAAGCAACACAAGCTCAGTGCAAGGAGCCGGTGTTAGTACCTACTGACCTTGTGCAACACCTAAGCAATCTAAATCCTGTCCAGTTTCCAAATGCTGATCAGATTTCCTATTCAGGTAACAAAAAAGAGGAGACTCCAACCTGGCCATCCCTACCCAGAGCAGACAGGCTGTGAACATCACAATTTCTTCATGATTCAAACACAGAGGAAAATCAAAATAGAGAAAAATGGCTTCAGAATTGACAGCCATGACTTTTTAAGAGGACTAGACCATCCCGAGACCTCTCCTTCTGATAGCAAGATTCAGGTGACAAAGAACCCCAAGCCATTACTGTCCAAAACTTCATATATCTGTACCAAGTTTATACTCTACGAGGTTATTCTCACCATAGAATATGGTCACAGCTTCATCCACCATTAAACTGCAACTCTGCCCAGAAAATACAGAAAATCCCAGTGCCTCAGTTAAGAATAAACACTCCATAAAAGCCAGGGGGATTTTCCTCTATGTAGGCATTTAAAAAACAATCAAAAATCATGATGCTGCTGAACATTCACATTTTTTTAGATCCCTGGGACTGTTGGTACAAACCTCTCAATGCTTTCCACACAGTGGGACTTTCCACAAGACATTTAGCCTCTGGGTCTCAGTTTTCTACATGTAAAATGAAGAGACTGGACAGATGACCTCTAACATCTTTTCTACTTAGATCTATGATCCTATGATCAATGAGAAAACAAATTCAGTAGATTATCAGGGCCAGTAAGGGGGGGGGGGATGACCTACTATGTCACTATTTAAGGAGGCCCAATTCTTCAAAAAATACTTTTTTTGGTTACATGCAGTATAGTAATAATGATACATGCTAATTCTCATTTTTGTGGTGGGGTAGAGAGGTAGGGGAAGGAATTTCATACACACACAGCATTTGAAAGAAAAAGAAAAACAACCTCCTAAGAACTTAAAACACTGAATTAAGTTGTCCCTTGGCACCCCTGTAGAGCAGTATGGAATTTCTAGATGCACATGCTATCTTCAAATTTCACAGAGAAGGGTTGTAGGAGGGTCTCACCTCCCTCTAGGTTTTTAAATTACATTTAAACTTCAGAGCTGGCATGAGCCCCCTGACAGAAATGTCCTGTCTGGCAGTTCTACATGTCTACACAAGCCCATTGTGTATTGTTTGGGATAATCACGAAATGTGGCTTTTTATAATTTGCCAGCGCCAGACCTGATCATTAGACCACCCTATAAACCACGATTATATCCTTCACCAGTACCTTATTAGCTACCCACTCATCAGCACCAGCAGTTTTCATGAAGGTAAAAGGCGATGATCATCAACACCCAATAATCAGTACCTTTCAGGTTAGGAGTTAGATTCTCTGCCAATAAGGGCGAAACCTGCTATTTGAGACTGGTTTATGTTAGAAGAGAACTAGTAGCTCCAGTATCTAAACAGCTGAACCCAGCACTCTCCAATTCCATGTTTCAGGGAAACCATGTCAAAGCAACCAAATTTCAGGCCCTTGTTCCTTCAGGGGGTCCACTATTGTCTCTAGGGTAAAATACAAACACCTCGGCTTGACACCTCAGGTCCTATATGTAGCATCTGGTTCCAACTTACCTTTCTTGGTTTATTTCATATTACTTGTCTTTCATATACTCTTATGTTCCAGCCAAATTGACCTAATTAGTGTTCCTCAAAGACAACATTACAACACCTTCTATCTCTGTGCTTTTACTCAGACTTTGCCCTTTACCTGGCATTCAGTTAGTCAGTCAGCTAATAAGCATTTATTAAGCACCACCTATGTCCCAAGAATTGTGTTAAATGCCAGGGGATAAAAGAAAGGCAAAAGATAATCTCTGCTTTCAAGGTGCTTGATCTAATGGAGAACTCTCTCCTCCATTAGAATCCCTGGCTTCATTTCAAGGTTCAGCTGATGGGCTACCTTCTATGGAAAGCCTTATCTCATCTTCCTAAGTATTACTGCTTTTTCTTCCCTCAAATTATCATGTATTTACCTGTATACATGTTTGCAAATATCATATCAACCCAGAAGAATATAAACTCCTTGAACATACAGGCTATTTTTCATTCTATTTTTGTATCCTCAGAGCTTAATACTGCACTTTGCACAGAGTAAGCACTTAATAGATGCTTACTGAGTTTGGTTGATGCATGAGTTAGTTTTCTTAAACTGCCTTTTTTATTTGTTACAAGAGGGCATTTTCTGGACACCAAGAGTGAAATATATTTTCTGAACTCAGTATGATATAAAAACAAAAGATATCAATGAAAATTAACTCCTTAAAAAAAAAACTTTTTAAAAAATACATACTTTATTGAATTGAAATGAGATCACGTGACCTGGGATAGATTAAAAATCTGTGAATCTATTATTTACCTACTCTTAAAACTGGGGAACAGTACCAGGTTTTAATGTACTTCAAAAAATGTTGAAAAGAAAGAGAAATTAGATGACGTCTTTTAAATGTTTGAAACAGCTTAGAATTGGGATGTGCTGGTTTAAAAATGTAATATTAATAAAAATATTTTATGGAAAACAAACCATATTAAATATGTTTTACATGACTGTACATGTTCAACCTATAGCAGACTGCTTACTGTCTGGGGGGCAAAAGAAAGGGAGGAAAGGATACAATTTGGAACTCTAAACTTTAAAAAAATATTTAAAACTGTTTTTTATATGTAATTAGGAAAAAATAAAGTACAAATAAACCATATTTTTACATACTCTCCAAGATTCTCCCAGTCATAAGCTCAATGTAAATATGAAGTATCCATAGTAATACCTTATGTAAAACATGCAATACTATATATTTGCCAAGGCTCTCCTTTATTTTCCCAAATCATCCACAATTCAAAATTGATAGCTCAGAGCAAACAAAACCTGCTGAGGGTGAGTATTAAGCTTGGCTAAGAAGTATAAAGTTGAATTGTATACCCTAAAGGAACTTGTCAAATGAGAAACATGTAACCAAAATATCAAAACATATACAGTAAACCCATTTAACTATAGAACTTGAAAAATGCAGTCCTCTGGCTAATTGAAAGTAAGTCAATTCATTATCTATTTATTAAGCGCCTACTGTGCAAACAACATTCCATCTCGTGACTCTGGGCATTTCCCCTGGCTGTCCCCCACACCTAGAATACTCCCCTCCTCACCTGCACCTTCAGATTTCCCAGGCTTCTATCAAGTTTCAGATAAAATACCACCTTCTAGAGGAAGCCTATGCCAATACCCCTAATACAAGTGACATCTCTCTGTGATTATCTCCACTTTATACTGTTTATATCTTCTTCATACATAGTTTGGATGTAGTCTCCTCTATTAGACTGTGAGGTCCTTGAGATCAGAGGCCGTAATTTACCTTTCTCTGTATCCCAAGTGCTTAGCAAAATGCATGGCTCACAGTAGGTGCTTAATAAATGCTTACTGACCAACACTAGGCTATGTGTTGAAGTATGCCATATACATAGGTGCCAGATCATACATTATCAATTTTCAAAAAAGATACATTTACTATATTAAACTATACTGACCTTCATCCTTTCTTTATTATACAGAAGGTACAGCACCAAGAAATACCAGTCAATCCTATAGACATAGAAGATTTCAGAAACTGGATTTTTGGTTTTTGTCACGCCCCGCCCCGCCCAGTGCCTAATACGCTGCCTGGCACATAAGAGCCATGGAATAAATGCTTACTGACTGATTAAAGCTGCACTGACCCTAGATTGGAGTTCTTCACCTTGTCAGTGCTGGTGAGGCTGCAAGACTCAGAATGTCTAAAATGCAAAAAATGTAAAAGAAACCAATTATATTGAATTAAAAATGTGATTTTTTCCCCATCCAAGTTCAAAGACCCCCCCAAATCTATGCAGGTACCCCATATTAAGCCATATCCTAGAAGTTACTCAACTTGACTAAGTCCCCGATATTAATTTGTCTGCTTATGTCTTTTTTTCTCTTATAAAATCAGAACCCGGAGGGGGTAAAGAAGGACAAGGGTAAAGATGAGGGGAAGTAAACAAAAAAACTATTCCGGTTACTAGGATTATAGACGAACGGAAGTTTGTATTATAACCTGAAGACAACACATCCTCATCTGGCTGGGTCTGCCATTTCATTAAGAGACATGAGGTTGGTTGGCTTGAGGCTTGGTGTTGAAGAAGGGATGTTTGATGTGGGCCGGGGAGCACCAAATGACCCAAACATGAAAGATCAGTCAGAATCAGAAATGGATTGGATAAAATACAACTGAGTGACAACAAATAAGCAGGTTTGTCTAACACTGAGTTAGGACAGGGGTTTTAAATCAAGGGGATTTACTCTGTTAAGTTTGAATTCAAAGGGCTACACTTGGGGATCTAGAGGGCCACAGGTTCCCTAACCCTGAGTTAGGTGGTGCAGTAGGTAGTGTCGGGCCTGTAGTCAACAAGACTTCTTGCTGAGTTCAAATCTGGCCTCAGACACTTACTAGCTGTGAGACCCTGGGCAAGTCACTTAACCCTGTTTGCCTCAGTTTCCTCATCTATAAGATGAACTGGAAAAAGAAATGGCAAACCACTTTAGTGTCTTTCCCCAGAAAACCCAAAATGGGATCACAAAGAGTCAGACACAACTGAAAACAACAACAACTAACATTCAGAGAACAGACAGGAGACACAAAGTGAAGCAGAACTGAGTGTACTGACGGCTATATCGTCACAATTTGATGTGGAACACTATGGGAATCCATTAAGCGTTTTGAGGAGGCATGTAAAAGTCCAAGTTCCAGATGCAAAAATGAGCTAAAGAACCAAATTTCAGGGCAGCCTCCATCAGTGTTCAGCTTTTCACTGGGCTTAACCACTCAGAGGGTGGTCATGGAAATCATACACATACATACATACACACACACACACACACACACACACACACACACCCCTGCATAAGGCATCAAGAGTCATCATAAATCCTGATAACAGACTATTTAATTTATGGGCATCCCAGAGCTCAAGCCTTTAATTTGCATCCTGGTCATTAAACCCTAGCAGAGCAGCTTAGCTAAGAAGTATTCTTTAATGGAAAGTGCATGCCACCTGTCTGGAAGAGCATCCTTTCAGAGACACTGTGGCCATTACCCTCACTGATCTGTGAATCAGCACAGAAGCTACGCTTAGACTCCAAACTTCTAAAATTAGCCTGCACCATCGCTGGTTTTCTTTCCCGGGTAATTGTTGTCAGTTACTAGCAATGGAGACGTACTACACACACATCCAGACATTGTAAATCTATAGCAATGAGCCATCTAATGAGCTACATAAAAAACCTAATGACTTTTAGGTAATGACTTTTAGAATGCTCTTACCCATATTTTCAGAAATTCCCTTTAGAAAGAGAGAAGGGAAAGGAATAAGTCTTTATACAGTACCTACTACACGCTAGGCACTGTGATAACCACTTTTTAAAAAAATAATAAATAACTTATTCAGTGCCATGTCAATAGAGCTACCAAAAAATTGTTTTACAGAGCTGGATAAAACAATAACAAAATTCATCTGGAAGAACAAAAAGTACACGATATCAAGGGAATTAATGAAAAGAAATGCTAGGGAAGGTGGCCTAGCCATACCAGATATCAAACTGTATGATAAAGCAGCAGTCATCAAAACTACCTGGTACTGGCAAAGAAACAGAGTGGTAGATCAGTGGAATAGGTTAGGTACACGAGACGCAGAAGTCAACAACTACAGCAATCTACTCTTTGATAAACCCAAAGAGTCCAGCTTCTGGGCTAAGAATTCACTATTCCACAAAAACTTCTGGGAAAATTAGAAAATGGTATGGCAGAAACTGGTCATAGACCAATATCTTACACCGTATACCAAAATAAAGTCAAAATGGGTTCATGATTTAGGAATAAAGGCTGATACTATAAGCAATCTGGGACAGCAAGGAATAGTTTACCCATCAGATTTATGGGAAAGGGAAGAATTCATGACCCAAGGAGAGATACGAGCATTAAAAAAATGCAAAATGGATAATTTTGATTATGTTAAATTGAAAAGTTTTTGTATAAACAAAGATTAGGAGGGAAGCAGAAAATTGGGAGAAAATCTTTACAACCAGTGTCTCTGATAAAGGCCTCATTTCTAAAATATACAGGGAACTGAGCCAAATTTGCAGGAACAAAAGCCATTCCCCAATTGGGAAATGGTCAAAGGATATGAACAGGCAGTTTTCAGAGGAAGAAATTAAAGATATCTATAGGCATATGAAAAAATGCTCTAAATCACTATTGATTAAAGAAATGCAAATCAAAACAACTCTTAGGTACCACACCTCTCCTGTCAAATTGGCTAACATGACAAAACAGGAAAATGATAAATGCTGGAGAGGATGTGGGAAAATTGGAACACTGTTACATTGCTGGTGGAGTTGTGAACAAATCTAGCCGTTCTGGAGAGCAATTTGGAACTATGCCCAAAGAACTATAAAAATGTGCATACCCTTTGACCCAGCAATACCACTTCTAGGGCTGTATCCCAAAGGGATCACATAAGTGGGGAAAGAGACCTGTATGTACAAAAATATTTATAGCAGCTCTTTTTGTAGCGGCAAAGAATGGGAAATCAAGGGGATGCCCATCAACTGGGGAATGGCTGAACAAGTTGTGGTATATGAATGTAATGGAATAGTATTGTGCTACAAGAAAAGGGGAAGATATGGACTTCATAATAACCTGGAAAGACCTACATGATATGATGCTTAGTGACAGAAGCAGAACCAGAAGAACATTGTACATGACCACAGACATATTAGTTCTGTGATGACTAACTTTGATAGACTTGGCTCTTCTCAGCAATACAAGGCTCAAAGACAGCTCCAAAGGACTCATGATGGAAAAAGCGAGCTACATCCAGAGAAAGAATTGTGGAGTCTAAAGGCACACTTTATGCTCTCTTTTCTTCCCCTTCTTTTTTGGTTTTGTTTCTTCTCTCTCATGATTCATTCCATTAGTCATAATTCTTCTTTACAACTTGACTATTGTGTAAATAAGTTTAATGCAAAGGCTTATGTAGAATCTATATCGGACTACATGCCGTCTTGGGGGGGAGGGGGGAAGGGAGGGGAGGGAAGGGAAGAAAATGTGAAACTCAAGAACATGTAGAACTGAGTCTTGTAAACTAAAAATAAAAAATCTCATTAAAAAAATAAATATTATCTCATCTGACTCAACAACCCTTCACAGTAGGTGCTAGCATTACTTCCATCTTAAATTTGAGGAAACTGAGATGGATAGAGGTTTACTTATTTGCTGAGGGCTACACTGCCAGTAGGACGTATATGAGACCAAATTTGAACTCAGATCTTCTTGACTACAAGCCTAATGCCCTATATACTCTACCACAAGACTATTCTGCTGTTTCACCTCCCACCAAGTTGCCAGAAGTATTTAGAAACCTTACCCTTTCATTTTCATACATCTTATGCATGCATCATATTTACTATAGACCCAATTCAATGAAGACAATATACACTGCCAACCACAACATAAGCAGAATCTAAGAGTTGTGGATAATACTGGAGTGTTCTGCAAACATAAATCACCCAATCTGTTGTTCTCAAGGCCCTTAAATGAGGACAGAAGCCCTCATCGATAAAGTAAGCATACGGATTCTACCAAGATAATTTATGAAGGTACCATACAAGACATGATGATTTAACAGCACATATATCAAGGCACAATGGTACAGAGGCCATCCATAAAATCCAAGTGGTAAAATCAGACCATCAGAATGTTCTGTTAAATTAGTCAAGTCAACAAGCATTTATTAAGCACCCACTATGTCTAGGCCAGGGGTGGGGAACCTGCGGCCTGGAGGCCACATGTGGCCCTCTAGGTCAAGTTTGGCCCTTGGACTCAGTCAAAGGGCTGCGCTTGAGGACCTAGAGGAGTCCTCAAGGGGACCACAGGTTCCCCACACCCAGTCTAGACTCTATGCTAGGCACAGTGCTAGGGATACAAAAAAAAGGCAAAAAATAGTCCCTGCTCTCAAAGAGTTCACTGCCTAATGGATGAACCAACTATGTACAAATAAGATACAAAGAGGACAAATTGGAGGTAATCTCTGAGAGAAGGCACTAAGATTATGAAGGACTAGGAAAGGAGGACTAGAAGGGCACAATGATTAAGGAAGACTTTTCAAAAAGTGAGACTTTAACTGAGACTTCAAGGAAATCAGGAAGCTAAGATGTGGAAGCAAGGAGGAAGAGAGTTCCAGAAGTGGGGGAAGAGCCAGGGAAAACATTCAAAGTCAAGAGATGGAGTGTTGTGTGTTCAAGGAACAGCAAAGAGACCAGTATGACTAGATCACAGAGTACACAGAGGGGAGTAAGGTGTAAAAAGACAAAGAAGGAAGGTCATAAAGGGCTTTAAAAGCCAGAGGATTTGATATTTGATCTTGGAGGTAATAGGGTGCTGGGGTTTACTGACTAAAAGAGGGGCTGTGCTATAAGTTAACCTGTAGGAAAAAATGAGGGAACAAACATGAAGTGCTTTATAAACTTCAAAGTGCTATGTAAATGCTAGCTATTATTATTAGTTATCATTACCCAAAGTAGTTATCTGCCATTCTGAGGGTTCAGGAAGAATGTGGGGAGCTTGCCATTTTAAACTCCACTCATGGACACACCAACACCAGAGAGTCAATTTGCAAAGTGTGCAAGGGGACTAGAAGACAAAGAAGTGGATCTGTATTTTCATGTGATGGAAGGAATAAAACCATCAAAGAATGAACAAAGTCCAAGCCCAGCCAACATCCTTTAGGAAAGGGATGGGGGGGAGGTTGACCTGGTTTGTTGGTTTGTTTGTTTGCAAGGGCCAGAGTATGAATGAAAATGAAAAGAGAGCCAAGACAAGGCTGAATTCTGTGACCTACATTTAAAGTAAAGTGAGCCATGGGGCAAGAGCCTGGTTTCACTGCTGCACTCAGCACAGAGGTGCCATTTAAAACTACCTACGTGACCAAAGGAAACATATATATGGCAAGGATAGAAAAGCAGAGCGAACTCCCCCCACCCCCCCAAAAAAATTTCATAGCAAAATGTCAAAATTCCACAGCAACAAAAATCAAAATGACAGGTACTAGCGTTAAACAGGCACTATGTATCAAATAGCATTACTCTGTTTGCAGATGCAAACAGGATGACATCTGTTCTCAAAGGCCTTCTAGTGGGTCACTAACACGAGGCTGCAGCATCAGGGCCTAGCAGGCAGGGGAAATTTTCCTGTAAAGTCACCAGGAATGGTATTAGGAATATGTGATCCTGCTCACACAGCCCTTCAGGAGGCTTGGAAGGTCTTGAAAACTTAGGAAGTATCCCCAAAGGCTTAAGAAGACCCATGAGGAACTTTCCATGTTTCTGTTGATTCATAGAGAAATAGGGGACTATGGTGAACTGCTGCATATGTTGCCAGATGTGAGTACAATAACACTTAGCTTTTGTTTAACTGTTTCTTTCCTTCATTACAAGGAAGGATTTAAAGGTGGGGGAAGGAAGAGAGATTAATCAAGGTATGAGTAAAAACAAGAAAGCATCAATAAAACTTTTTAAAATGTTTTAAACAGGAAATGGAGATGTGGTCCTGGAGATTTAAAGAAGGAAAGTGTCTGATAACCTTAAATTTGTAGTTACAGTTTTTTTGGATTTGAATTATACCATAAAAAACAGTTTTTCTTTTAAAAAAAAATCCCTCCTGTATATTCCACCTGGGAGGTTTTCAGAGGCAGGACTACTGTGGGCCATGTGGCCAGGTGATCTTTACTTATAAAGACTGAATTCAAGAAGAGATGGAGGAAAGAACAAATGAATGAGTCAAGGTCACCTATAACCCTCACAACTACCCTCTTCTCCAAAGAAAATCTCTAGTCAGAAGACTACTCAAGTCAAGACTACTCAAGTCAAGCTACAATGATTCAGAATCAGGCCTTTGCCATCAGGATAGAATAATTTCTGGGGAGTACAAAAGTCACAGGGGCTAGGAGTTCACCACGATGTTCACCCCATCTTTCTATCAGACTGCCATAGCAAGGGTAACCAAACCATTTCAAACTCCCCAAGTAACAGCTCTCCACTGCATTCTTTAGTCTTACAGGTCTCTTCAAGGCAGCAAGCTTTCATGACCTCTAAACCATATAAATTCTCCTTAAATTTAAGCCTATGAGTGGGATTAGACATCATTGGTTTTGCTTTTGGTTCTGTTGTGGTTTTTTTTTTTAAACTCCGAGCTGATAATTCATTGCTTCTCCCTGCCATCCACATTTCAGCAGGCTGAGACACCCAATCAGTATAAAATGACACAAGTTCCCAAAGCCAGTAATACATGACTAAACGTCGTAAGAAATGCCAAGTATTTCACAAGACGTAAGGAAGAAAAAGTCAGCAGAGGAAGAAGGGTAAAACATTTCCCAGCTGTACCTGCCTAGAAACAGGGAAATGCAGGGCACTCAAGGATCGGTAGCAGGAAAGCATGTTCTACCAGCTAATGGGGGAGTACCTACTACTTCCCAAGGTTCAGAGTCAGCAGATTTTAGAAGGAGGTACCATTTTTCTTGCCCTACATTTGGCTAAACGTTACAGTTTTAACAAGTAGCTTCCCATGTATTCATCTCACTGGATCATCTCAAGAATTCTGTGAAAGCCATAGACTATTATGTTGCCTTGTATACTATCACCACAGGCCCATGACAGAAGCACAGAGGTCATTTGAGGGTGCTTAGTACATTTTTTTTATTGTTTTGTTAGTGTTATCATCCTCATCTTACACACGGCAAAAGTGAAGCTCAAGTGACTTCCTGGAGATTTTGTTGTTCGCTTGTGTCCAACTCTTCATGACCCCATTTGGGGATTCTTGGTAAAGATGCTGGAGTGAGTTTGCCGCTTCCTTCTCCAGCTCATTTTACAGATGAGGAAACTGATGCAAACAGGGTTAAGTGACTTACCCAGGGTCACACAGCTAGTAAGTGTCCAAGGCCCGATTTGAACTCACAAAGATGAGTCTTCTTGACTCCAGGCCCAATGCTCTAGTCATTGTACACCTAACTGCCCTATGTAATCCTGGAGATTAACTGAGAGAGCTGGAATTCAAACCCAGACCACCTTGTGATTCCTAAACCAATGAATGTTCTGACCACAAGATTGTAAAAGCCAGAATGCGATGAATGAATAAATGGAGGGTGGGGAGAAAACACATTTATTAAACACTTATTACACATCAGGCACTGTTCTAAGGACCTAAGAAATCATCTTATTTCAATCCCCTAATTTTACATCTGAGGAACCTGAAGGGCAGAGATGTTAAGTGACTTATCCAAAGTCACAGCATATGACTTGTACCGCACTACCAACATGACTTAAAGAAGACCAGATGGTTTAAATTTATAGATAACCAACTATAAACATTCCTTATATCCATACCTAAGGATTCCCCAGAAGAAACACCACAATATAAATGCTCAAATAATCTTGACATTAGCCACAGATCAAGGACAAATCTTTGCCATTCTAGCGGAGAAAACTGGGCACAATGAAGCCTTGCTCTTTGCTAGAGAGTGGAATTCAGCATCAGGTAGATTCATTTTAGATTCCTCCTACCCATCCAAGAGAAAACCTAGTCAGGTCCCACAAGAAGGAATCCTACCTCCCATTACCCAACACCAGAATGAGGCTCCTAGATGCACCTCAGTATCCTCTCTAACCTTACAGCCTAAAGAGCAGGTACCACAACTACAACCCTGGAGCAGTTCCCTAACCTAGCATCTGTTAACATGCTTTTAAAAACATTTTGATAATTATATATCAATAAATTTAGTTTCCTTTGTCATCCTAGGTATTTTATTTAATGCACTTAAAAATGGTATTCTGAGAAGGGCTTCACCACGACACACACTTTCTGCCTTAGAAAAAGAAGAAAACAGCAACAGAGAAAGAACAGAACAGTCTGGGGACAGGTCTAGCTGTTTTCTTCTATAAGGAAGACTGCTTGACTTTCCCATGCTTATGACTTCTCCAGCTTTCAAGAATCCTACAGTCATGGCCTCAAAGATAAATCTGCCCACATGTCTTATCTGGCCCAAAGCAGGTTTCACCATGCCTCCCAGTAAGCTAGCCACAACCTCCTGGCTCACCAGGAAACAGAAAAAAAAAAAAAAAGATTCCCTGGTTTAGCATTTAGACCTATAACTATTACCAAAAAAAAATGCATTCCTTAACCTCTGAGGTTGTAGGAAAAAAGATGGCAAGAAGAAACAGTATGTGTCTTTCTCTTAACCACACCACCCCCCAAAAAATCATTATTCTGGTTGCTTCTGCGAAAACTCCTATTATCCTTGAGGGCTCTCTAGTTAAGAGAACCTAAGTTTAGGACTTCAGCAATTGGGATGGGGAACTTGAGGGGATAGCTATTCCCTTCACAATCTCTAACTCCTCTCCCTCTTTGCTTCCACGCCCCATGGCGTGGTATCTGATGGATTCCCAGTAGCTGGCCCCACTCCGTGCTGTGCAAATCTTATCTTCTCCATTTTTGCCAGAGGGTCAAGGGAATAGCTCATTATTTGTGTGTTGTTTATCACTCACAATCTGTTTTCATTATGTTCAAGCACCCAGAGGCTTGAGCAACATAACTTTATAAATTGGAAAACTTTCTTTTTTTAAAAAAAGACAAATTTAGATTGTGTCATCATTTAACTACATTCCCTGGCTAAAAGGTCCCCTTTTCTCTAGTTCTCCCGATCGCCATTCCAAATCCTCCTTTTCAAAAGGCACTGCTTTAAATCTCCTGACTGCAAAGAAAAACTGATTACACATAGCATGTGTTTTCTTTTGCATCCAAACAGTGGTCACATCCCCAGATGTGCTGCTGACACAGGTTAAAACTATTGGATCGACATCAAGTTAGACACAGACCCAGTGATTATACTGCACTCACTACCTTTTTGACAAGACAAGCAAGACTGAACAATAGATAAAGCATATGGAGGTAGGACCAGGGCCTAAATGGGGGAGAGTGGTCTGATCTCTCAACCACAGGACATTCCATGTCTGAGGAGACAGAGTACATATACCTACCTGTTCCAACTGGTTTTCTTGACCCATCCTGAAGGAGAAGGGATTGTCCTCTCTACCCTACAACTTCCCTCAATACCTTCTCTGGTTCAGCCCACTTCTGCTAACATTTGATTTGGATACTGCAAGCAATAAAAAAAAAAAATCTGGGGCAACCTGTAAAACATTCAGTCCTGATAAGGGTTCCAGCTTGATCAATCAATTCCAATCATCCCAGAAAAAATGCAGCTACATCCAAGCTGATCAAGGAGAGGTAGAACAAGAAGTTGTTGTGGAAGTAGATGCTGAGAGTAAAGGCTGGTTTCTACCTCTAACAGCCATGTGCCACAACAGAGAGAGAAAGAGAAAGAGACAGATAGAGACAGAGACACAGAGAGAGCCGAAGTCCACTATAAAATCACCCAGGTCAAAGTTCAAATGCCTGTTTGCTACTTATTCATCCAAGCTATTCACATCTCACCTATCAACAGTGGTACACATACACTACTCAGCACATTTTGGTCACCCATGCAAACAGTTAACATAGCATTAACATCCCTTGCTATCAATGGGCTACATTTCCTTGATGACTCCTATATATAGCCCCATATGCCAAATAATACAAGGATACCCAGTTGTTAGTTAAAAAAAAGAAAGAAATGAATCATACAAACATGATAGAATACTTCAAACAAGTAGATAAAAACTAGTGTCAGACTCAAGTAATCATAGTCTCACCAAACAAAACAGATTATCTGATATATAAGGGAATTAAATAATTAATTAATTAAACCACCACTCTAACTTCTTTAACTAGATAGAGAAAGGAGGCTTGATCTATTGCCTGGAACAGGGGCAAAGGGTAGAAGCATCAGGTTTGACAAAGTTAAAAATTGGTGGTGTTACCTTGGGGAAGTCAATTATCTGCTGTGTGTTTCCATTAATTCCATTAGCTAGCATCTTTTACTTACCTCACAAGGATGCTGAGCTGATTAATAAGAGTCTTATAAGCTGTTCCTTTGAGATACTGGGTAAAAGGCACTACTTAAGTACAGCTCACTCTTCAGGAATTGTAGGCTCCACTCTCCCGGACTAAACAATAGCACTACCCAGAGGCAGCTGCATTTCAAAGTAAAGTTCTCACAAATCCCCTCCCTCCCTTTCTCCTTCCCTTTCTCCTACCCCATCCACTGCCAACAACATAAAAGAGATGGGAGCTTTAATATGATTACATTTTTAAAGCATCAGAGATGCACACAGCAAAGGCATCCTTGAAATACAAATCATCAATTTTTTTGGAATAGAGCAGAACGGGGGGGGGGGGGAATTCCATATAAATGTAAATGAAATGTAATTTTAAACAATGTCATGCAGAATTTGATTTGGCACACGCATTCATATCCAAAAATAAATAAATAAATACCAGCAGCCAAAGTTTTAACAGCCCTGTTCTGGAGAAATATCCATGATGGCTTTCAGCACCTATATTTTTAATCTGCAAACCGAGATCCGCTTGGTTTCCTAACTCCTGCTAAAGGGGGAATAACTGTTTTGTGATAAGTTATTTAACAGGCAGGGCACACAATGACAAGCTCTGGCTGGATAGCTGAGGCAGCAGAAATACAAGTCAGTCTGTATGTCAGACAATTCCAAAAAGGCAAACAACTCAAGCCCTGTTTTCCCACGATGGAAAAACTCATGGTGAAAAGAAATTGACAAAATTTGGATTTGTATTCTTGTGCGAAAAAAAAAATCTAGATCCGTTTACACAAAGAATATCTATATGCAATTATTTAAATCTTACCTTAACTTTCATTCCATGTTTTTTTTTATACTGACCTTTCTTATGCACTTTACATGTAGGCTCAAAGAAAAAATTTTTTAATAATCAAGAAGGTGAATTTGGGAGGGATTTCCCAGTACCATAAATCCACTGAGACAATTCAAGAATAACTGGGATTACACAATTTTCTACTACATCAGGAAATTCAGTACAGCAGGAGATTCTATTCATTCCACAAGAAACACTCTTAGTTCTTTTACTTTTTATATCAGGGTCCAACACATGAAGTTAATGAGTCTTTTACTGCAATTTCAGAAGCTATTTCATTTACACACCTCTTCCTCTACAGACAATCACTAAACCATTCTGAGGGCTGGGATTAAATTTTATGGTTCGTTGACAGAAAGAATAGAATCCCAAATCACCAACCCATGTATAATTGTTAATTTCCCCCCACTTGTTTCTACACGGTCTCCGTACTTTCCTCCTGCCACCAGCCCAAAACAAACCTCCTGAATTTTTCATCTGGGGCTATGCTTCTGGGGTTAACAGAGAAGATCTGTATGTGACCATCACTAAGTTGAATCTGCCAGTTTGTGCAATCACAGAGGACTAGCTATTTGGAAGGACTACAAGGTCTTGAGAAAGCATCACATCAATTAATAAAATAGGCAAAATGATGGAAGAGAATATCATCAGCTTTTCTACATGGTACTCAGCACTTGACTGGCTTATCTCTTCACCACAAGCTTCCAATCTTCAGGTCCTTCCTCTATGGATACCAGTACTTCCTAACCTGTTTAGGCACAAGATTCCTACGTATTAAATCATAAATTCCTTAAAGACAGGGACCACAACTTTTGTGTCTTTGTGTCTCCCTCACTCCCTGTCCTAGTACTCTGCCCATGACAAGCAGATTACCTATTGAATGAACAATTGTTCAACAAATCCCAGCTTAATATCATACAGTGTAATGGACTGATTGCCACTTATAGGTTGCTCACTGCCTTTCTGCATAGTATCTCACTTTTAAGGGTTCACAAGATCAAACAAGAGATATCAAAAAAAAATTTTAATTAAAAAGAGTTCATACGATTATAGATATGGATTATAGATTAATTATAGATTTGGATCTGGAAAGGAGCTTGAGGATGCAACTCCTTAAGTCCAATCTCTTCATTTTACAAATCAACTGAGAACTAGGTGACTTGCCCAAGATCCAGATTCATTTCGACAAATATTAAACACCTACTATATGCAAGGAATTGATGACACATATATTCAAAAATACAGCCTCTGCCTTCCAGGGATGTTCAAAAATACTGGCAGCTATGTGGCAGTGGAGAAAGCCCTGGGCCTGGAGTCAGAAGACCCAAGTGCAAGTTTAGTCTCAGACACCTATTAGCTTTGTCACTTAACCTGTCAACATGAGTTTCCTATATTACATTGTTTCCCAACTATAAAATGGGAATTAATAATAGCACCTACCTCCCACTGTGGTGGTGAGGATTAAATAAGATCATATTTGTAAAGGGCTTAGCACACTGCCTGAAATATAGTAGGCACTTAAAAATGCTTGTTTCCTCCTTCCAAGTAAATGTTAGGAAACTATTAAAAGCATAGAATTCAAATAATATCTAGCTTGAAAAACTGCAAGAAGGAGAGATCACTCTTTAGCTGGTGAAAGAGATTAGGGAAAGCAACCAATTTAAAGCTTTTCATAAAAATATGAAATCACTTCTCCATGCACAGTATTTGTGTTTTCTCTCCCTATAACAATGTGAGCTCCTTAAGAACAAGGACTATCTTGCTATACTATGTGTATTCCTAATGCTTTGCTCTTGGTGCTCTTAATGGCATAATACATGCTTTTTCAATCACTCATTCATGCATTGTTATTGTTTTTAAATAAACTCTAATACAGAGAGAATGGGAACTGGACTGTGAAGCATGCTAATCAGCCTGTAGAAAGCTGAAGTTTTCATTTCAGTCCCTCTAGATGGGGCAAACTGATTTAAGTGGCCAAGAGTCCAACAGACAGCCTAGATACATCTGGTAACCCCTCCAACAGAGAATGAATGAAGCAACCATACCTAAATAGCTACATATTCAAGGGTCAGATTAAAGGAGGAAGTTCAGTGCCAAAACTTGTCAGTTTCTAATTAGCTCTGTTTGGTTACAAGATATGACTCAAATGCTACAACTAAAGGGAAACTGAAATATATCAAATAGCTTTAACTCAGAATTTAACTGAATGTCAGCACAATTTCACAGCATAATGAACGGTTCTTTGCTTTTTGCAAAGGATAGCACCATTTTTAAAAGCTAGAAAACCATTTAAAAAAAATAAAAACACAAAATCTGTGCCAGCATACAACAATGCATTCTA
Organism: Trichosurus vulpecula; assembly: GCF_011100635.1. NCBI lineage: Eukaryota > Metazoa > Chordata > Mammalia > Diprotodontia > Phalangeridae > Trichosurus > Trichosurus vulpecula. The sequence goes on along the minus strand of NC_050576.1, from coordinate 153,971,654 downwards.
CAATAGTGGCTTCATTGCATTTTGTTTCATCGGGAGCACTGAATTTGGTTCACACTGAAGGTAACATTTCAATACGGATATGGATAAAGAAAGCTGGAATCTCCTGCACAGTAAAATAATGTGTGCCTAGTTTAGTTTTCATGATTTCTATATATATTAATCCCTCAGTCATTTAAAAAAGAAAAGCAAACATCGGCACAACACGAGGAAAAGGCCCTGGAAAATTAAGGCGCACGAGGGAACATGTTTCACTTAGCCGTGGGATGAAGCAAAAGGAAACAGCTCAACCAGTTGTTAAGAAATTGAGAAAGGGAGAAAACATGAACATGACTGGCTCCTAGGGGAAGGACATACACATGACAAGTTTCTACTCTAGGGGGAATTAGGTTACAGAATAAGCCGTTGTGACCCACTCCCCAAAAGAAACAGAAAAAGTGTAGACAGTATACGGCATAAAAACTAAGGTTCCCCCCGCAGAGTGAGAAAGGAGAAAGAAAAGAGACAGGCTGAGGGGGAAGGGGAGGAGGAGAGGAGAGACTGCAACTAGTGTCATGCAGCTGAAAGGACCTCTAAGAAACAAGTTAAACTCTTGTTTCTACAAAATATATAGCATTTTAGAGGCAACAGCCTCTCTCTTCCTCTCCTCCCCTTCGGCTTTTGTCTCTTCCCGACCCTCTTTCCCAGAAACTTTCCAAGGAGCTGGGCTGAAGCTGCTGCAGTTGAACAAGGGAATCCACTTGAATGAAAAGGGGACCAAGAAGAGGAGGGAGGGAAGGAGGAAGGGAAGGAGAAAGCAATCTGCCTTTAAAAGGCCCCTGGGGTCTGATGTGCCTCCACCTTGCAGTTTCTATATCTCAGCAGCTAATTACAGCAAAGGGGCCAATTCTTCCTTGGTGCTCAGGGAGGACCCTACTGAGTGAAGGGCAGGAAGGAGAAATAGGTTTAAAACGATGGGGAGAAATTAAGTCTCCAATACTTTCTCTGTCAGAGAGGAGTCAAAGGAAAAAATAAAATAAATTGAATTAAAAGGTTTCTTCCTTGATTTCCGCCCCGCAAACAGCCCGGGGATAGGGGAGGTTATAAGTCAGGCATGGTGCAGACTGAGAGGCAAATCAGACAGACAGGAGTCTTCGGGGATGAGGTCCAGGGGAAGTGGAAGGAGGACGGAATGGGGCAGGACGGACCTCGGGGCAAGTCAGGAAGAATCCCGAGCCCCCACCCAGGAGAAGCTGGGAAAGGGGGGGAATCAAAGGAGTCCCATTTCAAGTCAATTTCCCAAGGGAGAGAGAAGCGGGTGCCCTGAGCGCCAGGACCCGGGGTGCGCAGGCACCGGGAACCGGGAGCCTGGGGCTCGCTCTTCACCCACCTTCTTGCCGGCTCCGCCGCTGCTCCCGCCGCCGGCCAGCGCCGTGCTGCCCCCGGAGTACATGTAATAGGCAATGCCCAGCACCCAGAGGAAGGCGAAGCAAAGCAGCATCCGCGATCGCCGCCGCATTCTCCTGAGTCGGCGGGGCGCTCCGGCCGCCGGGGCTGCTCCGGGAGTCCTCCCTCCGGCCGGGGAGAAGGAGGAGAAGAAGGAGGAGGAAGGGAGAAGGGGAGGGGGCGGAGGGCGGCGGCAGCGGCTCCCGCGGCTCCTCCTCCGGCCGTGGCGGCGCTGGCGGCGGCTGCTCCTCCTGCAGCAGCGGCGGCGGCGGCGGCGGCGGCGGCGGCGGCGGCGCCCGAGCCAGCTCCCCCCGCCCCTCGGGTGTGCGCAGCGGCTCTGCCGTCTGCAGCCTCCCCCGCCTCCCTCCTCCCCTCCCTCCCAGGCCAGAGGCGGCGGCGGCGGCAGCGGCCAAAGCAGGAAGAAGCGGCCCACATCAGCACCGAGAGGGGTCAGGGAGCAAAGGGCGACCAATCCGCGGCTGCTGTGGGGGCTGGTGGGTTGGGACTGGAGGAGGGGATTAGAGGTGTCTCCATGGCTGCAGCACGCTGGGGCTCAGCCGGGGGAGGGCAGCAAGACAGGAGGAGGAGAAAAGAAGAGCTCTTCCCCAACCCTTCTCCAATGGGTTCCTCCCCAGCCACCCCCTTCCTCTCCTCCATCTCCTCTCCCTGCTTCTCCTCTCCCTTTCCATCTCCTCTCCCTTTCCATCTCCTCTCCACCTCTCTACTTCTCTCCCTCTTACTCTCTTCTCCCTCTCTCTGCTTCTCCCCTCCCTCTTTCTCTTTTCTTTCCCTCTTTCTTTCTCTTCTCTACTCTTTCCCTCTGCTCTCTCATTTTCTCTCCTTTCTTTCTTGCCCTCTTTTCTTATCTTCTTCCCCTCCCCCTCCCAGCTCCCGCACACGCGCCAGCCAGTCCTTTCTCTTTTGCACGCGCACACATTCGTCCAGGGTGAATGACAGGAGGTCCCCACCGCACGCAGAACGCAGCACGCGAGCGATTCGGGAAGATTGGCCCCTCCCTCTACCTCCAGCTACACTTTTCGTAGGCTCGGGTCACTGTCGCCTCTCGGGCGTGCTTTGAAAGTTCTCGGAGAGCTTTGCAGTTATTAGCCAGGAGTCCTAAATTCTTTTGTGCAAGCCCCCGTCTGGACGAGACTTCCCCACCACGACCACTTCTCCCCTAGCTTATCTTCGTTTCCTCTTCTTCCTTCCCCCACAGGGCAGAGTTCCTCCAGGTGTTGCATTTTTGGCAGAGATATTGAGACTTTGTGGGTAAAAGCTAAGGAAGTAATTTCTCAGAGCTAACTTTTTTAAGGGTCATGGATATTTTTTTTAATGAATGTGGAGTAAAGGGGACGAAAAAAATCTTTTCTTTAGATAACTCAGAGATCGATTTTTTCCCCCAACAAAATAGTAGCTAGCAAATTTAACATCTTTCGACCAGAACCCTGTCTAGGAGAGAAAAGGAACCACAGTTAAGATTAAAAACTATCAGTTTTTGAGACTGTCCTTCAAACCAGGTCTATTGGGAATTCAGATTTCCTAAGTTTGAAGGAAAAAGACATTCTGTTTCTCACGTAGTGCTGTAATGTTTCCAAAAGCTTTTTTTCTTTTTTAACAATTCCATGAGACAATACAATTATCATCATCCTTTTGCAAGTGAGGAAATTGAGTTACAGAACATTGAAATGATTTCTCCAAGGTCACACAGCTAGCTAATTCTAGATCCAGGAGCAGAACCCAGCTTTCCTAATTTCCCTTTCCAGCATTCTTTCCACTAAAATAGCTAGCACTCTACTACCTACTCTATTCTATATTGGCAGCAAGTATAATTTAACAGTTTGAACAAGGTGTTTTTAGCACACAGTTAATTTCACCATCCTTTTCCTTTCCTCCTCCTTTCCTCCTTACTCGTAAACAACTTGTATTTCTTGTAGCATTTTTTAATGTAATGGGTTGTGTAATAAACTCTCAATAGGTGTTGTTTTACCCTGATTACCCTTCGATCATAATGCCCTGCTGAATAGGATCATGGCTGTCATCTATCAATGTAATATTTTCATCCCAAAGGCCCTTAGGGCTTTTTTTCTGATAATACACAATAGTAACTTCAGCTACTTGTAGGTACCCATAAATAAGGCTAGAGTATTTCTTTTGTACTTTCACAATGCTAGTCAACTGATTTCAGGAGATATCCTATAAAAATGAAAGCTTAGGATGTTAGGAGCAGCTAGGTGGCAGTGGATAGAGGGCCTGGAGTCCCAAAGATGAATCTTTGTGAGTTCCAATCCGGCATCAGACACTTACTGGCTGTGTAACCCTCGGTCAAGTCACTTAACCCTGTTTGCCTCAGTTTCCTCATTTGTAAAATGAGTTGGAGAAGGAAATGGCAAACCACTCTAGTATCTTTGCCAAGAAGACCCCAAATGGGGTTACGGAGAGTCGAACATGACTGAAACCACTCAACAACAAAAGGATGTTACTTTCCAATTAACCAGCCAGTGAACATTCCTTAACAAGGAAACACTGGAGGAGCCAAAGGTAATATTATGGATATGCATATATGTATATGTCTGTATATACATATACACATGTATACATATATGTATGTGTTTGAGCCTGTGATTTTATCTGTGTAGGGAGCTCCCTCTAAGGAAATTCCGTCTACCAGTGCAGATGTGAAACTCCTGCAATTTATCGTCCTAGAGTATTATCTAGGGCACTGAAAATTTAAGTGATTTGCCCAAGGAAATATAACTAGTGTGTATCAGAGACAGAAATTGAACCTACATTTTCCTAACTCTGAAGCTGGCCCTACACACACACACACACACACACACACACACACACACACACACACACGTACATGCACACGCACACGCACACATGCACGCACGTACGTACCTTTTAAACATTTAAACTGTTAAATAGCACCTTATTGAAAGTATTAAAACCATATTGTTAGAAAGCCAAAGAAAAACAGTACAATTATAGACTACCAATGTCGTACTACCAGTAGGTCACAGAACCATGCAGCAAAGTTGATCTTCAGTCTTTTCAAAGTAACCTTGTAAGTGAAGCAGATAGGTAGATGGGATTGATACTTAGTTGTTTGTGGATAGAGGACTACACGCCACCCCCCACCACTCCAACCCCAAATAAGCTGAACTCACAAAATGTTTGGTCAGTGAGTACCAGGTTCTGGAACTGAAGCTAGCAACAATCCACGCACAATGGATGAGATTAGTCCTCTGCTGGGACCTTCCCAGAAATAATCCATCCTACAATGTCATTTGAAAATTGTTCTTTGATAGGATTAAGGTTCCAGGAAATAGCCATCCTAAAATGCAATTAATGTAAAATAAACCATAATCTGGGAAAATAACAAGTTATAAGAGTATCTTTTAATGGCACATGAAAAGGACAAAATGGATAATCCTTGAAGAGTCTAGAAAGCTTTCTTTGTTGATAAAGAAAAAGGAGGTTGGATTATGTGATATCTAAGGTTCCTTCCAACTCCCCAAATCCATGAGACAGTGTAAAGAACACTGAATTTGGAATCATAAGAGCTAAGTTAAAGTTCTGACTCTGCTACTACCTCTGTGACCCTGGGCAAAACATGTGACTTCTCTGGGTATCTATTATGTTCCTAATTTGTAAAATTAAGAGGCTAAACTAGATGTCCTCTAAGATACTTTCTAGCTCTAAAGCTATGATTCCCAAAAGGAAACAAGAGAGTAAGAATTTGTCAGTATCTCTCTATCACTCAACAAAAGAGAGGGTGCCTTGAATCCTGATGACTACATTATTTAGATAGTAATAACCCCTAGAGAATATTATGGTGCTAGTAGAAATAATAAAAGAATTTTAAAAAAAATCCTGGTTAGTATGAACTGGCACAGAGTGAAGTGAGAACAACCAGGAGAACAATTTATACATGGACAATGAAACTATTGAAAAAAAAAAACTGAAAAACTTAGGAACCCTGATCAAAGCTATAACCAACTATACTTCCAGCAGGCCTATGACAAGGCATGAAACCCACCTCCTGACAGAGAGGTAATATACTTAAAGGTAGAAAAATATGCTGTGCAGAATCCTTTTGCTTGACTTTGCTTATTTGTTACAAGGTTTCTTCCTTCCTCTCTTTCTATTAACAGAAAGAAGAAGAAAGTCAGTAGGGAGAAAAGGTTAACAATGGTGATTAAAAAAAAAAGACAATTGTAACACATTTAAAACTACCCAGGAGAGAACAAAAGGAAGTTCAGAAGGAAGCACAGACAATCAGGATAGCTTTGAAAGTACCATTAATTTGTTATATACTTTTTAAAAAGTAATATGAAATAGTCACAGTTTCATATATAGAGAGTCCTCTTTTTTGTGTTCTATATCTGAACTGCTCTTTTTGGAAGCACCCATATGTATTGGTACTCTTCGAGAATGAAGGATGAACAACGCCTCCTTTTGAGAGGTTTAAGTTCAGAGTTTTAAAATATTTAATATAATAAAAAGGAAATATAATTAAAGTTATTTT